>NC_057788.1:11074995-11431924 GCF_014905175.1 Aphidius gifuensis
AACATCTGGATCTTGTGATAAACCAAATGTTATTGTTAATCTTTTATCAGCTTGTAGACTTTTTTCTCTTGTTAATGGTATATCAAACCAACGACTACGTGTTGATGGTGTTCTAATACTTCTACCAAATATTTCAATATATAGTGGTGATCTTTGTACATTTTGACTTCCTAATTGTACTCTAACACCAGTCATAACTAATGTTGGATCATTATTTGTTATTTCAATATTAAAACCAATTGATTTTGTTGATACAACATACATACCAGTTGTATTTAAACGATTTTTAATTTGTGCAACATTATAAATTTGTAATAAATCATTACCACCAAATTCAACATCATTCATTATTTGACAATGTTCAAAGAAATCAATTGGAAATGTTATTGTACCAGCTAATTTACCAGTTTTTGTTGATTTTTTTTTTCTAATTTGTTTCATACAAGTTAATGATCCAATTGGTTGAATTTTTGATGACATCCAATAGCCTGTTTTTTCCATTGCAGCCATATAAATTCTAAGACTACCATCTTCACAAAGTAATATTAAAGTTGTTCTATGATCTGAATTTGAGCTTGGATGACGTATTGCAACCATATCCATTATTCTTGCTTTTGGTACAACTTTAATTTCATGAATTAATATTGTATCTGGTTTAATCATTAATATTACTGGATTATTTGTTGCTTGAAGTACTGAACATACAAGTCCTGGATGATTAGCAACTTCACTCCATTGACATTATGGTTGTGATTGATTATTATTTGATTTATTTGTACTTGGCTTATTATTATTATTATTATTGTTGTTATTGTTATTATTACCACTATTATTATTATTATTTTGTATTGTAATCATAAATACAGTTGTTATATCAGCATCCATAACTTTTAATGGTGCAATAAAACTTTTACCACATGTATAACTAAAAAATAATAATTGTAATGTATGTGAATAATATATTGATACACCACCACCTCCAATTTGTCCATAATCTTTAATTTCTGGATGATAAACATCAAGTGTATTTGTAACATAAAATAGACCATGTTTTGCTGAACTTTCATCATTCATTGCTTGACTATATATATAACCAGCTGATGACATTAATAATAAATAAAATATACCATTATCAGTATGTACAAATGTACAATCACGTATTTTACCAATTGGTACAAGAAAATAATATTGTGGACTTAATGCATCTTTTCCTAAATCATATATTTTAACAAAATCAGCAGTTATTAATGCAAGTTGTGTTTGTGAACCAGGTAACCATATTGCTTTTATTATAAAATTACCAGGTTCACGTTGTGGATGTAGTACTAAATGATTGTGATATGAATCTCTGAGTGTTATGAATTTTCCTATTTTTTGAAATTCCATTCATCATCCACATAATTTTACATCATCATCAATGTTATCAGTCGTTAATTCATCACATATATGTGATCTTAAAAAAAATTTATTAATTGGAGATGGTTCTTCTATTGGAGGTACAGCTAATTTTTCAACAATATCCTGACTAAAATCCACTTGGGATACATTATTTATCGTTGCTATACATTCTAAAATAATAAAAATTGAAATTCAAATTCTTGAATGACAATAATTCAATTAATTATACCTTTTTGTTATTGATAATTTTCAAGGTGATTTCGTTTGATTTTGTCAATGAATATTGACATAATATACGTGTTAATCTGGAGCTCGTTAACATGTTGATTATTGTTGTTTATTGTCACACTTTCTCTCACATTTAAAACTTGAATATTGTTAGGTTAGGATTTACAAAGCTTGATTGAACGTTGACACAACAAAGCTTTATTTTTTTTTCATTAAATTGTATCAAATACAATTTTCAAGTTAAACGAATTAATTAATTAAAATAATAAATAAATATTATTCATTATAATTATTAAATAAAAACCATGGTGTTCCAATTTTTGGCTGATTACTAATATTTGTCCATACAATACATTCAATTTCTGGATTAACAGCAAGTGATGATAGATTTTCAACATTTCATGTTATTAATGAACGTCTATAACGTCCATCTATTTTTGATACCATCATTCTACCTTACTGATGTATACCAGTAGGATCAATTTCACCCCAATATATATTATCTTCAATCCAATCAATTGCTATTATTCATTTTTAGCATTAACCATGTCTGAACGTTTTATTTCATCATGTTAATCAATCTAAAATATTAATTCCATTTTTGGATCAATGTCAATTGAACGTACACAATTTTTCATTGTAATAACCGATTATTCATTATTCTTATGTGTATTTATCGAACGTATTTCTGTACTAGTTAAAAATATATATAATGATACATGCACGACAAACACCACTGTGATTATCAACATATTCAAAACTATCATTTTTAAAAACTTATTTTCATCTGATCCTTCACCACAATACGTTATTGATATAACGTGTTATACAACAATGATTATTACATTGGAATCTACGCTGAACATCACACGTAAAGTTGGCTATAAAAAAAACAAAAATCAAAATAATAGCAATTAAATATTTAACAATTTAAAAAATATTATAAATAATTACCATTTAGAATTGGACTTTTATCTGATCCATCACCACCATCAATACATCCTTTACGATCACCAAGTCACTTATATAACCGGTATTACAATCACAACAACATGATATTGGTGTATCAATACATTTATGACGACATTGATTTACTTGAACTTTTAAACATTCATCATCATTTTTTAAAAAATAATAACAAGTGTTTTCAAGTGTTGATTCATTATCAACTCTTGACCCTCAGAAACGACGTTGTGAAGTGTTTGACAGAGCAAAGCGCCACTGACATGGTTCTAGAATGTTCTAGAAGGTTGAATAGGGGTTATTTTTTAGTGACCAAAACGCCAACTAAATTAAAAATAATAAAAAGCAACCTCTCAACTGTAAACAAACACGAACACAATGAAAAAAAAAACGATCTTCCACGAAGTAACACAACACATAACAAGTCATAACAATATAATAATAAGTTAATCGACGAGACTTCAGTTCCTATTTTTTTATGTATCGTTATACAAAATAAGGTTCTGAATTTTAATATTATTGTTTTTTTTTTTTTTTTTACGTGATAATTGAAAAACATTATGTATAATCTCCATAAATATCAACTTGTTGAATGGATCAACCGAGGACCAAGACCTCAAATACGAAAAATAGACATTGTGCCTAGATCTTGGATAATAACTGAAACAAAAAACAAAAAAAGTAATCTTGTTTCCTATTATCCACCTAGTCCATACAATGATTTGGATAATTTAGTTCAAAACTTTTCCCAGCCTGATACTACTTGGGACACGTATAATATTAAAATTGTTGGTGGATCAAGTAAGTTTTTTTAATTTTGAAAATACAATTTATATAAAGAAGCTAACAGAACGCTAACATTATATAATTATAATTACTCAATAGAAGAAATTTAATAACAAAAGAAAATATAAAAAAATTTTTTTATAATTTGTTCAAGTCGATAAAAAAATTTTTAATCTATTCGATTAATTTTTCTTTTTTTTTTTCATGTATTATAAAATTAAGATACATATGAAGGTATACTTTTGATGTATGAAGAATTGAAAAAAGGAGAAAAATTTGGCTACTCTTCTGGTAGTGATGGCACGAAAGCTAAAAAAGCGGAGGACAGTGAAAAAATTTACCACGATTCCCAACTTCGAGAAGACGAGGCTTTGATATTAATGGAACAAACAAAATTAGCTCAAGAAAAAAGTAAGTATAAATAATAATTATCATAAATGCTATTATTTGTCTTCTAAAAATATTTAAGTTATTGCAGACAATCATAATATTGGATTTAAAACAAAAAAGAAAGAAAGTCAAAGTTCATCATATGCAACAACGTTAAATGCACATGTTAATAATGATGATGAAAGTGATACAGATGACAATTTGATAGATCAAGAGAATGATAATGAATTAGAAACTGAAAAAAATCAACGTCAATGTTCATCAAATGAAAAAACATTAAATACCCGTGTTGTTGATAATGATAGTGTTACAGATGATGATTTGATGAATAAAAATAATCATGGTGGATCAAAACGAAAAAGAATTCAATGTTCATTAAAGAAAAGAACATTTACACGTGTTGTTGATGATGATGATGATGATGATGATGATGATGATGATGATGATGATGATGATGATGATGATATTCATACAGATGACAATTTGATAGATCAAGAGAATGGATGATGATTTGATGAATAAAAATCATGCATTCAATGTTCATCAAATGATGATGATGATGAATGATTAATGATACCTACCCGATGTTGTTGATAATGATAGTGTTACAGATGATGATTTGATGAATAAAAATAATCATGGTGGATTAAAAAGAAAAAGAATTCAATGTTCATTAAAGAAAAGAACATTTACACGTGTTGATGATGATGATGATGATATTCATACAGATGACAATTTGATAGATCAAGAGAATGATAATGGACGAAAAAAAAAAAAAAATCAAAGCCAATGTTCATCATATCAAGAAACATCCAATACACGTGTTAGAGATGATCTCAATGCTGATGATAATAATCTAATCAATGAAAGAAAACAATCGAAAAAACAATCATCTAAAAAATCAACAGATAAAACTGATAAGCTTTACCATATGGTAAAAAAAATGCAAAAAGAATTTGAACAATTTAAATCAGGAAAAAAGAAAAAATTTTTTAACATTGAAGAGAAGTATTTTGTAGATTTGCCAATGAATATGTTTTTTGATATAGAAGCATACGAAGATGAATTGAAAGCTAACCAAGAGTTCAGAACTGATACGGTAATATATAAATAGAAAAACTTTATCTACCACTCATGAAATTTCTGTTAATACTTCTCATGTTTTTATTAATAAATCTTTATTTACTTCCAGAAAATATACATGCAACAACTCATTGAAGAAGATTATTCATTACCAAATTGTACACGAAAAATCTTGAGGGCATTTTTTACTCAAAAAATAGCAATGAAACTGACATTAACAAGAAAAAGAAATAAAAAAATTGTGATGTCAGATGACTTGCCTCATTTAAAAGGCTGTATTTTGGGTAAATACATACATATTATCAAAAAAAGAATTTTATAATATAATAATAATAATAATAATCATAATAATTGTACTGTTTTCAGATGTATTAAGCAAAAAATTTAAAAGTTTGAGTAATATCAAAGACCGATGTTTAACTATATTGAGCCAGTGCCTTACACGAGCCTCAGACTGGGACAATCATCGCAGAGAAGAAAAAAAAAAAAATAATGGAAAATCTTTGGCGGATTATGTTGCTGAGGAACTAAGGGAAGAGGACATTTAGCTTCAGTTCAAAACTTTTTTTTATATTTTTTTCTCTGTTTTACATTGTCATTCAATATTCATTATGGTTTTGTTGTTAGTAAATTAATTTTTTTCAAGTCTAAATATATTTTGTGTTTTGTATAATTAGACATTTATAATAAATCAATCTTATCAAATTTATAAAAAATAAATTAATTAAATGCAAAATTTTATCACTAGCTTGTGGTGGTTGAAAAAACTGAATTAGGTAATTTTTTGATTAATAAAAGTTAATTTTGTAATAAAATAATAGCCACGGTCAAATATTAAAAGAAACCGAATAATTTGAAAAATAAAAAAATATACACATTTACAGTAATTCCATTTTTTTTTTTTTCATGAGAACCATATTAAAATTTTAGCGTTTGACCCACTGCCGATAATGTCATTTTATTAAAAACCATGCTAGGTATTTTTTTTTTTGATGATGGTAATAAATTCAAAAAAAAAAATGATACAAATTGTCATGAAGACTAATATGTCAATATAAAACTTGGAAATATCAAAGTGGGTCCTTTTGCTTTTGATACCTCGAAATTTGTACGCTAATAAAATATTTTTTTTTTTTTTAATTACTTTAACCTCGATTTTACGACGACAAATTAACAAGTTCGACATTGTGCCGACATTCGGCCGACATTCGGCCGACATTCGGCCGACATTGGTCCGACTTTAAATTCGACTTAACTATGTCGAACGCTAAAAAAAATTTCTACCAGGGTATATAATTATAGTTAACATCTTGTATACTAATGAAACTTAATACCTTAATTAAATAAATCCCGGAGGCAGATCAAACACACCCAATATGAACCTTGCATTGCTACTTTTTCTTGAAAGCGAACGAATGGATGTCAATACAAAATGGCTTAGTTAAGTAATACGACCAATACTGTTGTTGTTGCTCCAATCAACTGAAAACGTATATACATGTTAACATAATTATCGTTTTCATTTCTTATATTATAAATAGATATATGTATATATCCATTAAAAATTAATGATTCATTATAAACTTACCGATAATAATAATGGAAGATCAACCCTGAAAAGTCCACTCAGTGAAGTAAAGTATAGTTTTCGTCTATGGAAATACATGGTTGATCGTAGATTATTCTAAAGAAATAAAAAAATTATAATAGAGTAGAAAAAATATTATTTATTGACAATTCATTGTCCGAAATTGTAACCAATTTACTGACAGTCAACGTAACTTTCCAGGATGCAACAAAATATGCATGCGTATATAAAATAATTTACCTGATCAGATTTTGATTGAAAATTAATTAACGAAAAGTTTGAAAAAATATCTTGAGAGATTTTATTTGCCTACAAGAAAAATTATAGTATAATTTTTCATGTGTTATAATGTCATAAAAATTTTTACGTTCTGACTCACTTTTCGACTTGTTATATGACAAGAAGCTGCTATGATAAAAAGATCATAACAATTTATCACAAATGCGACCCAACTAAATCCAAACGTGACAGTCATGTTATGTTTAAATCTTTCGAAAACAAAAAAAATTTGAAATGATACATTCATTGAATAAAATGTGATCCATAAAAATAGCTGAACTGAATAAATATTATTAATGATTTTAGCTGCTTGCATTAAGTTGTAGTGCATCCATGCTGCACTTTGAATAGTAATATTATTAAATTCTTTTTCTAAACAGATAAAACGTTGATTATTTTCTATAAAAAAATATATATTTTAAAATTTTTCCCAACAACAAAATAAAGAACTATTTTACTTACCTTCACATAATGTGTAGTTGTATAAATTATCGAAACGTCTGTACAGTAACCACATCATACCAACAAATTTGTAGGTTTGCATGTGAGTGATAATAACTACTGCACAAATTGATAGTGCTATGATAGGTCCATCTACACTTGTCAATAAAAAAAAAGAAAACACATAAACCAATACCATCATTATTAAAAAAAAACGTATAGAATAAACCGTTGGAAGATGAGTCTTGTTATTTTGAAAATTTGAAGAATTATCATAGATACGAAAATAATCCAGTGCTGCCACAAGTTGACTTGTTTTTAGTATACAAGAGATGCCACCGTATACTGGCATCATCAATCCACCGATGTGTGTTGATAATAAACAAATCGTTCCAATTGTTGATAAAGTTCCATAGGCTTTAAGACAAACATAATAGAATAATCTTCCTCGAATAATAATATTAAAAAGAATAATTAAAATATTGTACACAATTCCCCATTTTGTTAAAATCAATGAATGACTATTATTAATTATTTTGTACGGAAATAAACCACATATTTTTGCACTATACAAAATTTCTTTAATATCGTTTAACATGGTTCAACTGCAATGTTTTTGTGACTATCGTTTTCATTGACTTGTTCATTCAAATTTATCAAAAAACTAAAATATATTTTATATTAATAAATAATTCTTCTCATGGTCATTTATTAAATAATTATTTTCTAATATAATTACTTATTTATAATACAAGCCATTCGAATGTAAGTACATATTACATAAATAACGTTAATGGATAAACAATTTGTTTTATTTTTTCAAAAATGCAAGTCATTCCATTTAATATTAAGCTCACATGGCTGATCTAGAAATTAATTACTCAAGTTTCATATTTGTATCGATTAATATATGTATAGGAAAAAAGTATATTTACGTTATTGTTGAAGTACAAATTTAGGTGTAGTATTTGTTTGCAATCAATTTTTTTTTTTTTTTTATAATTTTTCCGATATGTTCACATTGGATATTGTGAGATAATCTTTACCCTCGAAACATTTTAGCAAATAAATTTACAGTCATTTGTTAACGCATTTCTTGTACAGAGTAATATATAGGCAACGCTGCAACAGATTTTTTAAATTTGAAAATTATTTTAAAATATCCATTTGTTGAAGCAGTGTAGAATATTTTGGAGTAAATATTTCATTAGTTGTTATTTTTGAGGTACAAACTTTGAGCTTGCATGGTGGTACAAATTTAAGCACAACTAACTTTCTATTTTGGAAATAAAACATCGAAATAGGTACGTTAATTATTAAAGAAGATATGCAATTAGATATGTTAATGACCATTTCGGAGTAAATATTTGCTACGTCGTTATTATTAAAGGACAAACTCCAGGCTTGATGGTACAAATAAGTAGAAATTATTCTGGGTATGTAGCAATTTTTTACCCCTTTAAGTCATCCTTAAGGGGAAAAGAAAAACTGTGGATAAATTTCTCCGTCGTTTCTCCAACCATGGGTCATTGTCGGAAAAAAGTGAAAAAGAGTGGAAAAACGGCGGAAAAATATTTCCACCAGGAAAGTAACTATAGTTATTATTAAAAATGTATAAAATTGTCGGCTTATCGGAAATTTTTTTTTTCCTTCCAGTAGCCATTAACCAACTAATAATGTTCTGTCGGAACATTTGACAAGGAAAAAGTAAACCTGTCTTTCTCGCATATCACATTTTAAATCTTTCTATGAGTTCTTGTGCATGATGAGGAAAAATGTTTTGAGGAAAAAAAATATACCGTTAAAACCTGTGGAATTAATGAAAGAACATACGTAAGTTATCGAAAAAAATGATTAATTATTGACAATATTCCGAGTAGAAATTCAGGTCAGGTTCGGATCAAGACCTGGTCAGGCTTGCCTGATTTTAAATCCAGTCTGGATCTAGTTACTGGATCCGAACCTGATCAGGACCCCGAGTGGAAATTGAATCCGGCTTGGCCGGATCCTGATCCGAATCGGATCCAGTATGGCTAAGGTAATCCGGATCCGGGTTTCCTGACTTTTTTCGGATCCGTTATGGCTAAGGCTAACCGGATCCGGCTTTCCTTACTCTTTCTTGATCCGAATCGGATCCAAATTGCCGGACTTTAATCGGACTTTATTTTTTTTTTCAAAGTTAACCTCCGGATTCGGTCAGGCTTGGCTAAGGTAAGCCGGATCCGGTTTCCCTGGTTTGAAACGGATCCAACTTAGAAGTATTTGAAAAAAAAAAAAAAAAAAATTGATTTCAGAATGTCATTTTAATTTTTGATAATATTAAATACATTGTTGCATATACCTAGTATTAATCATATCAAGTTTTCTTCTGTAATTTTTAAATAACTTTATACGCTTGTAAAGGACTTTTGATTTCATCGGTTCCATGTACGCCGCCGTGGTCAATAGGATAGAAATGCTATATATATATATAGTATATATATATATATATATATATATATAGGATATATATATATAGTAATTATTTAATTTTTAAAATTTACTCTACATGAAATAAAAAAAAAAAGAAATAATCTTCTTTACCGACATTTTATCTAGTTGACTGCAGATTTAAATTGTTATTTATTTATTGTCATATTTATTTATTTGTTGTTATATTTCTTTATTTATTGTTATATTTATTTATTTATTGTTATATATTTTTATTTATTGATATATATCTATTTAAAAATAACTGTGTTTTTCTTTCGAAGGAAGATTTTAATAATTATAATTTTTTAGGAACGACCTCGTCATTAATCAATCATCTCAAAAATCGACATCGAGAACAATATAATGAATTTACAGAGAACCAACCAAGAAGAAATCATCATGGTCCTCCAGCAAAGAGACGCCGGACTGAATTATTAATTGATGAAGTAAAAGATATTGATGAAGCTGTGGCTGAAATGATTGCAATTGATATGCTGCCATATTCTTTTGTTGATAATCAAGGCTTTAAAAAACTAATGGAACAAATTGTACCTGATCATCAACTACCTAGCCGTACAACTGTGTCAAGGTCATTAATGCCACAACTTTACGAATAAACTACAAACAAAAAATAGGTGCTTA
The DNA here is from genome assembly GCF_014905175.1 of Aphidius gifuensis. Taxonomy (NCBI): domain Eukaryota; kingdom Metazoa; phylum Arthropoda; class Insecta; order Hymenoptera; family Braconidae; genus Aphidius; species Aphidius gifuensis. Next base: position 11,085,266 of record NC_057788.1, read on the forward strand.
TTTTATTTATTTATTTATTTATTCATCTTTTTGATTATTTATTTATTCAGATGTTGAGTAATTTAGTATATCTTAATTTATTTATCGCAATAGCTTGGTTTATTTTTTTATTTTTATTAAATTATTATGTGAATAGGTGATGAGATGCAAAAAGATATGAATGAAAAAATTACTTGCATGGCTTATACTAGTGGTCTTCGATTCTTGAAAAAAGTATCGGAATCGGAGTATCCATACTTTTTTTTTTAAGAATCGGAAAATCGATGCATCGGCCAAAAATAGTACTCGATACTTAAGTATCGAGTACTTTCTTTTTTTTTTTTCGAATGAATTATCATCTGATTATAATATTTTTATTTTTTTTAACTATATATTCATGAGAAAATTCAGAAAATTTAAAAAAAAAAAAAAATGATTTCATTTATTTATATAATTATTTATTGATTTGTTTATTGAATTAAAAAAAATTCCATTTCACGGTAGGCCATACGTTACTCGGTAGGTAAAGAAATCATCACTTTAGTGAAAAATGGTAAAAACACTATTTTTTTTTTCTAATATAATAGAACCATAGTTTGCAAACAAATAAAAATAGAAAAAAAAATCCAAAATAAAAAAAATTAACCAAGTGATTTCATATTTTTTCTTGGCTCAGTACACCCGATTTTTTTTTCCGATTCTTGAAAAAAAGTATCGAGAATCGATACATCGGCCCAAAAAAAGTAGCGAGTAAAAGTACTCGATACTTTCCGATTTAAAATCGGCTTGTCGATACATCGGAAAAAATCGAAGACCACTAGCTTATACCACAGATGGTTGGACATCTCGAGCTCGAGATTCATATTTGTCATTAACAGCTCATTACCTGACTTCAAATTTTGAATCTAGGAATTTTACACTTGGTATGCGATACATTGAACACAGCCACACTGCTTATGAATTATCAAAGTTGTTGAAAGAAATATCAGCTGAGCGGGTTGGACCTGAGACTTTATCAGTCCTAATCTATTGTGTTCATGATAATGCTCCGAACATAAGAGCAGCTGTTCAAACAGTTGGGTGGAATAATATCTATTGCTTTGCACATACTTTGAATTTATGTATTCAGGATGCAAGGAAAAATGACTGTGAAAATTTGGCAGAATTATACTTTCAAAGGTAAATTTTAATTTTTTTAGTATAAATGATAATAATTATAATTATTTTAACCACTCTGATCCAGCAAGGAAAGCATTACTTGCAGAACAAAGATCAGCAGGTGTTAAAAAACCCCTTGTATTGGTTCAAATGGTAGATCCAAGGTGGAATACCGAATACATGATGCTGGAGAGACTTTTGAAATTGAGTTGGTACGTTAGAAAAGTTGTTCATGAGTTGGACTTTGAGAAACGGTTAGCAAAGAATGATTTTGAATCATTAAAAAATATTGTATCCGTGCTCAAGCCATTTTATGATGCAACTATGATGGCATCAACACAAAAATACCCCACTCTGTCAATGGTGATTCCTTTGACAGAAATTTTAAAAATAAAAATGCGAAGATCTATAGTTAAGTACGATTCTACTAACTAAAACACCGGATAATCTTGCTACACGAACTGTCGTAATCCAACGAAAGTTATATGAAACGAGCAATATCGAAAGAAGTATTAAAAACATTGGCACCAGAAATAAAATCATTGCCACAGATTTCACAACTTTTTGTCGAAAATATTGTTCCAAAAATTCAGATAATTTATCACGTGAAAGATTGGTTAGTAGAATTGGAACTAAAAATAAATCTGAAAATACAAAATACGCGATATTTGCTCAATATCATAAAACAATAATTGAACAAATACCGAATATAAAAGAAATCGAAGATCAAATTGGCTCCAAAAAAATATTACTAAATAGTCATACACTTCATCCAGATTCAGCTCAAATTTTCAGTAAAGTTACAATCAGAAGAGATTATCCTGATTTCAGTTTATTTGATACGGGAGAAATTGAGACCCAAAGATTAATTCAAAATAATGGCACAAAAAATAACACATCAGTCACTGCGTATACTCCCTGGTGAAAATATTTCTCCGTGATTACTCCGAATTTCACCGCGGTTACTCCGAATTTCTCCCAAATTGACCCATGCGGAGAAATGAGTGGAAAAATTTTCTCCTCGTCGTTGATTTCGGAAGAATTTCCCCGCGGTAAAATTATTTTTTTCACATGTTTCTCCCCGTGTATTTTTTTTCGCGGAGAAATATTTCCGAATGTTCCCTTACCCAAGTTGATGAGAAACGACAGAAAAAATTTCTCCTCTTCGTTGATTTTAGAAAAAATTTCTCAGCAGTAAAATTATTTTTTCACACGGTTGGAGAAATGGCGGACGAATCTCTCCACCCTTTCTCCAACTTTCTCCACCATTTGTTCAATTTTTTTCCAACTTTTTCAATTTTTAATTGTTTAAAAAAAGAATGACTAATTATTAATTGTTACATAACGCAAAGCATAATGATGCGTTTATTTTTTTTGAAAAAAATGAAAATTCGAAGACACTTTTTTTCAAAAAAGTTGATATACCTGAGGTACTTGGTCTACAAAACTCCCGTGATCGTTGCATCAAATTGATGAATGTGGGAAAATAAGTGGAAAAATTTCTCCTCGTCGTTGATTTCGGAAGAATTTCTCTGTGATAATTTTTTTTTTTTCACACGTTTCTCCGCGTACTCTTATCGCGGAAAAATATTTCCGACCGTTTCTCCGCCCAAGTCAATTCGGAGAAAATTCGGAAAAAAATTTCTCCGCGGTAAATTTTTTTTTTTCACATGTTCCTCCACGTATTCTCATCGTGGAAAAATATTTCCGAACGTTTCTCCACCCAAGTCGATTCGGAGAAAATTCGGAAAAAAATTTTGATACCTTTCTCCACTCATTTCTCCGCATGGGTCAATTTGGGAGAAATTCGGAGTAATCACGGACAAATTCGGAGTAAATGCGGAGAAATTCGGATGTAAAATCGGATCCGTTTTGGATGTAATTTCGGATACATAATTTGGTTTTATTTACTTTTGTCTTATTCTCTATTTTTCCGTATACACCTTTTTTATATTCGAAATAATTTAAATTTGATATTAAATAAGGTGGTAAACTTGTGAAATTGTTTTGTCTATTATAACTATCAGAAGTATTGGCACAATTTTTACGTTCTTCAGTATTTTTTATTTTTTCGAAAAAATAAAATCTGTTTTTAAATCAAGATTTATTAAACTTTGTACTGTTATATCTTCTGAATTTTGTGGAACAGACAAGTTTATCATAGGAAATTCTTCTGGAGTATAAATATGAAGTTAACTATCACATTTTATGCATTTTTTTATGTAAACGAAATTACCATAAAATGTATTTTGAATCATTTTTTTCCCATATCCCTTTTTCGAATATTGATCGAATAATTGTAAAAGAAATTCTGAGCTATCATGTTGTGTTCCAAGTTTGAATTTCATGTTAGTTCTTAATGCTTCTAAAGAAAAACTCATGAAAGTACTTTTCTTTCGTGACATGAATAGAAATATATATCTTCAAGTAGTTTAAACAATGGAGATGTATATTTTTAAAATTGATCACAAAATTGTGATGTAGCATATAATGCTTGAACAACAGAATTCATGTAACATGTGTTACCTAAATTTGGAAGTCCCAATATTTCATTGATTGATAATTCTGCCATTTTTTACGTAATAAATTTGTTCTATTGGTGGACTAAATTTATTATTTCTAGTAAATATATTAAATAATTGAATGATTATTAAATAATATTTTTTTGATTGATTTTTTCCTGAAACTTAAAAAAACTAAAAGATTATACAAAAATATCTAACTACTATATTAAAAAACAAAAAAAAAGAAAAATATTAAAAACTATATAAAATAAAAAATGGTAGTCAAATCCAATGTCGTCCAAATCTGTAACATATTCAAAAAAAAAAAAAAAAAGAAAACCCATCATAACCCACTCATGATTGTATAAATAATTAATGCAATTATATAAAACTACCTTAAAAATTGAATGGAAAAAAAAGCTAATAGTGAAATAATTATTCATTAAGTAAATTGATTTTATAAATATGTTTAACCGTTCCAGAATTAAGGATTTAAACTAGTTTTTTAAAAAAATATTTATTTATTAATCTGAAAAATTATGGTTTTTTGAGTGATGATCGAAAAATCGAAAGTCTTCCAAAATGAAATTAGTGCATGCAAATAATGGCCGAAAAACACATAATACGGGTTCCAACATACAAATCGATGATTTAAAAAAGAAAAAAAAATCATTGGGATTATGTCCACCAAAGAATAAGGAGCCAGTGCACAAATTGTACAATTGTTACAATTTTTGTATTGGATTGTTTATTTTTTATCAGAGAGCCAATCAAACTACTTGAAAAAGAAAATAAAAAACATGTGGGTTATGTAAATGATGTAAATATGCTGACACAATAATTAATCGTAGAACTCTTTCTATTACTAAGTTTTAATATAAATAATTTAATATTAAAATTATAATTGAATTGTTACAATTTTTTGTAAAAAACAGAACGTGTTATATTATATAATAAAGAATGGAAGAACAAGCTCAAAATAAAACAACATTGATAAGACAAAAGAAATCAAAGAAGGTATTGTTTTACAAGCAATTCCCTGGTGAAAATAATGCTCCGAATTTTTCCGAATTTCTCCGCGGTTACTCTGAATTTCTCCACGATTACTCCAAATTTTTCCCAAATTGACCCATGCAAAGAAATGAGTGAAAAAATTTTCTCCCCGGCGTTGATTTCAAAGGAATTTCTCCGAGGTAAAATTAGTTTTTTCGCACGTTTCTTCGCGTGTGTTTTTTTCGCGGAGAAATATTTCCGAGCGTTCCTCCACTTAATGTTCCTCCAGTTAATTCGGAGAAACGATGGAAAAATTTCTCCTTGTCGTTGATTTCAGAAAAAAAATTCTCAGCAGTAAAATTATTTTTTCACACGGTTGGAGAAATGACGGACAAATCTCAACCCTTTCTCTAACTTTTCTCCACTATTTGTTTATTTTTTTTCTAACTTTTCAGTTTTTAATTTTTCCAAAAATAAATGACTAATTATTAATTGTTACATAACGCAAAGCATGATGATGTTCATTTAGGCTTGGCTACGGTAAGTCGGATCCGGTTTCCCTGATTTGAAACGGATCCAACTTAGAAGTATTTGAAAAAAAAAAAAATCAATTTCAGAATGTCATTTTATTTTTCGATAATATTAAATACATTGTTGCATATATATAGTATTAATCATATCAAGTTTTTCTATTGTAATTTTTATTAACTTTCTACGCTTGTAAAGGACTTTTGATTTCAGCGATTCCATGTATGCCACCGTGGTCAACAGGATAGAGTTGCCGACTTTGAACAGAATAGCCCAGAGATCATATATTTTTTTTTTTAAATCAACATTTTTTTAAAACAAAATTCGGATCCGGTTTAAATATATATTCGGATCCAGTTTAAGTATACATTCGGATTTAGTTTATGCATAAAATCGGGTCCGGTTTGGATGTAAAATCGGATCCAATTTAAATGTAATTTCGGATACATAATTTGGTATTCGATTTAGCCACGGTGTCCGTATTGTAACTGGATCCGGTTTGCCGGATCTGATCTGGAGCCTAGCCGGCGTTATATTTTCAGTCCGAATTGGATCCGGCCATCCTGATCCGATTCAGATATGTAATCAGGTAACCCGGATCCGACCTGGATCCGAATCGGACTGAAATGTCCACTCGGGCTGCTATACTTTACATTTTTATTTTTAGCCAGTTCGCTGTCTGATAAAAATCTTTCAAATTACGATCAAATTGAAGTGTTTAAAAAAATGAATCTGCTCAAAAAGTTTGAATTCTTTCTGACGTGGATTTTAAAAAATAAATAACTTTAAAATATTAAAACTTTGCTAGATGCGTGGCACACAGACATGAACACAAGTATGGTTTTGGTGTACGACGTAAACTTTGCTTGCTAGTGTGTTGCCGCGTACACACATACTACCCGGGAAAAAAGTAGACGATCGTTGAAGATGTTATATTTGTCCACATTTTTGTCGATCGCCGTCGATCACTGTCGATCGCTATCGATATACAACAATCTACAGAAAAATATACAGTTTATAATAATTATTAACTTATGCTGGAGAATTTATCATAATTATAATTATTGAAATATATTTGTAACTTAAATAAAAAAAAAAAAGAATATTCCTGAGTATACTATAATTATGATAAATTCTTCAGCATAAGTTAATAATATTATAATTCGTATATTTTTCTGTGGATTGTTGTATGTCGATAGCGATCGACAAAGATGTGGAAAAATATGACATTTTCAACGATCGTCTACTTTTTTCCCGGGTACTAAAGAACTTGATTTTTTTATTAGTGACAAAAGTTTCAGGACACGGGAATAAAAAATAGCGTTATACGGGCCCTTCGTGGAATAAATATTGGTTCGGTAATGCGACTGGGAATCAACCTTAATCTGATAATTATATTTAATAACACAATTCGAGGGGTTATTCATTGGTGTAGTCATGGTGTCATTCAGAGTGTAGTCATGGTGTAGTAGCATGTAGTCAAGGTGTAGTCACGTTTAGTTACATATGTAGTATTTGTACTTTTTCCACTAAAACTTTTGTGAAAATATTTTTCCGAATTTCTTCGCGATTACGTTAAATTTCTCCGTGATTGCTCCGATTTTTTCCTATGTTCACCCATGCGGAGAAATGAGGAGAAAATTTTTTTCCTCCAAAAAATACTAACGTGGAGAAATGTGAAAAAAAAAATTCTTAAACTCAATAAAAAATTTAAAAAATATAGTTAAAATATAGTAAATAGTGTTGTCATCATAATTATCATAATATCATTAAAATCGGAAAAACTGAGAGCTTAAATAATTTGCATACACGCTGTTCAACGATTGGCACTTATTTTTTCCCTACTTTTAGTTGTGACTCTACATTATGTCGTACAGAGGTGACCAAGGCAAAAAAATTTACAAAAAATACAATATACACTGAAAAAGAAAGTTGAAATTTGTAAACAATTCCAATACTATATAAAAAATATATTTAAAAAAAATCTTGTCTATATTTTTCATTGATTTTATATGTGAGTTATTTATGTTAGTATTTTTATATTTTATTCCTGCTTTTTATCGTTTGATTCAAATTCTGCTAGTATGTAGTTTATTTGACCTATAATTATAATTTTGTACACAATTTTAATTAATCAAAATCATATGCAAAGTAGGGAAATAAATTTTTGATGATGCGGATCATAGACCATTTTTCCAAATTGAATCTCATGATTTTCTCATAACCAGAAAATTTTTCATTAAAGTTTCTTCCAGAAAAAAAGTTATTGATACAGTCACTGAATGCTGAATCCATGAATACCTAAAATTGAATCCTAAATAATTTCATTTGTTACACATGAGAAAATAATTTATATTGATCCAGCATGCGAATTGCAGATGACGTAGTCTATTCGTTTCATTTGATATTGAACTGGCTGTTGAGATAACTGAGATAGATGCAAAAAAATATTGACTTTGTGCATTTAGCCTATTGTCTCACTTTCCTTTTTAATAGATTTGTTCCGCGTATAAAGTGAGATCACTGGAAAAAGTTCAAGAGGTATTTAATGCGCACATACACATGTTGTGTATATTTATATTTCTTTCACTGTTTTGTGAGCGTTCAAGCATAGTGAACTTCTTCCAGTAAACTCACTTTGTACAAGTGTAATTGATTATTTACCATTGTGTGGTATAGTAGAATATATACTTGGTCATTCATGGACATGGGTTGCAATTTATCCATCAGAAGACTTGATGAATAAGTCAAATTTATAATCGATTCAGCGAAAAACTTTGAGCTTTATTATCAGCGAACTTTCGTAGAACCTTTGGATAAAATAAAGATTCACCATCATAAATTAAATAAAAAAATTTAATCAAAATATTCAGATGCTCTATATATTTTATTTTAATCAACGTATAGAACCATCAGCAGTTGTTGCTTGGAACGATTGTTTCCACGTGATTGGTGAAAAAACTGTAGCAAGCACTGATGACGAAAAAACAACGACTCTTAAATTGTGAAATGTTTCTTGCATTCACTTGCATCGCATCCTTGGTAGAAATATTACTCTATTTTTTCTCAAATCATCTGCGCAGTTTGCCACATTTCTTCGCAATTAGACCTTCCAGAAAAACAACAATCTTTCCAAATTGAATTTCTTTCCGCTTTTCCGTGCCCTTCTCCGCAATGGCCCAGTAAAATTTACAATAAACAGTCGATAGTATAAGATGAAAAAAAATATTGTTCGTTTGATTAATATTTAAATAGTTTTTATTTATCCATTCATTTTAATTTTCTAGCTATATATTATAAAAATTCTTTGGTGTAATTGGCGTAGTACACTAAAATTTATTTCGAAGAAACGGAGTTCCTAGTGAGTTTTAATAAATGTCGTGCTTCATTAACAGCTGGTCCCAAAATGTCATTCAAATAATATTTAAATTTTTTACACTTTTCTTTTGTACTAAAGTCATTTGAACTTCCCCACAGTATGTGCCCATCAGCACCACGTTTGATCATTTCTTTGAATCCATTTACAATATCAATCTGTAAAATAAATACAATATATGTAGCAAAATGTTGTTTTAAATTTACATTATAATAATTCAACTTACTTTACTAAGAAAAATATCTTTTTGATCTTGATATTTGTACCAAAAATAAGGTAATATTTTTGATTGAGGTTTGTATGCATCAACAAGTCGTTTAGCTTCTTCAAGTCTTCCAGTAATAAGACCGATTTTTTCATTGCTTGATAAAGAATTTCTCAGATAAACAGATGGTAACATTATGTCCTCCAATTTCCAGAGCCAAAAGAGCCTTTTAAATAAATAATTTTTTATAACAAATAATATACAATGTTCCAAATGATGATCAACTTACTTGTCATTTTCTTCTCGAATATTTGAATGACAATGATAGCTTGATTGTTGAGGTGATAAATTGAAACAATACGGGTATGCATAATAACTCCATGATGCATAGGGTCGCAATGTCTTGGCCAACTTTAAAGTTTCTTCCATAAAAACTCGACCAGCTGTTTCAAATCTTTGAACTGCCTCGTGTTCAATTGACCACTTGTCCCAATGTGGATGTTTTTTATTTTCAATATGAATAGAAAAATCACGATAAGCAGCAAGTGATGCCCAATTTTGACGAAATATTGGTCGCCAACTTTCGAAATCAATAACTCCAATACCAGAAAATGATTTATCAATAATTTGTTCTTCAAGATGTTTCTTGAAAAGTCTTAAGTGTTGTTTAATATTACCTTCTTGTGGAACACCACCATTTCTGATTGTTAATGAAGCTATTTATAAAATAATAATTTAATAAACTATTTTTTTTTATCAATTGATTAAATTTACTTGCCATTTGGATGTTTTAGTAAAGCTGGAAACATTCCAGGATCGTAAAGTATTGCAATCTTTTCTCCTCGAAAATTATCATTTTCATTTTGTTCTATACCGAAATTCTTGACATCATCAAAGTTGATCCCATACTGATGACACATAAATGTTGGTATATTCCAATACACTTTGTAATCTTGTGATGTATGAGATGATATATAATTTTCATTTCCACCAAATATTGTTTGAGCAATTCTAAAAACAGAATGAAATTAATTTCTTTTTTTTCTCTCGCTTCTAAAAATTTTCCTTTTTTTTTTTCTTAAACTCAGAAATGAGATACTTCAACAGAGGACAACAGGTATTGTATTTCATCATTTTTTGAATTCTAGGAATTTTTTAAAAATAATGTATAATATATTTTTTTTCTAACACGATTATATATGTAAAAAAAGTGCCTCAAACAGAGAAAAAATATTACAGTAGTTGAGCAATTGCATCTCATTAATATTATCACAAAGTGAGTGACAATTAGCACCATTAAATAATATCAGTTCAGAAAATCATGGATTTCAAATTAAAAAAAAAAAGATTATAAATTTATAATTTTTTTTCAATTGAATGGAGTAACACTATAAATTATGTTAATATAAAAAAATACTGTATAAAAATGAGGAAAAAATTAAATTATAAAACCATCGAATTTTGAATTAAAAAAAAACTAATAACATCAAAATTAAAAATAAAATGAAAACAGAAATAATAATAAAAGTAGGATGGTAAAAATTAGCCTGTTTTGCACGGGATAGTCTTTCAAACTAACAAGGCAGCTCGGGGAACGACCTAATTCAAGCCTTAATTTTTACCAGGGCCATGTCACACCATAACTTTGTAAGTGGTTGCACGATGCGCACAGAATAAATTTAACTAAAAACTTCACAGTATATAAGTTACAATGAAACAAGTTTAAAAAGTTTTAATTTCACATAATTTTTCATGTGATATCATTCGTGTAAAACCACATAAAAATTTACATGAGTTTTTCCGTAAAATACTCTCATTCAAAAATGTTTTCACAATTAATTATTGTAGAACGAAAAAAAAATTATAAAAATATTTTTAAATGATAAAGTTTATAAAATAACTGATGTAGAATTATATGTAGCAATACATGTGGGATAGCGAGTGGGAAGTGATACAAGATTGCTTAATTTTAATTACATATTTTTTAAAATATTTATTTCTATATGAAATAGTTTCAATCGATTTATTTCATTTTAAAATCTTTTTCATGAGTGAACTTGTTAGAATTGAAATATTGAGATTCATTCAAACAAATAAATTGAATGGATGAATCAATTAAATCAATAAACAATTAGTTAATAATTAAAATAGATTTTAAACGTAATTTAAATCAAATAATAAAATGTATATGAATTTCAAACAATTAAACAATTCTCTACCAATTGGCACAGCAATATTCCTGCCCCAGAAATGAGTAATAAATAATTTAAAATATGATTAAATAATTATCATCAAATTTACTTTGAACACAAGAGTAATGGTAAAACAAAATTATTAACTATTTTAATAATAAATATTAAAAGAAAAATCAATATTTAAATTCTACGTCTCGATTAACTTTCATTTGAACCGTTCGATAAATATAAATAATTAATTAACAATAAGTTCTAACATAAATGAAATTTTTTTTTTTTATAATATATACCCTAAAAATGAAGCTTCCATCAATGGAATAATGACCAGAATAATAACAATAATATTCATATTAAAAATGACATGTATTATTTAAATTTGTAAAAAAAAAAAAAAAAATTATCAAAACATGAGTATATTTAAAACTTTTGGATGATTAATTATTTGCACTTTTACTACGGTTCGAAAATTAAATATGACTGAATTTACTGAGTTTTGTTAGCGAGTATTTATTAGCCTACTCACATTCATATTTTTCCCACTCTATCAACTGTGGGTGTGCGCTGCTCTTTGACACTCAAAATGTCCTCGTATGTACTCCACTTCGCTGGAGATGACCGTGAAATAACGTCATAACTTTATACTGATATATCATGTTGAGTATTGTATTTAATACAATTTGTAAATTATATGATTTCCGGAAAAATAAAAAAAATTCAAAGGGCGTTATTAAGTGTTGATTTAGCTAAATTACAATACGTAGGTCATTATGAGCTTAAAAAAAAAAAGATACGGGCTCATTGACATTCGTTTATTGTTTCTTTATTTGATATTAAAAAATTGCTCATCCACTATATCATAATTCTTTATTATTACTAATAATATTATTTTAAATATTTTTTTTAATTATCATAAATACACAGCAACCCATGTGCACAATATACATCGATAAGAATTTGAATAATTAAAACTGATATTAAATCTGGGTGAAATAAAGAATCAATTGCTCTTTAAAATTAGAATTTTCTCATATTATTGCTATAATTTCAATGGAGTTTTGTGTTTTATTAATACCAATGTGAATTTTTATTTTTTATTATGACAAAGTTGTTGTATTTCAAGTTCTATGACCTTCGAGTTGACAAGGTCTTGGATATACCTCCGAACAAGGAAGATAAGCTACATGTCATTGAGTACTTATAGATTTGTCAGATGGCCTTATGAATTAATTGCCAACACAATTTGCTAATAGATAATAGCTGAGTCTTCTAACTGAAAATAGATGTGTCAATTGATCGTGTCTTCAATCTCGAAAAAAAAAACAAGAAAAAATATTTCAAGGTATTTTTTGGGATTGAGGAAATAATAATAATGGTCGTTGAACTTAATTTTGGAGGCTAATGAGACCGAGGTTTTTAGGTAGTGAAAAAGTCATGCGTGACCGATAGTAAAAGGAAAAAATTAAAATAATAGGTGTATATAAAGATAACGACTTGACGGGGACCTTGTTGACGATGTTACTTTTTATCATTCTATTGTTTAATAAATAAAGTATATATATACTTTTGCCACTTTATTTCTACTTGTTATATATTCTAAACATTTCAAATTTTTTTTTTTTTACTTTGATATATAGTTATACAACAGAATTTGACAAGTTACGAAAATGAGGTCAATATGTTCGTTCTCATCCCATTTTTTTTTTAATACAAAAACGATTATACTCGACATCCGGAGGTTTTGTCAATATTTGTTATGTCATTTTTCTTTTTTTTATTAGTTTTTTTTTTTTATACTTTGTTTATTTGTTTATTTATTTTTTTAGATATAGATCTAGAATTCATTTTATTTTTTTAAATTGTTGTTTGTTCCAATTGCCTCTTTTTATAATTTTGTATATATTTTGTATATATAGGATTTTTAAAAGTTTTTTGAAAAAATATAATCGAGTCAATTGTATATTTATTGATTCACAATATTTTTAATGACTTTTCACTATGATCTGAAATACCGACTGGAGATTCGTAGAAGTATTTCAGATCCATCGAGATTTAACTTTGTATAAATTAGAGGCACTAGAAACTCTATAAATGATTATCATCAATGAATATCATTATTTTATGAATATTATTCCAACAATAGCTACAAATTTGATATAACTAGTTGATTGATGAATAATTTTTATCACACTATGATCTGAAATACTGACTGGGAATTCGTGGAAGTATTCCAGATCGCATCGAGATTCAACTTTGTATAAATTAGGGGCACTAAAAGCTCTATATATTACTATCATCAATAAATATTATTATTTTATAATTATTTTATAAATATTATTTCAACAATAGCTACAAATTCAATAACTAGTTGATTGATAAATAATTTCTGTCACTATGATCTGAAATACTGACTGGGAATTCGTGAAAGTATTTCAGATCGCATCGAGATTTAACTTTGTATAAATTAGGGGCACTAAAAGCTCTATATATTACTATCATCAATAAATATTATTATTTTATAATTATTTTATAAATATTATTTCAACAATAGCTACAAATTCAATAACTAGTTGATTGATAAATAATTTTTGTCACACTATGATCTGAAATACCGACTGGGGATTCGTAGAAGTATTTCAGATCGCATCGAGATTTAACTTTGTATAAATTAAAAGCACTAGAAACTCCATATATGATTATCATCAATGAATATCATTATTTTATGAATATTATTCCAACAATAGCTACAAATGTAATATAACTAGTTGATTGGTAAATAATTTCTGTCACACTATGATAACCTTTTGGGGCTGAATTTCTTTGATATACTTTTATAACTAAACCAACTTGTTTTTTATCAGTAAAATAATGAATATAAAGAAAAAATCGCTAAACATAAAGGAAAATCTCATAATTATGGGAAAATATCAGGGAAATGATGAAATGATTAACGCACACACTTTGTTTCTTTCAATCTATCAAGTGTGCATAAAATTAATTATTATTTAATTTATTCTCACAAACGTTCACGATACGTATTATTTTTGTTGCTGTTGATTTGCTGTTATTTTTAGCACAAATAACATTTATAATTCCAGTAATTATTTCAATTAACAATAATAATATTAGGAAAGCTGTACCGAATGTTATTATCTATGAACAATAACCAGAATTAGCAAGTTTTCTTGATACACCAAAATTAAAATCACACAATAATGTAATAGCACATGACTTTACACTTACCACTTACATTCTGTCATGATGATATGCTAGGCTATGTCTTGATAAGTTGCTGCTCACTTTGAATTTACGTAGTTCTCGATGAGTGAAAAGACAGAACTTGCAGATATAGCTGGTTTTTAAATGTTTAGACATAACATGTTCTCGACATCTTAATAGTCTATTGTAGACTTTTTTTGCATTTTTGACAAGTGAAATTGCTAGATTTTTTATCTGCACACATACAATCATCGATTTCGTCTATAGAAGCTCCGCAATACATAGCTCTGTTGGCAATCAGTATTTCATTGTCAATGAAGTTTTCTGACAAAAAAGATATCGGTGAGGGGCAGCTTCTGTAGATATTACATTGAACCCCTATATTTTTTCCTGATAAGTTGTCTTTTTTTTTTTTTTTTTGTTGATCATCGAAGCCAGGCTCATCTAAGGAACAACCTATACATATACTTTTTTTTTTTTTCATTATATAATTTTGACAAAATATAGAATAATTTGTTTTTTCATTTTTATTTTTGGTTCCAATATTTGTACATTTTTTCACAACAGTATTTGGCAAATACTGAGAACCTTGTCATGGTATTTTTGTTTTTGGTTCCAAGTTCAGTTCTTTCCATAAAACCAAGTTCTTCTGAATTTTCTTTATCATAATTTATCATTAGAGTTTGGCTAACGAAAAATCTCGTATAGAATCATACCCTCCGATGTTAGAAACATGACTTAATGCATTGTTTGATGAATTTACTGAATACAGCATACTTGACTGAACTCGGATATATTCTATATTGTTTTTGGTTATTGTTGGATTGTTTTTGTCATTTTTATAATACTGACTGAAAAGAGCCCTGGTGAAAATATTTCTCCTGAATTTCTCCGCGATTACTCCGAATTTCTCCCAAATTGACCCATGCGGAGAAATGAGTGGAGAAAGGTATCAAAATTTTTTTCCGAATTTTCTCCGAATCGACTTGGGTGGAGAAACGTTCGGAAATATTTTTCCACGATGAGAATACGTGCAGGAACATGTGAAAAAAAAAAAATTTACCGCGGAGAATTTTTTTTCCGAATTTTCTCCGAATTGACTTGGGCGGAGAAACGGTCGGAAATATTTTTCCGCGATAAGAGTACGCAGAGAAACGTGTGAAAAAAAAAAAATTATCACAGAGAAATTCTTCCGAAATCAACGACGAGGAGAAATTTTTCCACTTATTTTCCCACATTCATCAATTTGATGCAACGATCACGGGAGTTTTGTAGACCAAGTACCTCAGGTATATCAACTTTTTTGAAAAAAAGTGTCTTCGAATTTTCATTTTTTTCAAAAAAAATAAACGCATCATTATGCTTTGCGTTATGTAACAATTAATAATTAGTCATTCTTTTTTTAAACAATTAAAAATTGAAAAAGTTGGAAAAAAATTGAACAAATGGTGGAGAAAGTTGGAGAAAGGGTGGAGAGATTCGTCCGCCATTTCTCCAACCGTGTGAAAAAATAATTTTACTGCTGAGAAATTTTTTCTAAAATCAACGAAGAGGAGAAATTTTTCTGTCGTTTCTCATCAACTTGGGTAAGGGAACATTCGGAAATATTTCTCCGCGAAAAAAAACACACACGGAGAAACATGTGAAAAAAATAATTTTACCGTGGGGAAATTCTTCCGAAATCAACGACGAGGAGAAAATTTTTCCACTCATTTCTCCGCATGGGTCAATTTGGGAGAAATTCGGAGTAACCGCGGAGGAATTCGGAGTAATCACGGAGAAATATTTTCACCAGGGAGTATACGCAGTGACTGATGTGTTATTTTTTGTGCCATTATTTTGAATTAATCTTTGGGTCTCAATTTGTCCCGTATCAAATAAACTGAAATCAGGATAATCTCTTCTGATTGTAACTTTACTGAAAATTTGAGCTGAATCTGGATGGAGTGTATGACTATTTAGTAATATTTTTTTGGAGCCAATTTGATCTTCGATTTCTTTTATATTCGGTATTTGTTCAATTATTGTTTTATGATATTGAGCAAATATCGCGTATTTTGTATTTTCAGATTTATTTTTAGTTCCAATTCTACTAACCAATCTTTCACGTGATAAATTATCTGATTTTTTGGAACAATATTTTCGACAAAAAGTTGTGAAATCTGTGGCAATTATTTTATTTCTGGTGCCAATGTTTTTAATACTTCTTTCGATATTGCTCGTTTCATATAACTTTCGTTGGATTACGACAGTTCGTGTAGCAAGATTATCCGGTGTTTTAGTTATACATAAATCTGGTGTCAAATGAACGATATTTATTGCAAGATCATCATATGAGTTGGAGGAAAGAGGTGATCGGTCAGCATGAGAAATTGACAGATAATTTCGTGTAACAGCTTGTTCTTGTAGAATTACCGAAGATGTATGATCGTATGATCAACATTTTTGAAAAATGGTGTTCTAGTTAAACCTTGTTGTTGTTGTTGTTGTTGATCATCCTCACAATATGACTGAACAAGGCTTCGTAGATGAATCATAGGATCCGTCATATTTTTGAATTTTTTTCCAATTGTTTGAATATTGATAATAATTTGGCTTGTCTTGAAAAATATATGTAGTAAAACGTTAAAGTTGATTTCCTTATTTTCTTTGATGGTTCGATTTTTCATCTGCTGAAAAGTAGTTGAAATTTTGAACAGCTCTTCAGAAATAAATTTGTTGCCGGTTTCGTCTTGTCCGGCATCATTTATATTTTGCCAACCCGGGAAATCTATGACATATCCGATCCTATTAGTGACATCATCTTTTAAAAAGAGGATAGTAAACCACCGCGATGATTTAAGATTTGTAAATGAACCTGCTTTAAAAAATAACACGTGATTAGTGGTGGAGAAAAAAAAGTAGTAACTAAAATCGAAAATGACACGCAACAAAGCATACCTTTTGACGAATTATGTAATTTTAGAAGAACATTAAGGTTGATTCCAAGTCCCATCGCCGTACCAATATTTATGCCACAAAGGGCCCGTATATTAATAACGCTATTTTTTATTCCCCGTATCCTGAAATTTTTGTGGCGCCACTGATGAAAAAACCAAGTTCTTTAGTAGTATGTGTGTGCGCGGCAACACACTAGCAAACAAAGTTTACGTCGTACGCCAAAACCATGCTTGTGTTCATGTCTGTGTGCCGCGCATCTAGCAAAATTTCGAAGTTTAAAAGTTAAATATTTATTAAAAGAAAAAGAAGAAAAAATTGAAATAATTATCAAAATTTTGTCTTGTCCAGGGCTACAATCTGATAGTAAATGTACAGTTTTGAATCAGAACAAAAAAAAGTTATTCGTAAAAACATGAGGTAACGCGTATACCTTGTGTGTTAAAGTTGTCAACTTTGACAGTAAATATCTCGAAAAAAGCAAACAAGAAAAAATTCAAAAAAATTCACAATATAGATAATTATTTCATTTAGAAAATAAGCCGAAAAAATCGAAAGTCTATCAGAAATTCAGATATTCGGAATCAACCTTAACACAATATCTAATTGATTTTTTCTTTAAATTATTACGAATACAATCCGTAGTTGAGACCTTTGCCCGATATTTTATTCCCGCTAGGATAAGGCTTCATCTATACTTGACCATTACGTTATCAAATTAGTTCAGGGTTTAATTCGGGTCAATAAAAATTTCAAAAGATGTAAATAATAATTTTTTCATGTAATCTATAAATTGAATATTATGATGTCTTTCAACTTGTACTATTTTTTAATATGTTCTGTTGAATAATATCAATACAAGATTACGATGAATAATTATTTATTAATAAAGAATATAACAATGTTCACACTTGAAGTACCACGATACTCACGATATCGTATTTTTTCATATAAAGCGTTGACTTACATTTCAACTTGTACACTAAGCATTTCTTATTCTTCAATTATTAATTGTAAATTACTGCGTCATTTTGAATATTTATCAAGTTTCCACAAAACTGATGATTAATGACATTACAACTGAAAAAAAAAAAAAACTGAAACAAATCGCTGACTAAATATTTGAATTTAATGTCGTAAAATTTCATGTCAATAAATATAATGGTAAATTTTAATGGCCCATGCTTGGCGACCACTGTTAAAATTGTGTTATTATTCAGGCTTAGCTAACATATGGCTCATAAATGAAAGCCAATAATTAGCAATATTATATTATCCTACATTTGAAGAAATATATTTTGTTAAAAAAATCTCATAATTCAGGAAAATTTTTGGCTCTATTGTCAGTCAATTTTTTTATCTTTGCTATTCTATAGCTAGCTAATTAAATGTGACATTGTGAAATAAAGTCAAAGTACATATAGTAGATTTATAATAGTTTTTTATAGAGATGTAGACAAGAGTCAAGAGACGCCTGAGAATATTGCGCGAAGTCGCGCACTTAATACACCAGTACTACAAGGAACACAACGAGTTTTACTGGTTCAAGGTGTATAAGTAGGCCTCAGGCCATCTTGCTTTTTGAAGTGCACTCTTATAGTGTGCTGAATGTAGTTAATATATACATGTATATGTATTTTTTCACTCATATATGCGTATGTGTATAAATTTCTTGAGTTTCATATTTCAGCATTATGTGATATTCCGGATCTTCTGGTGAGACAAGAAGATTAAGAAAAAAATAATCAGTCAGGTTACTCTGATCATCATATTGGAAAAAAAAAAATACAAGAGAGAAAAAGATATAGCTAGAGAGAAAGAACCAAGCTATACATCCAGCAGCAGCTACTGCAGCATCAAGCAAACTTTGAAGGAGGTGGATGTTGGAGAAGGTAGAGAGTGGTATGAGCCATGGCAAAAGAGGTGGAGGTAGAGGCTGTATGATGCAGAGTAAAACGAAACAGCCAGTGAGACGAGTGAGTTCGGCAACACACAGTTTTACATCGTGTCACGAGGTACCCCTTATCATCAGTTTAACTCTTTAATTGTAAACAACCACTTTTTAATTCATATCAAATTATTATTTTTGTCATTTAACTGTCATTAAGCACAAACAAACAAATTGGAATAATCATATAGTTTAGTGAAATCATCATCAACAATCACAACCATCATTATAATCTTCATCAACACCTCCATCAACACATTTGCCTCTTTTTTTCTTTATTTTTTTTTTTCCTTTTTCTATACTTGTTCTCTTTCTTATTATTAATTTTTTTTATTTATCATTTTTTGGTTTCACAGTGGATTACTTGGATTTTTCAACAGTGTTTCATGTGATTTTACAACGTAATTTATTATTCACATATGTTGCTAGAATGACATAGTTGCAATATTTCATTTTTAAAAAAATAAAATAAATAATATTCCTGTTTCAAGTGAGTTTTTTTTTTTTTTTTTATTACTCATTGGAATTTACGACAACGTTGGTGAAAATTATTATCAAGACAAATTATAAATCAAGTGAGTAAATTTAAAAATAGTTTTTTTTTTTATCTACAAGTTTGTTATAAAATTGTGTAAACAAATTTTTAATATTTAAATTTCATAGTGAAGAAATAAAATTAAATTATTTAGACGATTAATTATAACAAGTCCGGGTGTGAGGTGTGTGTTTCCTTTCAATCTTTTTTTTCTCTTATTGCTTTTTTTTTTTTTCTTTTTTGGCTTTCTCACTTCTATCTTCACGGGTTTTTTTTTTATTTTTTTCGTTCTGCAACGGCGTGAAAGGTCGAGAGATTCTTATCGACTACCGAAGGGTGATGGAAGCACGCAGATTAGTGCCTCAATGCGTCTATATATATTTATATAAAATAACAATTTTAAATTACAATTTTTTAATAATACAATTTATGAAAAAAATTAATAAACATCAAGCTATAATTATTTTATATAAAAAACAAATTTCGCCTATTAAATGGTCAAAGCTTTAAAACTATACTTACAGAGTAAAATTTTAATTATATATATATGTATTCCTGATGGAATTTAGTCTTGGAATTAAATGAAATTGATCAAGATGAGTTATTTTTTTTTTTATTTTACTTTTCTTATCTAAAATCGGCTCTGAACGAAAACTCCTAAAAAGGGAATCAAGAGAGAATCTGTTGATTCTCAAATACGAATTCAAGTTATACCAAAGTACGAAATATTTGAAAAAGTTTAAAACTATTTTGTAACATGGTTTTTTTTTTTACTTTTTTATTTATCATTAATTCTTGTATTTGTTTTTGAACCCAAATTCTTAGAAAAACAAAAAAATTACATCATTTAAAAAAAGAAAAAAACAAAAATTTGACATTTTTTTTAATTATATAAAAAAAACTATCAAATGATGATGGTTGATACGAAAATAATGCTGTATTTGTGTGTCTTTGAAAAATATATTATATACAAATATATATAAACTTACAAGTATCTCAAGTTTCCAGAGATTCAAAAAAATTGACAAAATTATTGAAAAAAAAATACCCAACAAGTTATATCTTTCACATGGTTTACTTGCTTCTCATGTTTCTGAAAAAATAAAAATTTAATATCTTTTAGCCCTACGTGTTGTTATTGTTTAAAAGAGAACAGCTCATGTGGCAAACCACGTGTGCATTAAACCCGAGTGGCATCCCAAGTGGCTCAGTCATCCTTGACCAGCCTGACCACACCGAAAGTACCGTAACGTCAAAGATGTAACGGAGATCCTCATCAAGAGACTATATACATATTATGTGCACCCATTATTAAATATCAATTATTAACTCAAGTGCATTTTTTGTTTATTATTTTTTTTCTTTCGTTTTTACCTATCAAGCTAATTATTTTTGTATATAAATATATATTTAAAATTTAAAAGACAATATTCATCAGATGAATTATTTTGAAAGAAAATTAAAATTCAATAGTGGTTTTAACTCAAAGATTCTAAAGTCTTTCGGCTTACTGATTTATGTATCGTCATACTAAAAAAGCTTTATTAATAAAATTTTTCAAACTTTAAAAGATAATAAAAAGTTTAACTTTAAAAATTGAATTGTTCACTCTTCTTGAAATTGTTCTGAGATATCTTTAGCATAATTTAAAATCTCTCATTGTCATAATGTAAAATATCTAATAAACTGAGATGAAAATAAATTATTTATTGTGTGTAAAATTTGATAACAATTACTGTGCTTTATTGTACAAATCATGTCACAACTTTCTTTCTTTTTTTTATAATTTTTATATATTTTATCCCGTTCAACAATTTCCAGGAATTACACCACGATCATAAATTTTAGATCATGATTGTGTTGTGACTCTTAGAAATTTTAAAACTGGATAAATTATATAAAAATTAAAAATTTATTTGCAATGTACTTAAAACCAACTATTGCAATTCAAAAAGCCGCACTTATCATTTTGCGCAAAACTGTCATGATGTATTTGAAGAATTCACTATTACCCTTAAAGATAAAAAAAAAAGTTTCACTATATTAAATATCAATAAAACCCAAAATTTTTTGTTACCATTACCTAAATTGCGAGTGGTCAAATATTGTTTTCCTGACCAATTCATCCATAACCAGCTTCAGTTGATGATAAATGAGACGCGTTTTTTAAATATGACACCTATTTATAAATTATTTCTGTTTTTGAAAATAAGTTTATCTGTTTATGCCAAATAAGTTTATTAGCCCCGGTAGAAATATTTCTCCAAATTTTATTCCTATCCACCGATTTCAATATTCTTTCTCCACCTGAAACAATTGTAGAGAAATGCGAAGAATCACGGAGAAATATTTTTATCACGGTATTATTTACAACAATTGACCAACACATAAATATTTTATTTTTTAATTTTTTATTATCATGGTTATGATTAAAAAAATTAACAATCGAAAATGATTGAAACATTGACTTTGAATTACCATGCGTAAAATATGTTATTGATAATTTTTTATTTTTTTAACAATTGGTGGCAATATCTTGTCAATATATTTTCAACATACTTAATCTTTTCTAGTTGTGCATACATATTTTTTGGTCTATATTACAATATATATTTTTTTGTTTGATGGCATTCTTTCTTTCACTTAGTCTACATTTTTTAAAATAACAGTTAAGTAGACGAACCCCTACCCTGGTAGAAACAGATTTTTCCGAAATTAGTCTACTCCGAAAAGAACCCGGAGGAAATATGTTATTTCAACCATGGTGAGGCTTCGTCTACTTGACCATTGTCTTATCAAATTAATACAGGGCTCAATTTGGGTCAATAAAAATTTCAAAAGATGTAAATAATAATTTTTTTATATAATCTATAAATTAATTATTATAATGTCTTTTAACTTGTGTCTACAAATTTATGTATCGTCATATCAAAGAAGCTAAAACACTATTTTTTATTTCTTATTATTTTTAAAAGATAATAAAAGTTTTAACTTTAAAAATTGAATTGTTTACTCTTCTATAAGATTTTTTTTTGAGACTTGAAATTGTTAAGAGATATCTCTAGCATAACTTCAAATCTTTAATTGTCATAATGTAAAATATCTAACTAACTGAGATGAAAATTAATTATTTATTGTGTGTAAAATTTAATAACAATTACTATGCTTTATTGTACAAGTCATGTCACAACTTTCTTTTTTTTTTTTTTTTTTGTAATTTTTGTGGCTACAGCGGTTAACAATGAGTACGGACGTACGGTTGACACGGTAGTTTTTACATCGTTAAAACTGAACAGAAAAATATATTAAAAATGTTAGTAAAGTTTAATACAAATTATATAAATGGCTTGTTAATTTTTATCAGGAAAGAAAGAAAATAACAGAAAACGATTATGTTTTCCATATTGTAAATTGTAACAATTGCAAAAGAAACACTTTGAATCTCGTTAATTTCCATATAAATAATTAATGAGTTAATCAAATTAAATAAACTATCTCTTCATTTGAAGTCAGATAAAATGATTTGAATATGAATATGTAGTTAGAGAGTATATAAACAAAAAAATAAATAAACATCATAAAAAAATTAAAACCATTTGAACCAACCCACCTTCGGCTATATTATTTTTACTAGTAAAATTATTGCAGTTACTTTTTGATGAAAAAAATAGTAATTATTAGAATATAACTAGTAAAACAATAATTGTTATATATCATAAAACTTATATATATGTTAATTGAATCTACCCAATTTGTAAATTGTAATTCCTTGGGATCCATAAAATAATATGCAACACATGGAAATTGTTAACTTATAATAGTACAATAACCACCAACCTAATTTGTACTTGTAATTTTTAATCTCTTCCAAGTGTTCTAAAAAATAAAAAAAATATAAAATCGCAATGATTTTTCATGATGAAAAAAAAATCAAAACATTTTTTCACCACAAAACTGACTGAACATAAAAAACTCGTGACAACTATAAAGAAAAAAAAAAATATGTTAGCGGTTTAGTTTTTGATTACCAGAAACCAATTTAAAAAACAAACATTAAAAATAACAATGTCATCATATTTTAACGACATGTTCCTCAGTTTTAGATGGCTGACTTTGTCCTTTTTGGTACAGCTATATAATTGCCATTGAATATTATTATTCTTATCAAAAA
Organism: Aphidius gifuensis; assembly: GCF_014905175.1. Taxonomy (NCBI): domain Eukaryota; kingdom Metazoa; phylum Arthropoda; class Insecta; order Hymenoptera; family Braconidae; genus Aphidius; species Aphidius gifuensis. Next base: position 11,109,011 of record NC_057788.1, read on the forward strand.
ATGAATATGCGTGCGTGATTTTTTCCTTGGTTCTTTAGACCCAATCCTTTGTTATTTATTTTTTTTAATTTTTTTATACTCTTAATCTTTTTTTTATGTTCCTGTTGGTGATGTTGTTGCTGCTGCTGCTATGGTCTTAAAAATAGTCGATTTGTTTTTTTTTTTTTTTTCAAATTTGGTTTTGCTGTAGATGCAGCTTCTTTTATCCAGGAGCGAATTAGTATGAGTGAAGAAACAAAAGCAAGGTGATGCCAACCGATTGGGGCAAAAGTAACATTATGGTAGGCCAAAACGATGAAAGAAACAAAGAATAAAAAAAACAACTTGAATTGGCGCCACACATTCAGTGTGTTTTGGTCATCATCCCATGTTGTTTGCAAAAAATTTTTTTTTATTTGTCGTTTGTTTCTCAGACTTTTGACTTATTTTATCTTTTATTTTTTTTTAAACCATTTATTTCATGATTTTAACGCTTCTTGCATTATCTTTTTTATTTTTTTATAATTTAAATTCAAATTCTTGTGCTCTTCCTGATATTAAAAATATTTTACCATTTTTTTATACAATAATAAAATTATCTATGATACAATTGCAACTCTTCGTTGTTTTTTAAACTTAAATTCGTTGGTTTAAATATTTTATGAGGAAAGAAAGAAAAAAGAGAAAAATTAAGTGGGCCGGTATTCCTACACCTCACGACCTTTCACGTTTAGTTAATATATATTTATATTCGTTTTTAAAATAAGTAAAACGTATAAATGATATGAGGTTGAAGAAGCAGGAAAAGAAATAAAAAGAAAGGTGAAATGGCGCCACACGTTTAAGTCATGCCCAAAAGCCGTCGGCAATTTTTTTTAAACTTTTTATCCTTTATATCTGTTCGAAACCCACTACGATATAACTACTTTAAATCAGAATTTAATCAATTTTTATCATTTGCATTTATATAATAATTAATAATATACAATTGACAATTTTTTTAATAATTAAAAAAATTAACTAAAGCTTTAAAGATGATAAATTTATATACTTTTTTTTGTGAATATATTTTCTTTGTGCAATAAAAATGGCGTCAATATACACCTCAGACATTGATGTCCTTTTTTATCGACACATACTGTAGACTTCAACAAGAAGTAAAACATATTTACCAAATACAAAAAAAATATAAAAAGAATGCTTTAAGTGTATTGAATTAACTGTTGTAGCATGACTAAACTGTCCAAGAAACCAGATTAACGAGTTCTCAACACGAAAAATTACGTTGGAAATTCTCCTATAACTTCATATAAGCAAAAATTTTTGATCGCCATGTTGAATCGCATCGATAAAAACTTGTTTACGTTAATAACAGGATGAATTGTACAACAAATAAATGATCTTGAAAGAAAAATTAAATCTCACAGTGAGATTCGATAAATTGATCTTTTTTAAAAAAAAAAAATATTCCATTCTCTCTTCTTTTCATCTCTTGTTATTTTTACTGTCTGAATATGTATGTATTGTCTCTCTTGGTTAGATGAAGATACAAAATATATATATACAGCATAAATATACGATCGAATAGGAGAACGTGATTATGTTTCTGCATATATAATCATTTTACATACATATATCTACGAAAAACCTTGGTGCGAACGAGAAAAAATGACGTCAAAAGAATTGCGTACGTAAACCTCGTGTGGGAAAAGGCCAACACCAGCGAAGGCAATCTCGGATCTTATGTATTATTATTACTTGTGAGGAGATAGAATTGTGCAAGGAATTGAGTGGACCAGTAAAGAGAAAACCAACTGCTACGATATATATAGTTAGTGACAATTTTTATTGTTTTTTAATTTTTCAAATAAATATTTTATATTTATGTTACATATTTTATTTTATTACGCATCGTTATTTTAATGCATACAGAAACGACGTATTTATTAGAAATTTTTATTTTACATAATTGCTCTAGTAATAAATAAATATATATGCAAATTACATCTTGTAATTATTAATTTTATCTTTATTAGACAAATAAAATATCACAGGTAATATTGAATTGCGATTGCACTGTTAGAAAAAAAAATAAAAAAATATATATCGAAATAGATTATTTTTATGTTGACTCAAATCTGATTGTAAAAAAAAAAAAGAAAACGAGCGCTATAACGACGTCTCAAAGTTTAGCAATTTTAACACTCATACTTTTCATTTTTAAGATTAAATTTTCAGCTGAATGGATACAAGCTTTGCAAACTTGATACTATTATTTTTGTATTATATAGAAATAAGTGTGCAGGCTTGAGGTTATCGTGTGTTGAAATTTCTCGTCTTTTTATAACTAGATAAAATTTTTCAGCTTTTTGAAAAATAGATGAAATAATAATGCGCAGTTACAATAGTCAAATTGTCTCTCAAACTGCATCATCTTTGTTCTTCTCCGCAAACTTTTTCTATATAAATTAAAATAAAATTTGGTGATACATGTAAAATTTACTGTACCTGCTTCAGTATATTGAATACTTTTAAAATTATTTACAAATACAATACATATATGAGTTGCAACATATTAAAAAATATCATCATTTAAAATGGATATTTTATATTGAAAGTTGTTGACATTGTCAACGATTAAATATCGAGTAACTATCGAGGATGATGATATATTAATTTTTTTATGTTTTCAAGGGAATTAGTTATAAGTATTAGCTATGAAAAATCCACAAAGTTTTAGTTATCTGAGGTCCTACAAAAGTGGGGAAAAAAAAACAGTTGCCTAATATGAGAATAGGTGTTTAAAGATGCCTCAAAGGCGAGAAGAGAAGGTGGTGTAGCAGAGCTTTAGACTTCTGAGTCGGTGGTTTCAGGGACGTGACCATCAAACACCTGATATTTATTCATTTAATTGGCGGAAAGAGGGGAGGGGCTTCTGAATCGAAACTGCCATCTAGGCTCTATTAAAAATTCTAAGTATCTATCGGCATACCAAAGGTCTATACAGGCTTTTGAAATATTTACTCGAATAATTATAAGTATATATATATTTTTAATTTTTAAAAGAGGCTTAATATTGTGGACAAGTTTTTTATACAAAAGGAAAGATGATAAACAATATTATAAGTCTATGAATTCTCCTAGAAATTGTCAAGTAAGAATTTATAAGAATCATATTTCTCATAAATATTTTTATAACACTAATGAGCTAAAGAAGTGCTGAAAAAAAAAATACTGCTAATTTAAAAGAAAAAAAAAAGGGTATACCTAAATTTATTTTGCCATTTTTTTTTCTTGTTTTTCAAGTTGTTTTAAAGAAAAAATAATATTTAAAAGTGAAAAGGCATAACTTATGTCACAGGAGTTTATTTATGGACATAAGCCTCTTTACTTACACATGGAGTTGCAAAATACGATTAATAATTTAAAAATTTTAAGAATCTTGAAAGAATTTTAGACTTATACAATTATTTATCTTTCTAAAAAAAGTTTTCTAAAATATAGTCATGCTTATCTTCGACACCACAAGATAATTAAAATAATATTTATACCGTAAAATATTGTGCTTGAAAAGTAATTGTCATTGAAATTATTGCAATCTTCTTATTCACAATGAATGCAGTTTCAAGAATTGATTAAATTTCGAAATATTATTTATAAAAATAAATATAAATTAAAGCCAGAACGACAAAGGCAATGCCTAAATTTTAAAATAAAAAAAAAAAAATTCTATGAATATAAATTCGCAACAGAAAATAAATTTCATAAATATATTCGTGAATTCCATTCCACGTTCTATTTAATATTTTGTTTTTTTTATTTTTTTAACGTCTAGTATAAATATTTCTATATACTTTTTATTTTTTTTTATAATTCTTGTTCTTTCACAGCGCAATCCCTCGTCCACACTGATTCTGACACCAACTATACGCGCGAATTATCACCTTTGAAACACGAAGAGATGCACGACCCTGAAGCTCCCTACGTTTCTTAGAACTCACAAAATGAGAATTAAAAGCGATCAAGCGAAATAATCTGTACATGCACTGAGAGACTTGTATATAATATGTATTAAGGATAAACCGATTCTCTGGCTGCCCTTCGTAGCAAATAAATAAAAAATATAATGGAAAAATTTGAATTAATATTCTTGTTTTGCGCAAACCGGATTACCGGAAAAGCAATGTAAATCAATTTTAAATATAATAAAATATAAAACAAAGGAATAAAAGGTGAAAAATATCGAATCGAAATTCCATTAGTAAACATAAATATAAAAAACATAGTTTATCATAAGAATCATAGAGTTTACATATTAAATGTAATAATAATTAAGACTAAAAATTGTTTAGTTGTTTATTCGATATTTATTTTGTACGCGCATGCGCTGATGCAAGTTTTGGGATGACGTAATAGACAGCCTTACCGGTCGTCGAACCGGAGACCTCGAGGCCCGTCGACCGGCTGTGCCTTTCATTGATAAAGAAAAAAAAAACATCATATACTCAGCAGCCACGAGATTTTTTTCAAAGACGTACAGAATAATGTAACCTGCTGAGAAATTTATATATAATGTAACACTAAACAAGAACTATAAGTATAAACTTTTATTGTTGGAAAGAATTTTTTTTCTCTTCAAATATGCTAGGTTCACTTTTTCCAAAAAGGAATAAAAAATCTAGACAACTTTTAATGATGTTCATGAATTTATTTGTGGTTTTCTTTTCTTTTTTTTTTTTTTTATCGGTTTTCAACTATTTTGTTATGAGCTTTAAGATTAGAGTTGTAGCTAAAAATTATTTTCTGTATACTAAAAAAGAAGTCCTGTGGATATCTGATAAAACAATTGCATAATTTTTTTTTTGTTTTTTTTAATTTATTATTTGACATTTTTATCATGAATCAATGCTTGAGTGTTCTGATCTTATTGATCATCATTTTTTGTATCAGTCCATTTTTTAGAGTTCGAAAGAGCATCTCCGACTTTTGTCAATATTTCTTTTTCTGTGGTGATTAGACCAAAAGATGCTTGATCTTCAATAATGACTCCTGTAAAAGTTATATTTTAATTGTTATATATATTAATAAAAAACAAATCATTTTAAGTTCTAGTGAAAAAAAAATTACCTTTTAAACAAGAAAAAAAACAAGAAGTATTGAGTGTTTTTTTGCCATTTCTTTCTCTCTGAGCAACGAATTGTTCTGCAATTTTTTTCGACAGAATTATTTTTAAAATCGTTACACAAGATTTTGATATGCTATGATTACGATCAACATATTGTTTTAAAACTTCACACTGCAAAAAATTTTAAGATAATTTTACGATATTTCTTTAAATTAATGCCAATTTTTATATAAATCATATTGATGTTATGTTATACTTACAAGATCTTTTTTGAATGAGCTATTAGTATTTATCAATTCATTTAATTTATCAAAACCATCCAATTGATCTATTGGAAGTTTTAATTGATATTTTTCACACATTAAATGCTTTCTTCAGAACGAGTGGGTTTGTGTTGTGTCAGGTGGTTTTGGATTGGGTGTGCCATTCCTAGATTGCAGTCATGAGCGAGCAGATACGTGCCCAATAATCGCTTTTCTAATTCGTTGCAATTCACGTTGTTTTCTAGAACGTAATGTAGACTTATTTACCTGCAACATGCTTTTTTCAAATATTAAACTGACAAAAAAATTATCTGCTATTGAAACCAAGTTTTTTAAGTAATAACTATAGTGTCTATTGATGTATGGCTATCAATAGGTGTGTAAATAATAATGTAATTGTTTAATTTGACGCAGAGCGCTAGAGTTGTTTTCGATCTGATTTATAATATCTATTTTTTTCCTATTTTCTGGGTATCGGGTAGGTTTTGAAAAAATTCGATTTTATTATCGAATAACAGGTGACACTGTCATCGCTCACACTCTATTTTTTCTATCTAATATTTGTCAATTTTCTACTTAGCTTTTTTTGAATAAATTATACATAAACTGGTCTTAATCTAACAAAACTAGAATGATTTCTGCCAGGACCCTTGGCACGAACACTAAATTTTCTCAGTTGAGATAAATATAACTAGGTGAATAATGATTTTTACTATGTTCACATAGTAGAATTAACAATAGACGCTCGTGAGAATGATCATGCACCAGACAGACTGTAAATTATACTGTTTAGCAGTTTTATAATGTGCTATATGGTTGAAGTGAATTTTACTATGTTAGCATAGTAAAATGTAAGAAAACAGAAAATACAAAATAAAATCGTCGTTTTTATTATGTTTGTATGGTAGATTTGTTTGGTTTGACTTGTAACTTAAGTAAAAAAAATTTGTTTTTTGTTTAACATTGTAAAGTTCGTCTCACGTGTTAAGGCATAGGGTATATAGGCAGTACTCAAAAAAAAAAAAAAAATGAATTAAAATAATAATAAAATATTTTTATAATTTCATTATTGCTGACAAAAAGAATCCTAAGGTATAGCTGAAGGAAATTCTTGCTTCTCTTTTCAGCTCCAATTATCAAATCCACAGTAAAATTTTGCTGAGTTAGTTTGTCAAAGTGAGCTCATTGAACTTTTCAGAAATACTATTGACCAAACAATTAATCTGAAAAAAAAAAAATTATCTTATGAAAAATGAGCAATAGTTTATGAATATGTCACTAAAATTCAATGGTTTGTTCAAAAACGATTGAACTGTTAGAGATGTCATTTCAGTTAACTTTCGCCAACGACCATATCGGCCTGAATGCACCAGTTCTCGTCCGATCACTGAAGTTAAGCAGGGCTGAGCGTGGTTAGTACTTGGATGGGTGACCGCTTGGGAACACCACGTGCCGTTGGCATTCTTTTTGCATTTTTTTACTATTTTTTAGAATATTATACGAGATATAGTCTAATAGTGCATCGTACACTACTGTCACTAATAAACGAATTTTTTATTGATTTTTACATTTTCTACACTATAGTTTACATTAATTGTTATTAATTTCAGCCTGAGAAGAGTCTTACAAAATCTCTATGTATGCAAATAATAAACATTTCTTTTTGTGTACGTATAGATGCGTATTTAGTTTTCAAGCTAGTCCAATCCGGATCAAATTTGTAATCTCAGGAACCGGATACGAATCGGACTGAAATTTCCACCCCATCACTGCTTTTTTTTTTCAATCAAGTTCAGCTACCACAACCAGACTTTAAACCTTATCTGGTAGCTCGTCAGTACTGCAAAAAAATTCGTTTATTTCCGATTGACTGTGTATGTTGTATGCATGATGCACACCTAAACATCGGATCACTGCCATATAATATTTTTAAAATTGCAAAAAGAATGCCAACGGCACGTGGTGTTCCCAAGCGGTCACCCATCCAAGTACTAACCACGCTCAGCCCTGCTTAACTTCAGTGATCGGACGAGAACTGGTGCATTCAGGCCGATATGGTCGTTGGCGATAGTCAACTGAGATGACATCTCTAACAGTTTAATCGTTTTTGAACAAACCATCAAATTTCATTCAAAAATATATTTTATAAAAAGTCAGGTAACTACTTGTACCAATTGGCTCAAATGTAAGCTTAGATATTCGGCCTCTTCAAGGCCAGTAAATATAACTCTTGTATGAACAAACAAGTTTTTCGTTCATTTTTATTTTATAACTATTTGGTTCATTACTTGAAAATGCACGAATAGTCGAATACATGTAGAAAAATATCAATAGAACTGATAATAAAAATAAAATATTGAGAATATGTAATAAAAAAAAATTGCATTAGGAATATTAGGTTACAAGTGAATACGTTGGTACAATCTGAATATTGTATAATTTCTTTTTTAATAAACTTTTTAAATCTTTGGATTTTGATAATTAAAATTATGTTGATAATGAATTAACAATTAAATTGAAACCAAAAAAAAATATAAATTGAACTGGTTCAAGGTTTCTCAGTTTTGGACCCATTAGATTGATACTTTACTATATAGTGAAGTAATTTCTCCGATAACGGTTTCATGCCGAAAAAATTTCTTCAGCAATGGGCCAAAAACGGAGAAAAACCGGGAAATGGTGGAGAAATGACGGAGAAATATTTCCAGCCAGGAAGAACCATGTTTTCAGAATGATAATTTTTTTAAAACGAACATCGATCTTATAAGATACTTGACATTTATATATCATAAAGACGCTCGAGAATTGGATTATTTTTTTTGAATTATTTCATTGAGTATACTAACATTTTTAAATTGCATTCTTCTTCATCATATAGTTCATAAGTTCGAATCATAATTTGTTATAATAATGTTTAATAATGAAGATATGTTTTTGGTTCTGTCAAAACAATATTACAGCATTTTCGGTAATTTTTCGTTTCTTAATTTATGTAAAAAGTTCTTCTGATGTAAACTTTTATTGCTACCAGATGATATCAAACATAGCTGAAAAAATGCATGAATTAATTAATATATAAATGATGTGAAACATAGCTGATTAATTAATGCATTTTTTTAGCATGTTTGAGAATATTTGGTATATGGCAGCTTATATATAACAACTTAAATTTTGCGTCTCAAAAAACTCTATCACCCGCTCACTGAGTAAAAAAACTAACATTTTTTACTACTACTTTCTAATAAAAATTACCGTGCTGCGTAGTAAAGGCCGGGTATTTTGTATTTAGCTCATAATTATTTGTTATACCTATATATACTACCCTGTTATATCTCAATTTTTACTATGCTGCAAAATAGTAATTTTCAGTAATTTATATTATCGACACAATATTCATTTATTTATCAGAACATTAAAAAACCCAAGAATCGATTTTTAACCGACGATTACCCTGCTAGCAAAGTAAAAATGTTAGTTTGTTTTCTCAGTACGTTGTGGGTTTTTTTTGCTATCTTAAATAGTTTTTGAAATAAAAAAAAAAAAATATTAAAATAATTAATTTTAATTTCAATCATTGAAAAAAAAATAGCAGATTCAGATATTTAGAGAAAAAAAACCCGAAAGAAATCATTTTTTAAATAATTTTATTATTAATGAACCATAAAATTATATTTGAGCAATTAATTAATCTTAAGATAACCATGGCCCTAGCTGGAGTATTGAAAATTTCTAGTTATCAACGGGTAACGCGGGCCACTCGCCCGAACAAACGTTACCACGTCCTTTTTTATTAATGAACACTTTATAAATAATTTTCACGCGGGCTTTGTCAAACTTTTTATTATAATGTTTAAAATATACAATCGAATAACTCATGTTTTTTTTTCAGAAGCTATGAAATCTATTCGAGGAATCTTGATATCAGGTCTTTTCATCCTGATGAAGACGAGTTTACTTCAAGCTCATCGAGAACACAAGGTATAACTATAAAAATGATTATATTTGGTCCACAATAGGTATCCTTAAACTGTCATCAATTGCTTCATTTTTTTTTTTCATAATAAATTCTTTGATCATTTATTTATTTATTTTATATTTTTTCGTATAAATTAAAGTTTTTTTTTTTATTAAACTAATAATTTGTGAACAGTTATTATCCTGTTAACGTTTCGATTGACTTGAAGCATAATAGAAAATGTTTTAGGTACACAACATAGTGCTCTATCCTGATAAACATAGCTGGTGTAAAACAACTCCAATCAAACAAGTTGTGACATGGCCACGTTGTTCATCAAAAGAACTTGACAACAATGTTTGTGTTGGTGCATGTTTTTCATATATGGTACCACACAGTGAACCATCAGCACCAGGAGACTTGATACGGCCTTATTGCGATTCTTGTCAACCTCTTGACAGTGTCTGGCACACTGTGAGTAAAATTATATATATCATTGAGTTATCTATGTTGTTATTTCACATTAAATATTTTACTCTGAATGATTTTTCAGGTAAATCTCGACTGCAAGGATGAAGATAACAAACCAATGACAATTCCAAAAAAGGTCCAAATAATTACACATTGTTCGTGTAGCTCTTGTACGGAAACATCAAGAATTAAACCTGATTACAATACACTGCTTCAGTCTCTCACTGAAGAAAATATAGACAAAAATGTTATAACTGTTAATGAAACACCAGATCTCTTACTAAATCCTCATTTAAATAATTCAAAAAATACAACAAAAGACAGTGTTCAAGCAAATGAAATTTTTTTGCAACTATTTCAACAATTAAAAGACAATGATAAAGTTGATAAAACAGAAACAACAGATTTATTTGAAAAATTTGAAGAAAAAATTGATTTAGAAAAATTTCGACAATTGGTAGAAAAGTATCGTCAAGAAGAGGAACGTGAAAAACATCATCAATCACATCATAAAACAGAAAAAACTCATGGTGAACAACAAGTAACAAGTGAGATTCCACATCATACAAATATTCATCGTGGACCACATCATTCTATTGTCATGGAACCAGATGTTAAAGAAAAAATTGACGTTGAACCTCATTATCTTCATCCAGCTGTAGCTGGACAAGAAATTAGTTATTCTGACAATGTTCTCGTTGATAAAAATGAGAAAAAAGATAAAAATGAATACCATTGATCAAAGCAATTAGATTATATGATTGAGATTTTATTATTATTTTTTTTTTTTTTCAATTTTAATCATTTTATTGAAGTAATTATGCAATCTTGCGAACAAAAAAATACATTAAATCATTGAAATAATATTTACAAAAATTTAAACTTCTTGTTTATAATATTTACAAAAAAATTTAAAAGAAATAAATTATTTTAAAGATAACATATAAATATAAAATAAAATTAATTATATAAATTTGAATGTATAATAATTCAATTTATTTGTTTTGTAAAAAAAACAAGTGAGACAGAAAAAATAAAAAAATTAATTGATTGATTGATTGAAAAAAAAAAAAAAAGAAAAAAAAACATAAATGAAATTTTAATATATTTGAATTTATAATTAATTATTATTTGGAAAATAAACATTTAAAAAAAAAAAACAAACAAAAAGGATATTTTTAATTAATTCACAGACACTGAGAAAATATTTTTTGTTTGAAAATATTTTGTAGATTTAAATTTACTTTGTTTAAAATTTCGGTTTTCTTTTTTAATAATTGCAAAAGAAATATTGTATCACATAATAATAATATATATATTTATTTAGATATAGAAATCATTGCATTAACTCGATAATGACACTATATTGGTTCGAGAAATTATTATATTTTAAAAAGAGAATTAAATCGAGTAAATTCTGTCAAAACAGAACATGAAATATTTTACCCTGAAAATTTTTTCACATAAAAATTATACTATCAAGCAATTTAATTTAATTCAAGTAAAAAAATTTTATGATAAAGAAAACATCATCAATTCGAAAATCACTCCTCAAATTTATATAACTTTTTCTAAACATGAAAAAACAATTTTCCAGTATATGAATCAAATTTTCACATAAAAAATAGGCAAGTAAATAAATGTCAAAACTAAACCATAAAAAATAATTATTATTTTAAATTATATACTGATTTAAACTCAATTGAGCTATTTTAAATGAATTATCATTAATTTCAACGATTAAACTTTCAAATTCATATTTTACGTTTGATTGGGACACACACTTTCACCGTTTATAAATATATATACTTTTTTTTTTTATACACCTGTTGTCAGGTGACTAAATGACACACACACACATCCCCAGCCATCAAACCACAACACATAGAAATACACACATGCTTAACGTACTCAAAAAAATTTACATTGAGGCAATTGTTGTTAATTAACAATTTGCTATACATCCAAAAGTCATTTGCAGATAATACTCATCGTTGCAGTAATTCCTTTCAAATTATATTATATAAAAAAAATATTTATAGGTCTTATATCTATGTGTATGTACTATACATATGTATATATAATGGATTGGCTCGAGTAGCTATTTAACAGTCACATATATATAAATGAGTACATGCACAAGAAAGATTCATTGGTCACTGAAGTTGGAGAATACGTCACAGATAACGAGCATCAGACAGAGCCTCGAAATTATCAAACATTGTCGGTCAGTAGTGATATCGGTGCCAATGGATATACTCGACTTTTACGTGGCTACTTTGTAAAAATGATTTAAAAAATATTTACACACGTGTTAACTTGCATGCTATATATTTTTCAACTAATTTTTATGCAATACGTTTATTTCCGCGGGTCGGTTATCATGTAGTTACATTGAAATAGCAAACGGATTTTAAATTCGAGCCAGTACTCGTGCTGTAACAAACTAAGGAATGTGATATTTTCTAGTTTTTACGAAAATAAGTTTTTTTTTTTTTTTTTTTTTCTCTAACCTGTTTTATATTATGTAAATTACGTAGATTTTTTTTTTTTTTTTTATCTAGTTTTATTCTCTATTGTAAATTTAAGAAAAAATTAAAAAAAAAAATATACTCTTGACAAATTGAGTGTGGTCTCTGAGGGTGCAACAGTTTAAATTATCAATTCATCATGGATATCATGGACGGTAAAATTATTTAATCATTATTTAACAATTTATTATAATAATGTCATGAATTTTATACTAAATATTAAAATGTCTATAGTTTTTTGTGGCCACTCACGAGTTAGTTTTTGTCTTAATCATCCATCAACAATCTTGACTATTGAAAAAAAATAAAAAATAAAATAAAAAAACCAAAACTGATAATTCTTAATTGACTAAATGACCCTGAACAAAACCGCTTAGATAATAAAAGAATCACATCGTGTTTGACTTTTACTTTTTTAAAAATATTCAAAATTCATTAGTCAAGAAAAATATATACATATATGCATGTTTATATTTGATGTTTTTCAATAAAATATTACACAACTTTATATCAGTTTTAAGATGCTGTAAGTTGTGAATATGTGACCCCAAGATTATCGCTAACGAGTGCATATAGTTGGTAATGAGGTACATATTGCAAACAAGAGAATAAATTATTTCATAACACTCAATTTAATTAAAATGCAATCCATCAAATTTTTGTTTATTTTGTATATCGTTAATTATAATTTATAACCAAGGAAAATTTTTATAATATATTGAAACAAATATTATTTAAAAAATTTATTAAATTTATTTTTCTTAATATTCATTACTGATATTATATTTTTAAAAGTCATAGCTTATCATAATAATTTGTGTTTTTTAAAATGAATAAGTTAGTTCATATTATAAACGTCATTTATGATATTTTAAAAATAGAATAAAATTTATTATCAGTATAACAAAAATTAAAAAATTTAATGAAAAAAAAATATACAGAAAATCTATAAGGATATTATTTTTTTATCGATATATGAATTTATTCAATTTTAAAGAAATTTAAGTAGCTAATAAACAATTGTTTTTAATTCTTTGTTGTTTATTTTCAATTGTTTTATTAATTTTATTGTTAGTGTTTTGTATATATACAATAATATTTCAAAACATATTTATCTTATATATGCAAATATTCATAAGATCATTGCTCGTCTTTTATAGACAATTTTCTGTCATATAGAAAGATATTATATGTGTCTTCGTACGCGTTCAAATAAGACAAATTAAACTATTGAACAAACATAGCAGAATAACCCATTCAACTCATACATTGTCTGTTGTAATCTTTCAATGACCGTCAAATTATTATATTAGTTTATTTTATTTACAATATAGTATAGAGGAACTTAGAGATCATAATTTGTTAATTAAAAGATTGAAAAATATTTGACTATAACTAACAAAATTTTCGTCAAAATTTCGCGCAGTAATTTTTTTGCAGTTAATAATTATTTATAGTGAAAATATTTTTCCGGAATTTATCTATGAATTCTCCTGAAGTCTCAATTACTTAGAAACTCTGGAAGAACGTCTAAAATAATATTTGCACCATGGTGAATAGTTATACGTACTGGGATAAAAAAAGACAGAAGGATTCCAATTGCTCATGCTTTGTAAATCAGCGAGTACATTTAATATTATTTATTTTTTATTATTATTTATTTTATTGATTTGAACATATGATTATTTTTCTATACTTTTTCTGATTAGAAAAAACGAAAAATTACCTTAAGATAATGACAGAATACAGTTGAAAAAATAAGTTAATTTCCGAATTCAGTAAAAAAAAAATACAAAAAATATGCTAAATTCTAATTTAGAAATTTTAAATGCAGATTGTTAAGAGTGTTATCCACTATCCAAGTTTTCCATGCAAGTTCTTGCTACAAATATAATTTATTACCAGAAAACCCCAGATTTCACTAGAAAGTCTAGTTGTTTCTAGTGAATTTTGTCGAAGTTGCAGGGTGGTTTCTATCATGCAAGGCATTTATCAATCGAATCATATAAATTTTCAATAATTTCTGTAGTTTTTTTATATAAAAAATGCTTTTTTGGGCTTGATTAATTTTTTTTATCCATTGAAATTGTACACTGATAAACGCATGCGCGCACCTGCATCCTCTCTCTCTCTCTCTTCAATACCTACGATTGACGCCATTTTTTTAGCACTTTAACACACTGATACACATGCACATGCAGTCATGCACATGCATAAAATAAATGTGAGTCTGTAGACAAGTGAATCAGCGTTCTAAAAATTGCAATTTGCAATACTTACCAATACTCACAGACCTTTTTCGATACTCGGTGAGATCTGATGTTATCCGATTCATGGTCAAATTATACTTTGTTGTACAATCAGTAATCAATACTGTAATTTTTTAAATAGTTTTATATGTTGATTCAGTTGGTTTCTAAAATTTACTTCGTAAAATGTTTTTTTTATTAAATTAATAAATTACTTACTCAACTAAATTCCTCAAATATCGGAGTAAATTTTGTGCAACATTAGCATGTTCACAACCAAATAATAGTGTCAAGTGTTAAAAATTTAAATAAATAAATTTTTTAAGAGTGTGTGTGATATATTTAATAATTACTTTTTTTTAATGACATTATTATTAGCTATGTGAATTTTAATTATTATAACCAGCATGAATAAAATGTCGGGTATGAACTATTGCTCCGTATTTTCTGTACTTAGAAGTCCTGAATCGGGTAAATTATTAAAAAGAATCATCTGAATTATTTTATTTATTTATTTAATTATTATTTACTTAAAATATTATTAAATTAAAAATTATGATTGTGTTTAATGAAAAACATTAATTATTCAATATAATTTTGATACAAAAAATTATTTAGATTTTTTTTTTTTCCTTTTGCAAATGTGAGAAAAAAAAAAAAAAAAAGAGTTGGTATATTAAACCAGCTGCCGAATTACGTCAACATACGAAATAACATATATATATATTTATAAAATTAATCATAAATTATTATTTTTTTTTCTAAATTCAGTGAAAAAGTAAAAATAGATTTTTTCTTTTTTAACATACAACAATTAGCTATATTTAGATAATTATTATTATAAATTTTATTTATGATGATTGTTTCGTGTTGCTTGAAAATTTGTTTTTAAAAAAAAAAATAATATATATTGGACTTTGATATGTTATCATTGTTATACCTTCATTGTTGTTTCTTGTGAGTTAAGAATTGTCTTATCGTGATTTACAAACATTAACTATTACCAAGTAAAAATATATTCAAGTAAAAAATTTATTTAAAATAGTTTTTTTGAATATAAAATTGAGAACGAGGTCAAACAAAGTATTTTGTCGATTGTATAATAATATACGACAATTAAAAACGATATTTATAAACCGTTATGTATTTGAGATCAACTAGAGGAAAAAAAGGGTGGTACGAGAATAAAATTGTGGCTGTCAGAAGTTGTGATTGGGTAGCTGGAAGAAAATCATACAGATCAAAAGTAAATAAAATAATATTGACAGGTGAAATTAACGTCAAATTAATATCATCATCATCAGCTTTATCAAGTAGCAGTGATTGGAAATCATTGGAAACAAAAGACATTTATCAATTGGGATTGGAACGCGGTATGAGTGAGGGTGAACGAGCAGTAATAACGCCACTAATTGGCTGGCGAAAACTTACAGATCCTGGTGACTGACATAAAATTAAAAAATCAACAATATCGAATAACAATCGATAGCACCCACCAATTAATTATACAATCATCAACAAAAACAAGAAATTATTTTGTATTTTATCATAAAAAATTTCAATGAATTTTTTAATAATATACAAAAAAAAATTATTTAAAAAATATTTAAAGATGGCAGGTTATCAGTGTCGGTAGCAGATGGGGTTTCTGCTTGACAGTGATTGAATCATAAAATTAAAAAATTTACCTGATCTAAATGTAGTGTCATTAGTTAATAGACTCATGCTATTTACCAAACAAACAAGTATCAGATAATCAATTTGCCATCTTCGTCAGTCAATATTTAAAATTGATAATTTATAATAATTATAAAAAATAATATTAAGCATAAATAAGATAAATAATTTAAGTACAAGACAATAATTTAAATAGTGTTTCGAGTGGTTGGTTTTGCTTTTTTTTTTTTTATTTGTTTTTAAAAAATTCATCATGCCTGCTGCACCAAATAAATTAAATTTAAATTTTGCTAAAAATGCATACAGTGTTTTTGGTAATCGTGATAATGATAAACGCAATGAAAACCAGAGAGAGCAAATAAAAGAGCTACTTGAGGGTAAGAATATTTTCCTCAAGCTAGAATTTTTTTTTTTGTTTAAATCAATTATAGTTTTCATTGCTAGAAAAACTTATATTTATTACTATAAGTTAAATTTACTTTATTTTATATTGTTACAGGAACTCGAGGCAATGGTCTTTCACATCTTAAAAATGGTGTTGATTATATCAATCCAGGCAAAGAAGATCAAATGGAAATTTATGGGTTTGTTGATAATCAAAAAAAAAAAAATAAATTACTAGTTGAGATTATTTATTTACATTTTTTTTTTAATTACTTTCAGATACCGGAGAAATAAAAAGCATACATTTTTAACATGGCTTTTAATAGTGCTTACTTGTGGATTACTCCGACTCATATTTCATTGGATTCCTCATCTAATGATTATGTTCACTCATTCCAAGTGTCCTCTGGAAGAAGCTGACACTGTTCTTCTTATTGAAAGATTTCAAGGAAAACATGCCAGTCATTATGTTAAAAAATTGTATACAATTGTCGCTGAAGATGTTGTGTAAGTTGATATTTTAATTTGATAAATTAACTGGCAAGTCTACATACACGTCCTCTATTTTCCCGAATGAGAAAATATATAAATTTTCCTAAACTTTAATACAACTTAAAATGCCATTGTAACAATTAAAAATTTAATAATAATTATCTTTATATATATATTTTTTTTTTTTAAATTAGAAAAAATTCAATCAATAAAAAATGTTTGATTGATGAACCAGTGACTGATTGTGCAACTAAAGATGAACCAATTGATACAACAATTGCTACAAAAAAAGATGAAATTCCACCGACTTTATCAATTCATCTTTATGGTGGTAATTTTAAACAAGTATCATCAATCCTAACATTTAAATGTAAAAAAGTTACTTATATATGGGACAACGAAAGATCTGAATTTATGAAGTTAATTGGCCTTGATAATGATGTACTATTGTCAACATTACATCAAATGCCTGGTTTAAGCGAACACGAACAATTTTTACGGTAATTAAATTAAATTGTTTCTTTTTGCCAATTAAAATATACTCAGCATGCAATTAGCTATTACAATAAACACTAATAAAATGTTAAATGACTAATAATTATTTTTTAATTTACAGAAAAATTGTTTATGGAAATAACGAAATGATTATTCCAGTAAAATCTTTTTTAACTCTTTTGGGTTGTGAGATTTTAAATCCATTCTATGTCTTCCAAATATTTAGTTTTATTTTGTGGCTATGTGATAATTATTATAAATATGCTGCTGTTATCATGACTATGACTGGTATAGGAATTTTTATGGAAGTCTGTCAAACACAAAAAGTAAGTTGTAAAATTGAAAAAAAGTAATTGCCATCAGTTATTTATCAATTAAATATATAATTTTTTTTCTCTTTATTTTCATGATAATGATGATAATAATAATAATAGAATCAACGCAAATTACGCTCAACTCTTCATTCATCGGATGTTGCAACAGTAATGATTGATCGTACAACTGGAAAAACAGAATCAATAACAACTGAACGTCTTGTACCAGGTGATATTCTTGTTATTCCACCACATGGTTGTTTAATGCCATGTGATGCTGTATTACTTACTGGTAATTGTATATTAAATGAATCAATGTTAACCGGTGAATCAGTACCAGTCACTAAAACACCAATACCATCATCAAATGAAATAACATATGATACTAAAGAACATGCACGTCATACATTATTTTGTGGTACAAAAATTATACAAACACGTTATTTTGGTGGTGAAAAAGTATTAGCTGTTGTTGTTAGAACATCATTTGATACAAGTAAAGGTGAACTTGTACGTTCAATAATGTATCCTGCTCCAGTTGATTTTAAATTTGAACAAGATTCATATAAATTTGTAGCATTATTAGCTGTTATTGCTAATATTGGTGTAATATATACTGTTATTACAAAAATAATAGAAGGTATACAACCAGTATCAGAAATTGCACGTAGAGCACTTGATTTATATACAATACTTATACCACCAGCATTACCAACAGCAATGAGCGTTGGACGTTTTGTTGCACAACGTCGTCTTGAAAAAAAAAAAATATATTGTACAAGTCCACGTGCAATTAATGTTGCTGGTTCAATTAATTGTATATGTTTTGATAAAACAGGTACACTTACTGAAGATGGTCTTGATATGTGGGGTATTGTACGTAGAATTGAAAAAAAATTTATAACACCAGAAAAAGATATAGCAAATATATCAATTGATGAAACAATTATTGGTATGGCAACTTGTCATGGTATAACAATAATTGATGGTCAATTAGTTGGTGATCCATTAGATTTAAAAATGTTTGAATCAACTGGTTGGATACTTGAAGAACCTGATGTTTCTGATACAACAAAATTTTCTATGATGTTTCCAACAATTGTTAAACCACCACAAGATAAAAATAATTTTTTAACACCAAAAAAAAATAAAAATGATTCAATAATAACACCATTAAAACAACAACAAAATTCAATAACATCATCTGATATTATTGATGATAATATTTCATTGAGTAATTTTGCAATATCTGATAATGAAATAAATGAAGAACAAGGATTACAAATTGGTATTGTTAGACAATTTCCATTTACATCAAGTTTACAAAGAATGAGTGTTATTACAAGAACATTAGGTGCATCACATTATGAAGTTTATTGTAAAGGTAGTCCAGAAATGATATTAAGTTTATCAAAACCTGAATCAATACCAACTAATTTTTCATCAATATTACAAGAATATACATCTGAAGGATATCGTGTTATTGCATTAGCACATAAAACACTTACAAAATTATCATATCCAAAAGTACAACGTATGAATCGTGAAATTGCTGAATCAGATTTAACATTTTTAACATTTGTTATATTAGAAAATCGTTTAAAACCAGAAACAACACCAGCTATTGAAAAATTAAATCGTGCACATATTAAAATAGTTATGGTTACTGGTGATAATATGTTAACAGCATTATCTGTTGCAAGAGATTGTGATATGATTAAACCAGAAATATCAGTAATTGCTGTTTCTTCAATAATGCAACATCAAAATAATACAAAACCACAATTATATTTTACAAAAAGTAATAGTCAATCAAGTCCAATGTCACCAATTATTGGACAAGGAAGTATAAGTGAAATGACTGATTTAAATAGTATTGCATCATTGGAAACAATTGAAAGTGGATCATTTACAAATGCAACAAATGTTGGTGGTGGTGGTGGTGATAATGACAAATATCTAACTGATAATAATATTTATTCAAGTAATAAATATATATTTTCAATGACTGGTACAACATGGACAACAATTAAAAATCATTATCCAGAACTAATACCAAAATTAGTAACACGTGGTGCAATATTTGCAAGAATGTCACCAGATCAAAAACAACAACTTGTACAAGAATTTCAATCATTAGGATATTATGTTGCAATGGTTGGTGATGGTGCTAATGATTGTGGAGCACTTAGAGCAGCTCATATTGGTATATCATTATCAGATACTGAATCATCAGTTGCATCACCATTTACAAGTAAATTAACAAATATATCATGTGTATTATCAGTTATACAAGAGGGTCGTGCTGCATTAGTAACATCAACAAGTATATTTAAATATATGGCTGGTTATTCACTAATACAATTTATATCTGTGATGATATTATACAGTGTTAGATCAAATTTAACTGATATGGAATTTCTTTATATTGATCTTTTTATAATATCAGCATTTGCTTATTTTGGTGGTAATACTGAAGCTTATGATGGACCATTAGCTAAAAGACCACCATTAACTAGTTTAATAAGTACATCACCAATTCTTAGTTTATTTCTTCAACTTGTTATTGTGGCTATATTTCAATTTATAAGCTTTTGGCATATACAACAAATGTCATGGTTTACACCATTTATTGCAAATACAACATCAGATACAGAAGAAACAAAATGTTATGAAAATTATGCAATATTTATTATTTCATCAATGCAATATATTATACTTGCAATTGTTTTTTCAAAGGGTCAACCATATCGTAAATCAATATTTACAAATTATGGTCTACTTGGTTCACTTACATTATTAACATTATTTTCAATATATCTTGCTATTGATCCAATGGAAAAAGTTAAAGAACACTTTGAACTTAAAGTACCAAATGAATTACCATTTAAAATTATATTAATTGTTTATGGATTTGTAAATTTTGTTATTGCTCTATTTGTTGAATATTTTATTATTGATTATGTTATTGTTAAAAAATGGAGATATCAATGGCATGATATTGATAAATCAAAAAAAAAATTTCTTGCTATTGAAAGAGATCTTGGTAATAATCATAAGTGGCCACCATTATCACAAGAACCATTACCAGAAGCAGCACCAGATATATTAATTAGACAAAATACTGTTACTGAAATTAAAATTGAAAAAAAAATACCAGATTCAATTTATCAACCAGATTCTGGTTTTTTAAATAGTCCAGTAATATCAGCTGACTTTAATAGATTTGGATCTGTTCGTGAAGTTACGTTAAATCCAAGATCATTATTTTATAATGAAAGAGATACAGTGTCAATGTCTAAAGTACCAATATGTTTAGAAGATCGTGAATTAAATAAAATAAAACAACCAAAACTTGATTTAATAACAAAACGACGACATAATTCAGAATCAGAAAAACGTATTTATTGTGATGATGAAATTGAAAAAAATAAACAAATTAATTATTCAAATAGATTAAAAAAACTTAATACAATTGCAACACTACCAAGAAATCATCAAATTAGCCAACAAAATCAAAAATTTATCAACAATTCAAATCATGATAATTCAATATCTAATGGTACACAAAGCGTTCTTGAACTTGATATTTTACCATCCTGAGATATTATCAAAATTATATCATTTAATAAATTGATAATCTTCATAAGAATGGTGCTAAATTTTAGATTATCAATTAGAGATGTCAACATAATAATCATTGTGCATTTAGATGTTGATTTTAATTTTTTTTTTTTAATTTCTCTAATTTTTTTTTCCTTGAAATTTTCGTACAAATAAATTTCAAAAATAAAACTGATAATTATCTCTGCCGATTAACAATGATCTCTTGATGATTCATTTTGATCTTCAATGAGTCATTGACACAATAAATACAAAATAGATAAACTAGTATTTGTTGATAAAGTATTATTCAATAAAAGTAAAATCTATACAATTCATTATTAATAAAAATTAAATTGTAATAATTATTATAATATACTTAAAAATGAATAGTTAAATAATGTGTGATAAATAACACAGAACATAGATGGGATCAATTTGCATTAATTGTTTTATTGTTATTCCATCTGATTAGAAAAAAATGTGTTTAATAAGAAATTAAATAAACGAATAAATAATAATGTGTTTAGAAAAATTGTATGTCAAATAAACAACATAGATAAAGTAAATAAATGTAAAAAAAAAAAAAAAAATTGATAATTACGTTTGATTGATTCACATGCCAGGTGCATGAAAATTATTTGTTAAAAAAAAAAAAAAATAACTGATAACTAAGTTACTTGATTAATCTCTTTGTTTTTATGATTTTTTTTTTTTTTTTTCAGGGATTAGATAAAATATGTGATTTGCATATACAATTATACAATTATACAATATAGCTGTTGAACGAAAATTATACAATTTAAAAAAACAAATTTATGACTAGTCAAATAAAAATGTACCCATTGAACGAATTTTTTTGGTCTAATAATATATTATTTATTTTAATTACATAATAATATTTTAAACAGATGAATTATTATTACTAGGAAACTGGTAATTAATAAAATTCTCTTTGTATGTTTATAATAATTGTTTTAATTTAAATTTGACTAGATATTATATTAGCGTTCGATTTATGCTTAAAAATTTGCACTGAATTTTTCTAATTACTAATAATAATATCAAATATTAAAAAAATTATTTATCATTTTTTTTTTTTTTTTGAGTATTATACTGGCAAGAATTAT
Organism: Aphidius gifuensis; assembly: GCF_014905175.1. Classification (NCBI taxonomy): domain Eukaryota; kingdom Metazoa; phylum Arthropoda; class Insecta; order Hymenoptera; family Braconidae; genus Aphidius; species Aphidius gifuensis. The sequence continues at coordinate 11,131,679 of NC_057788.1, forward strand.
TTAATTTTCCAAAGGTATATTATAAATTTAATTTAAAAAAATACTAATTTATTACTTATTTATACAATAAAAAATCATCACGGCAGATAGTTAAAAAATTTATAATAATATATTTTATTATTTAATAAATTATTATGAATTTAACTTTAAAAAATTTGTTTATGAAGTGATTTTATTACAATAATTAAAGGCTGATTTTAGTATAACAAAAAAAAAATTGCAATATTTTATTAGATTTATGTAACTATCTGTATGCCAATTGTCAAAAGTAAATCAACAACTTAACTTTTGCAACTACTTGATTAGGGGAGCCTGTTCCGTTCATTCTTAACTTACTATGACTCATAATTATATTTAAAGATACAATCTCCAGTTAAACTTTTGTTTGTACAGTGATGTATTAACTCTGTATGACTAGCTGAACATAAAGTTTGGTATGTTTATCATTTCTGAAAATCTTTGATGTTTTTTTTTTATAATTATACTTTTTTTTTCTCACATTTTCATTAAACTATAATTACATAATTAAACTTTTATCTATTTTTTGAATTTTATATTTTTCCTGATCATTCTATTGTCTTGCTCGATGTAAAAAAAATTTATCAACAAATTAATTGTCCAGTATTTAAACTACCAGTCGAATTAGAAAAAAATTCTAAGAAGCTGTTTGTCTCGAACAAAATTGCAGTTTTTTTTTTTTCCAATAGCTTAATTATTGATAAAGATATTGCAGTTATGTTAATATTCTTTTAGCACACACCATGTGTCCAAAAGAAATTTATATTCTTTCGCTCTCTCTAACATACAACGCTCGTGGACTAATAAATTTAATTAGAACATACAAACTAATAAAAAAAATTCTCTTAAATAACAATTAAATATTTAAATTGTTTTCATCAACGATTCATATATACCAAATCGTTTCCACGAAACATTGCATCAATTGCTATTTTTTTATTATATTCAAGACCCCTTAATTCAATCATTTCCATAAATTTTTGATATCTCATCCAAGCTGTTATTGTCATTGTAACTTCATCTTCTTCTTCCGATTGTAATCGTGTTTTATCCTCAACTTCTTGTCCAGTCAATGTTGACTCTGTTTCTTTGCAAGCATTTTGAATATCTGGTATCATCTGCATTGAAAAAAAAATAACAATAAAATTCAATTGCATTTAATTTTTTATAAATTATAATATTGAAATAGTATGGGCAATGTTTGCAGAATGCGGTGTAGACATTTCATATACAAAACTCCCCACCGAGTATCATTAAAATCAATACTTTGGTCATGTAGTTGCAGCATACATACAGAATAGATTTTTTTTTTAAGGATTCACCCGTAATATAAATATCTCACACAATCACAATATTCATAATCAATTTATTCTATTATTTCTCTCATCTTTCAGCACACACACACATGAATTTAATTTTTTTTTTTACACAAATAAATTGAATAAAATTTAAAATAAAAATGAAATGGTATTATAATTTTATTGATTGTTTGCTCACCTTTAATTGTGTGGATTTAAAGTTTTCAACTTTAATTTTTTTTCGGAGTAAAATGTATTTTTGTTTTTCTTTGCAAAAATTACAAGTAGCAGGAGTTAATATATATATTTTTTAAAAATAATAAGTCAGAGTTAATGCGTATTCTGACAGTAACAGAGTCAAACTAACTGGACTAAATTGTTGCTGTGTTAGGGTCGTGTCTCTCCCGTGGACACCCCCTCTCTCTATGAACAACAACTGCAAATGTGGGAGCCATATGGGATATTATGTGTACCCTCGTGCCCTTTTTGTATTTTTTTTATTATAAAAATATCGCCAGCGAGTGGGTCCTTTCAAATTCTGAGTGGCATTTATGTAACTTAATTTTATGCTTTTATTAAAATTTATACTCGGCAGCTTGAAAAAATTTAATTACAATGACCAAAAAACATTTCTGTGTTTCAATAATTATTTACTAAATTAAAGACATTTTTTTTTTAAAGAAAATAAATTGTTTTTCTAATTATTTTTTAATTATTAATTTAATATATTTTATAAAATTATTCTGCAAACTATAATGATGTTTATACTTGATAAATAAATTATCTAAAACAAGATAGATTATTTCGATTTAATAGTAATTTATTTCTTTTTTCTTCTTTGTAAAAAAAATTTTTCCAGTCAAGATCGATCAGTAAATCCAAACAACTAAATTTATATATACATATGGGTTTAAAAATTTATATAAATATATTTATACAATTAAAATTCATGAGGGTTGCTGTTATAACATTATATTCATAGATTGATAGATGTTTTTTTTTTTTTTTTCCTATTTTGAAAAGCGTAGTTTAATTTTTATAGGGAATAAAATTTTTTTAGAAAAATGATTATGATCAATTTTTCTTTATTTAAAACATGTCTAAATATAGAAAACTAGAAAAAAAATTAATTTAAAAAATATTTCTTTATTGTGTTTGAAAATATTTTCAAGCACATTTTGGTCATTAAAAACCTGATGAACACAATATTCAATTCTTTAAATATAATTACTAATTAGTGTAGAAATTATTTTATTTTTAAAATACCGTATAAATATGTATACATATATAAGGCACGTGCACCTTTTGATTTTATATACAGTCTACCCTCAAATACCAGCTGGCGGAAGTATTCGACTTAAAGTTTCATCACGAAATAATATTAATATGTGTTATTTTCATTGTTAAGAATTATTATTTTTTTGTAGCTATCTGAAGATCTTTGTGATGTTTTTTTTGGAATAAACACGTGGAAGAAAAGATTCAGTAATTTTTTAAAAATAAAATTCAACTCATTTGGTTTTTAATTTTTGAGGCAACGAAGATTAGAAATTAGTATTCTATAGCATGGTGGTTTTTACATTTTATAAAAAATTTCAACCAAAATTATGACAGAGAATATTACAAATGCATATTGCTCTTTAATTTTTATCATTTATAAAATAGAATCTTATTATACTGTTACGTACCAAGTTAAATTAAACTAATGACATAACAAAAAGAATGAAAGAATGTTTAACTATAAAATTTAATAATTTAATAATTTGACAATAATAAAATTTAGTCAACTCGGTATTTAACGTATTTTTATAAAAGTTATTTTGTTATTCCTTACAGGGTAACGGGTCAGGAGGGAATGTGTATAATAGTAGATGTACCTTGATGTAAGAATATCCCAAAGACAATATTGTTATAGAGCGTGTCAATCTGGATGATCGCCTAGTTGATGGTAGTAGTTTAAGAATATCCTATCGGTAGAGAACTCTTTATTATTTTATTTAATTGAATTTGATTTTATAAAAAATGATTTGATTTAATTTATGATTTGAATAAGACAAAAGTTGTCGTAAGAGTGAAACTCCTTAAAAATTAAAATTAAAATTTCGCATAAAAATTAAAATAAAAGAAGGGATGATCCTCAGTGGAAACATCTTTTGACCAATCATAATTACTGGTTGCCATGATAGTCAGCGTTTATAATTTGCTTAGACCATTATTTATAATAATTGTTAAACTCAACGGATGTTGAATATCGGGTTGCTGAAGTAAAATTTGTAGAATAAAAATTAAAATAAAAAATAATATTGAAAAGTAAAAAATTTTAATAAAAAATGTCAATGATGCTAAAAGTAAAGAAAAATAATTATTAAAAATAAAAGAAAAAATTTATGTGCTACTCGATATTGAAATACAACTATTGAATTTAATAAATATTATTAATTTATTAATTTATTCAATTATTAAAATATGAATACCTAACAATACTGTATAAACTGTTTATAAATTTTTACCATGCAGGACTAAAATTTAGTTGCATCACAGTAATTACTGTTCAAGCAATCATTTTTAATTTTTTAATAATTTTTTTTACAGTGTACAGTTCAAAAGTAGGCTATGCAATTAATAAATAATAAATTAGAAATTTCTTTTTTAAAAGTAAAATTAATAAAGTTTGTAATATTCAATTTAAAAAAAAAACCTGAAATTTTATATCATCTCGCTAAGCTTTGAATTTAAGGCAAAATAAAATTTTTATTTTATATACTATAATGAAATTGTTGATATATTGATTCCAAAGTATTTTTAAAAATATCAATTTTTTTTTTATTTTCAAAATTCAAATAAAAATCCGGATGAATATTATTTAAAGCAGCTTGATTATGTCGGCATTTTGGTTCTCCAACCCTTTTATATTTTCACCCCCGCAGCTGACGGAGTAAACCATCTGGTTTTCGAAGCAAACAGCTGTTTTTTTTTTTTTTTTGCTCCAGATCACTTATACGCCTGCAATACCTATCAAGACCAAATTTGAAAAGGTAAAGAAAGTAAGCTAAGAAAAAAGAAGAAAAAAAAAAAAATTACTTCTCAGGAGCCATGATCGCAGCAGGATGTAGAACTCTCCCTTTATTTCACTTTTATTTATTTTTTCTTATTATAAAATTATAAAATTTAAAAAAAATTTCGAAATAATATGCATTGAACGATATGATTAATTTTTGAGATGATAAAAATAATTTAAGCAAAATATATGCTTACATTATAAGCTTGTAAAATTATAATGTAATTATTCATACAAAATGGAAATTTTTTGAGTTTAAAAGTACATGGGTTAATTAGTTTTAGTTTCACCGAACTGAGTTTGAAATCGTAATTAACTGTGGTTATAGCTTTATAATAATAATGTGAGCAAACAACTACTATAAATATATAAAATAATTTTTAAAAAATTATAATAGATCTGACGAAACCATCAATGATATACAGCATTGCCAATAAAATATTCATTTTTAATATACCAAACCTTTTTCTCGATACCTAAAAAAAATTTATATTATTACTATTTAATTTTGTATTTTCGAAAGATTGTTAAGACATTTTTTTCCTAATTTTTTTTCGAATGAATTTTACTTTTACCTAGCAATGAGATCTTTAACAGATCTGGGGTTCCCTTTTTTTTTTTTTAATTTTTTTTTTTCGAAGCAGATGCATGGCATGTGCTACAAATCGCCAGATGCCCCATTGGCGTAGAATTCTACAACGAATGAATGGATATTTCTAAAAATTACTATTATTTTTTTTTAGTTTAAAATTTTAGGACAAGATTACGTGCCGAGAAAACAAACTTCCTGTCTCTATTTTTTTTTATAGTCTAAATATTTTTAATTTAAATTCCTTTTCGTTGTAATATCTATATAATTTTTTTTTTTAATAAATAATTGAATATGTTTAAATAAAACAACATAAGTTTATTACTTCTACAGTGACTATTTATTTTTATATAAAAGTAATAATGCAATGTTTATAGGTTTATCGATTATTATTGTACATATTTACAAATTAAATTAAATTATTTTATGATAAAAAAAGAAAAAAAAAATTATTCTCCTAAGACAAATTGATTGAATCAATTTTTTTTTTTTTTCATTCTCAAGACCCTGCGATGTTTATAATATCGAGATAATCAAATAGTTGTTATTTCGAAGCGAAAAAATTTGCACTTGTTTGTTAAATTTACAAAATTTGATTAATATTTTAATTAAAAAAAAAAGTATGCAAATAAACCAAAAAAAAAAAAAAAAAAAGACAGCCAATTACTAGATAAATGTTGTTAATATGTTATAGCTGATATGAAATCAAAGAATCTTGTTCACGATCCAGCGATGAACGTCTTTTTTCTTTTTTTTTTTTTTATATTTTATTAAGTAAACTGGACGCATGTCATGTCTCTTTGAACTTGCAAATGACTTTTGAGTGCTAGAACAATTGGATGTTGTAGAGAAAGTCCTTCAACTTCTGTAAGATATTTAACAGCTTCAGCAGTACACTCATCCCAGCCAACATCCCAAGATGATGGAATTTCTTCAGGCTCATCTGTACGATAATTTTGCTCATAACGACAACGTTTATTTGATACAAAATTATTATATTCAGATATTTGATTGTCTTTAATATCATCAAGTCCAGAACAATAATAATTGTTATCAAATTTAATATCTGAATTTTGATTTTGATTATTAACTTCATGGCTTAATTCCATATTTTGATTTTCATTGTCTTGTAAATTTTGTGATGAATATTCAGTATTACAGGATGATGAATTTTTTTGTTGAGAAAGTTTTAATTCTTGGGTAAGTGATGATGCTAATTGATGCAATAGTTTTGTGTTTATTGAATTATTTAAATCATCTTCATTGTTATCATCATCTAGATCAACTCCTTCATCCTCAGATGAACTCAGTAAGTCATCATTATCATCATCATCATCAGAATTTTCTACACCCAAAAGATTTAATAATCTTTCAGCTACACCTGTAAATATTTAAATTACCAAAATCATTTCAAGTTTTAAAAAATAATAAATATCTAGTTTTTCTTTTTATTATTTTTCTTGATCTCATGGGAATCACATCACGCTATTATAATTTTTTTTTCATGGGAATAACTACTTGTTACCTGTTTTTATTCAAAGTCCTCTGTCATGAATTTTTTTTTAAATTTCGCACGAGTCTCTATCACCCTATTTTTTTCTGACTTGAAATATTTATTTATTTTTTCTTCATGACATGATAAAAACCGCTAGATGACCAATGCTTATATAATGCCATAAAGATATATACATGTAAAATAAAAACCCCTCAATAAATTGAATCGGCTAAAAATTTAAAAATGCATTTCTTGGCGTTTATATAGTGGGCACTCCCAGGGGTTTAGTATTCACGCATATGGATACAATGCTTTTTCGGTTGAGTTATAATCGTTCATGGGAACTAAAGCTATAGCCTGACCGTTTAAAAGGGATCCATATATAATCTTGTATACCAATTTTTTTTTTTTATCAGTTAAATACCATTTTACCAATTTTTTGTTAACTCATTGAGTTGGTGAATTAAAAAACAACCCAGACATTATTTGATATTCATAAATTGTTGAGTCAGGTTAGTATATTTATATTGTTATTCCAAACGCAATAAAAAAAACGTGAATGCTAAAGAAAAAAATTGCTATTATAAAGCGTATCTCTAAATTTTTTTCATCATAAACTGTTGGAAATAAAAAATGTAAAATTTAACATAAATATTATCTTCGATCTACACTTAATTTTTGGGGTAATTTAATACTATGCTCATTTATTGAATAAATTTTATATTAACTTGAAATTGAATTTAAAAATAAATGTTTATTTATTATTTTAAATAGAGGAAAAATATTTATTGTAACATTAAAATTGTATGAAATATATTTTTGTTTTAAATTTAATATTTTTACAATAATACTGCTTTTTATTTTTAACTTTGAATGAAAAAAAAATTAGAGTAGAAAAAAATACATCTGTTAATTTTGCTGGATGATACTTTTAATTTTAATTCAATAACTTTTAAGTTAAAAAAAAAAAAAAATGTTTTTGAACTTTAAATAGTTTAAAGAGCTCTGAATCGTGTTGGAAAGTTTTATAATTTTATATTCTTGATATAACAATGTTTACTATACAGTTTTTTAATTTATAAAATAATAGATAAATTATAAAAATTTAAATTAGTTTTAAAATCTCGTGAATTATTATTTTTTAAATTACATGTTTTAAAATTGGGAATGTTTTTTTTATTTTTTCAAAGCCAAGATAGTATTCCCACGTTTGTTGCAACGTCAGAATATATAAGAGGGTAAATTTTTGAACCTTTTTCACCTTAGATTCCCCTTAGAATATCGTTTTTTTTTTTTTTTTTATTTTCTGAATGTACAAAAAAGTCTTGGGACAAATACCCTTCTCATCAATAACTTGACAGTGTCCACAAGAATTTTTTTTTCCTTTTTCTTTTATTGATTTTTTGTGGGAAATAAAAATATTGAAATATAAAATTTATATATACTGATCAGTTTTTATATTTTAAAGATATATAAAAAATATATTAACCATGAATTGTTAAGGCTACATTGGAAATATCAGTCTCACGGTCAACGAGATCATCTGAGCCACTGCTATCACCTTCACAATCCATTATTGTATCCTGAAACAAAGAAAAAAATAAATTATTAATATCTCATTACATTTTTATTTCATTTTTGTATACACTCAATGAAATTATCTGATGTATTTTTAACTTTAAAATTAATTTCCTTTCAATTTAAAAATAGCTTTTCTCGATTTATAAAACTTTTATTCAATTATGAATATAAAAAATATCTCATTTAAAATAAATTAAATGAAGAAAAGTTTTGTAATTAGTTTCTATATAAAATGGACTTTTGATGTATTTTATAAATTTATACTTTTTAATTTCTATTATTATTTTATGAAATTTATATACGATTTTTAAAAACAATATTTTCATTTGACCCCATCAAGAATATTATCTTTATTATTTATTCTAAAAAAAGCTATTAAACTTTTGAATAAATAAAGAAAAAGTTATTGTATAAATTAAAAAGGGTAGCTCAAAGTAAAATTATGAAACTTTTTTTTTTTTTTCTCGTACCAGATATAGAAGTTGTAAGACAGGTGCGTTAGTATCGATGTTGTTATAAAAATATCTTTACTCGAATTTTCAGAAAGTATAATAATAATAACAACAACAATAATAATAATAATTGGTAATATTAATTTTTAACATTCATTACGAGAGACTTTTAATTTCACAGATGAATTTCAGACTGTTTTTATATATATGACTAATTAAGATCTTATATATCGGAAAAAATTCAGTAGATAAAAATCTTCCCAATCAGCAATTCAATTTAGATTGATTTAATGATTTCATTAAAAATTTGAGGCTTCATGTTGGAACTGTTGCAAATAAATTGCCTTTTTTTTCTCTTTTTATTAACTTCTTTAAGAAAATATATATAAACTTATTGGAATTGATGACTGACATAAGATAAAATTATGTAAAAAAAAATTCACCGAAAGGTAAAAGCCATAAATATATATATTTTTTTACTATTCAATTAATTAATTATTAGATTTTTTATTTTAAACTTGATTAGTATTAACTATCTAATTAATAATAAAAATAATAATGCATTAATAAATTCAAATAAAAATACTTTAATGACATTTAAAATTTTTGAAGTTTAAAAAAAAAATAAATATGATATAAAATAATAATTATCAAGTGTAATAATAAATCTTTACCTCAGACATGGCGTCTTCCATCATGTCACTTGTCTTCTCTTTTATGTGCATTCCCTCTCGCTACTTGTTAAGAGGACCAGTGGAGAACAGAATAAGAGGCAGGAAAGGGGAAAAGGGGTTGAGAAATAAAAGTAATAAAAAGGAAGCAAAACAAAGAAGAAAAAAAAAAACAGCAAGAGAGGGATTTATAATTTCTCAATTTTTATAAGAAATGCACTTTAATTAAGAGACAAAAAAATATGTCACTAATGAAGCACACAGTCCATGTATACTCTCTCTTTCTCTCTCTCACCTTATTAACTGTGAATATGTAAAAGTATACTTAATCAAGTATAAGTGTATATATATAAACATAATTATATGTATAAATAAAAAACACAAACACGATTTATAATGAGATCACGATGAGATACACTTGATTTGCCAATTGACTGATATATATCACAAATCTGTCATAATTGCTGTATAGTTATTAAAATCACTCGCGAAAAAAATTTAAAAAACCTGTAAACAGTTTAGAATTTTGATTTGAAATTAATAAAACTAATATGGTTTACTTAAATTATATGTAATTGCTTATAAAACGTAACTTATTTTAAATCATAATTTAAAAATTTTATCATTTCGAAATAAAAAATTTTAATAAATACTCCAAAATGATAAATTGAATAATAAAAATTGTCGTATTAATAAATAAATTGATTATTAAATTATTTAAATTTTAAAATATTGAATTATTAAAAATTGTTGAATTAATAAAAAATAAAAAATGACCCACCAAGTCGGTGGCTCATAGTGAACTGACCACAATTTCTGACTGCTGCATTTTGTATGATGTATATATACAACTATACAAGAGGTGAATTTTATTAAAGAATATATAAAACATATCACGAGAGAGGAGAAGGTGACGAGAGAGAAAGCACGAGCACACTGCACACACAACACTGCTATAAAGTCTGGCTAGTCTCTCTGATACTCAAGAGAATGATGATGATGATGATGATTTCGACCAGGACATGACATAGGAGAAAAAAAAAAATAACAAGCAGCTGTGACGACAGAGCTCTCACCGATTATATTTTCTTTATTCAGTATATATTTTTTGGTATTATTAATTTGTTTTTTTTTTTTTTTACAGTGGGGAGGAGAGCAAGGTGGCTCCAATTTGATGTCAAGTTATAAGGGGCCATTTTGAAGAGGGAAATTCAAACAGAAACACTGTTGAACAACTCGATGAATTTCTCAGAAATTTTCCAAAATTTCTCCGTAAATTTTATTATAAAAAAAGCTTATTTTAAAAAGGAAATCCGGAGGGATTATTTGTTAAGTAATACTGTTGATTATTTGTTGTATAAATTTTCAAAGTCAGTGATCGAAATTTATCATATACAAATAATTTCATGTCCAACACGACAGTGGTTTCCAATTTAATTGAAAAGGTTTTATTTCAACCATTTAATCAATTGATAATTGATAAACTATGCATTATACATTTTTCTAATTTGAGTACGAGTTGTTATATACTGTTAAAAATATTGGTAAACTATTTTCAAGACTTGCCATTATATTTTGTTGAGAATTACAATTCCATGTTGGTAATATTACCAGATAAATTTGTACATCTTTAAAGAGTTATTTGGGGATCATATATATAAACTACATTGACTACAATAAATTCAAAATTGTCGATATGTTTATTTCGATTTTCGATTGACCATTTAATAAATTGTTATTTGAATATACGAATAGTAAACAACAAGTGACTAAATTTTGAATTAAATTTTTTACGTTGGAGCCTTTGGCTAATCCGTTCTATATAGAATATATACGAAAAAACAACATACAGCATTATTCAAATTAATTTCTACACACTTTTTTTTTAAGATTTCGTAATTTCTAATAATTTTACCGACACCCGAGTGTAGCCGGGTATCGCCAGGTAGTAATATTACTATACAGTAATATTTTAAAATCAATATTTAGCCGCAGTTCTCGTTGATAATTGTAGTAAAATTATTTCATATGTCACAATTGTACCAGCCACTGTGAGTATGAAATTTCGTGTAATGAAAAAAAAATTCATTCCCGTTAAAACGACATTATCATTTGACACTATGTTATACAATCGCTCGGTCTGTAAATAAAAAAAAAATAATTAATATATGAAAAATACATATATACAAAATTGAATTAATAATTTAATTACCTCTTTGGTATATTTTGAACTTGGACAACGATAAATTGTAGATAAAATTGTTTTACTGTTATCATGAATCCTTGATGCTGCAAACATAACTCCAATTGTTTTAATTACAACAAAAGCAAATGCATAGAATGAATAAATTGTAACTAGTGGTACATCATTTTTTAGTCTAAATAAAAAATAAATATTATATTTATTTAATAGAAAATAAGACAAATTATTTTTAACTAATATATTAGTACATGCAAATCAATACTCACGATAGTCCAATGAATAATTCAATACATATGTAAATAAAATTATGTGCACACGATATAAGAATCAATGGAGAAATAATTTTGTCTGTTTCTTTTACTAAATTATTTAAAATTCCATAATTCACTCGGAGTACATACCAATAGTCATCATAATTACTCCAAATTTTTGATTTAATTACCAGTTTATTTAATAATTTATATCGTTCAGCAAGTCCTGTTGATATCTGAAAGTTTATTATAATTTTTTTAAAGCGTTATTGTTATTATTTATTAGTATTTGTTAATTTATATATTTAATTTGTAAATAAACACATACCAGAACTATAAAAAGATCAGTAAAATTTGAAACACAACGTGGAAAAATTGATATTATTGATTGAATTATTCCACTGAGTACGTGGATAACTATTGAAAAAAAAAAAATTCATTAAAATTTTAATAATTAATGTGAGTATTATTAAAAAGTTATATTTTTTTGGAAAAATTTATATATTTATGTACAATCTCCTGAAGTGTGATGTTTGTTTCCAATGATATCAGTCTCGAAACAGTCTTCTTTACAAGCACTCGAGGTATTTGATGATTTTTGTAACGAAATTTGAATAAAAACCCACCAAACGTGTTGAAAAATTGTGCAAATCAACATTATAATTGATATTGTATTAAATTTCCATCTAAGTGCTGGATATTTTTTATTAAAACTGAAATTAAAACAAAGTTTAAGGTAAATTTTTTTCATTTTTTTTTATTAAATTTCTTTTGGTTTTACCAGCTTAATTGCATTTCCATTATTTTCCACTGTCTTTGAAGTTTAATTAATTTTTTTGGTAACCACAAAAATATTAAAAATTCAAACAATGTTGCGCCAAAATAAATTGTAACCGATATTGCATCTGCATATTCCACTATTTTAATGTAGAAATAAAAAATTGGTTTTGTATACAAATTTAAAATTATATTTAAAATTAAAATTATATTATATTATATAATTTAAATATTAAAAAAATTTATTACTTTGTAATTTGGTATAATGATGAATATCAACTTGTTTTTTAGTTGATGAAATCATTAGAATAATGCAGTTTAATAATAAACTTGCAAGAAAAATTAAAACAATTAAACTGTATAATCTTTGAAATTTTTTGCAGCTAAATGTTTTTGTTTCTGAATATTTTTTGAATATTCTGGAAATTAAAAATACTCCAAATATTTGACTCAGTTTAAGAATTGGTTTAATTGACATATTGAAACATTCTGGATCCTTAAAAAAATATAAATTACATTAGCAATATTGTTATAAATAAAATATTAAAAAAATCAAAAAAATAATTATCGTCAAATGAATAAAAAAAATGACCTTGTTTGTTATTTACAAGCCAATGAAATTAATAAGATTCAAATTATAAAAATTAATAAATTCAAATATAAACCGAAATATTGAAAAGAATAAAGAAAACTTTAAAATTTTCTAAGAAAAGATTTGAATATTTGATACATTTATGAATAACTGTACTAATCTTTTTTATGTTTAATAATTAATTTTATTATTATATATATTCGAAATTATTGTAAATTTTGTTTATGAATATACAAACATTATTTCCAACTAAAAAAAATAAATATTATGACAATTATTGACATACTTACATCTACTATTATTTTCTTCTGATAATTTATTTTATTAAAATAATCGTGTGGCTTTAATTTTGCAAGCATCTTTTCATCATTTGACAAGAGCCAAATATTATTATTATTATAATTATCATGATCATTTTTAATTATTTTTCGAGCTTGAATTGTGTCAATTGACTCGATAATTAATGATTTTTTTGACATTATACTTTGTGATGAATCTTAATATTGAATGTAAAAAGATTTTTCAGATGGAGTCTCTTTACTTGAATATATTTTAAATGCTATTATACAATTGAGAAAAGTAGTAGCTAAAAGATGTAACGGAAGTTGAACTATTCTGATGTGCAAAATTGACTGATTTTTAGAGTACGAAAATTAATTTCTTTCCTGAATGACTATCGAAAATTCTGTCTAATCAGATAAGAGAACAATCATTTTTATCTATTGTACTAATGTAATGAACATGTCAATCAAGTTAAATATACTGGCACAATTCCCTATACTAACATTTTTTTTTTCTTTACAAATTTTTTATTCAAAAAAAAATATTACGATTCTCGAATATTTAGTTCGAATTAATAATTAATTAATATTACTTCGAAGAAATAATTTAAAAAATTGAATTACAATTTACATAAATATTCATCAGCCTAATTTTTTACATATTAATAAACTAATAATTTTTTCGTATAATATATAGTCAATCATAACTCCATTTCATCTTAATTAACAATGTCCAATGCTAAATGTAGATCAATCAGTTAATTATTGTATCTTTGTCTTATTTTTTGTCTTATTTTTTTTTTAAATATGCTTTGAATATTTCTAGATATTATGCGATAACATTTGCATATTTTTTTTTTTTTTTTCAAGGTTGATATTTTTAAAAATTTTGCAAATATTAATACTGAATGTTTAATCTTTTTATAGTCATATAAACAATTGTTGTCAAATGTTGGTAAACATAGATAAACTGGTGAGTTATTCTTTCTTTGTCTTACTTATATAATATGTATATTTTCTCAAAAATATTGTTTGAATATTTAAAGCCATAAAATACGACAGAAACGTTTATTTCCGCATTGTTTAAATTATTACTTTAGTTTTTATTGTCAATTTTTATGTAGTTTTTTTAAAAAATATTATTTTTTCCAAATCTAACGTATAGAAAATTTCATATCCACGTAAGTTTTTTACAATTTTTCAATAGTTTGCAAGCGAGTTTATGACACTGTAATCAAAGGAATTTTTTTTTGTTATCACAACACGGATACACAAAAATCAGGAAATTACAAAAATTCATAGCACCTTAAACGTATAAATAGCTGTGAATTTTATAAAAAAAAAACAATATTGCTTAGTCAGCTTTGTAACACGTCTTAATTTAGTGTCAACTTATTAATTTTTCAATAACAAACTCGTTGTCTACTCTGATCTAAACATGAAAACATGTGAGTATAAATATATACATATATAATAAATAAATAAATTTTATATGCCAGTTAAATATTTATAATTTTTTTTTTTGTGATTTTATTAGTTGTCATCATAGCATTATTTTTTGGTCTTTTCAATGACTTAATCCACGCTGCAAAATTAAAGAAGTTTGAAAAATCAGCAAATAAAATGTCTCTTGATCTTCTCAAAGTAAATATTTATCTTATAGCTATTCAAAATAAATTGCATATTAATTAAATCCAATTTTTATAACCACCAAGATATTAAATACTCATTGTGGAATTTTTTAGATTTTACTGGAAACCCAAACTGGTAATTTTATTTCTTCACCATTTAGTGTTTCTCAGTTGTTAATGATTCTTTCAACTGGATCACGACGAGGAACAAAACGCCAGTTCGAAAAAGTTTTACATATTAAACCAGCAGATACCTTCGAACATGGCAGCCTTGATTTCACATCGGTGAGAATTATTATTTAAAAATAAAATTAAAAAAAAATACGATAGATAACAAATTTTCTTTTATATATATTTATTTATAGAAGTGGGATAAAAACATTTTAAGTATGGCAAATAAAATATACATAAATGATCTCTATTCAATACGTAAAAAATTTATTATTAATACTGTTGAAATTTTAAATAACAAAAATGCAACAGAAATATTAGAATTCTTGAGTTTTAAAAATGTTAGTTCTTCAGCAAAAGTTATGAATGAATGGGTTGAAAAACAAACAAATAATAAAATCAAAGATTTTCTTCAACCTGGTGAGTTTGTGGTTTTTATATTTTTTTTCTTCCAACAATGATTTGTGGTGAACAAATTTTTTTGTAGATTTTTTTAGTTTCAATTACTTAAAAATTTAAAGGAAGAAAATTAAAAAAAATATTTAAACTAGAAATTATAATTATCATGTGATATATTGTTTATTTTTTGCAGATGACATTGATAAGAATTCTTATCTTATTCTCATCAACGCAATATATTTCAAAGGAATGTGGAAACATAGTTTCGATGAAAAAGAAACATTCGACAGAAAGTTTTATGTTGATAAAAATACTCAAAAGAACGTTCCAACTATGAGAATAACTGATGAAATATTTTATAAAACCCATGAAGGACTTGGTGCTCAAATTATTCGGCTTCCTTATAAGGTAAAATTGAAATTATCATCAAAAATAATAATTCAATACTAGAATTTTATTCTAATTGTCAAATATATATAGGTAGCAGATGACTATGATCCAATGAGTATGATTATTATTTTACCCAATGAGGGTCAAACATTGTCCGATATTAAAAAAAAATTGAATACTGTTACATTTGAGTCTTTATATCCAAATAATACATCAAAAATTACGTTATTTTTACCAAAATTTATGATTACAACGAAATTATCACTCAATGAGCACTTGCAAGAAGTATGTATATCCATTATTTTTTTCTCTACTCAGTTACTTTTCTAACTGTTTTTTTATTTCATGTTAAATTTACTTTATTCTTTTATTATAAATAAATTATTTTTCGTAAAGATGGGAATCAAAGATGCATTTACATTCAATGCCAATTTCAGTGGAATCACTAAGCGAAATAAAATTTCTATCAGTAAAGTTATACAACAAGCATTCATCGAAATAAATGAAGATGGCACTGAAGCTACTGCTGTCACAGGTAATTTTACATGAGCAATATTACTATTTTTTTTTTTTTGTTACGATTAATTTAATAAATTTGATAAATTTTTTACAGAAATAGATGCTATACTCTTAATGTCGGGGGGTCCACCTCCTTCTCTTCGAATAGCTATAAATCGTCCGTTTCTTTTTCTTTTGGCAACCAAACGTGTTATTCTTTTTACAGGATATGTCAACGACCCAACTTTAAAATAAAAATTTGCGCTTAAATCATTATTTTGTTTTTTTTTAATTATCAAAGATGTTTCTGATAATAAATTATAAATTTTAAACAATGTAATATTAATTGAAAGTAAATAAATCAGTTTAAAAATAATAAAAATCTTTTAAATGTAACTATGTAGTTCAATCTTTTTTTGTATAAAAAGAACGAAAACAAAAAATATCTAATTATTTATATTTTACAGATATCAACTAATTATTAAATTGAAAAACATTATCGTTAAACAATTATTTTTTTTTATTAAACAATTTTCAAAATTTCAACTCACCATACTGTGAATCATAAAAAAGAAATAAAAAATTAAAAGAAAATAAAAAAAAATAATGAGATCAACAACCTTTTTAAGATGATAAATCGAGAATATATTTTAAACCGGTTTTTCCATCTAATTGCAAGGTTTTGATCACAGCCTCTTGATATTCAACTAGAGGAATAATTTTATACGATGGAACTTGAAGCTGCTTTGATGAAAATAATTGAGCAAGATCATTTAACATATTTGTTTTTTCTTGAGATATTCCATTAGTTTTTGCCCAAGCAGTCATCCAAAATCCTTTGATTGCTATATTCTAATTTAAAAATAATAATAAATATATAAGCTCATTATTATTCACTCAATTAATAATAAAAATAAATTTCTTTAAAATACCTTAAAAATTAAAGCAGCAGTTGGAACACTAAATGGTTCTCTTGACATTCCTCCATAAGTAACCATCGTTCCACTGTGTCCCAAATGACGAAGAACTTCAAGAGCATTTTGACCACCAATACAATTAAAAGCTAATTTAGGTGCTGGTAATTGTTTAGATTTAAAAAGTGTTGTTGTTCTGAGTTCAGCTTCAGTCAGTACTTCTGTTGCTCCTAGTTTTTTTAAATAATCTTTTAAATTTAATATATCTGGACGATCTCGTACTATATTAACACTTTTATAATTCCATGCTTTACAAAGTTGAATAACAAATTGTCCAACAGCTGAATTTCCACCATTTTGAATGACAGTATCTCCAGGTTGAAGATTTGTAAAATCTTTGAGCATTCTATATGCAGTACAAGGATTAACATTCAACATACAAGCTTCAATTGTTTCAAGTGTTTTTGGTATCTGTAAATAAACAAAAAATTAAATTACAAATACTAAATTAATTTTTTTCTTTTATCTTTATCAAAGTTCTGAAATAAATACAAGTATAGTTACCTTGATTAAACTATTTGGTAAGTAATTTGCTTGAGATCTCCATGTGCCAGTATGATTATCATTTGGTACAACTTTATCGCCAACATTAAAACCTTTGACACTGGCTCCAACATCAATTATTTCTCCAACTCCCTCATTACCTGGTACAGCGGGTAATGCTGGTTTACTAGGATATTTTCCTTGTATAGTATTGATGTCTGCTGGATTTACAGGTGCCAAAAGCCATCTGACAGTAACCTGATCACTTGCAGGCTTTACATCAGGTACTTCTATCAATTTTAATACATCAGCAGGCTCACCATAATCATTGTATAATAATGATTTTGAACTTTGACTAGCTGATAAGCTTATACTACGTATCACTGACATTTTTGGTAACAAATTTGAACGTGAAATGTTGAAAATTGATTTGCTGATATATGACACCATTTTTCTAAATAAAAAAAATTTCGAAATATTTAATTAATATGTTGTATTATTATCTGAATCAAGTAGGTAAATTATTTCGACTAATTGTCTCATCCTTATATTAATTTTGAAACTCATATTTTTTTATTGCAATAATAAACAAAATAACATTGGTTTTAGATAAAAAAAATTTACATACCTAGTAATTTAATTTGATCTTTTTTTATCTCTAGAAAAATATTTATTTTTTGGTTAATCCTTTGAGTCTTTATTAGACACAATTTTTTGTATTTATTATTATTTTTACAAAATAAATAAAACTTGAAAATATATTGACATTTGACAAGTATATATAATGTGAGGTTAGAAATTATTATTTATTAAGGCTCTTAGTTTATTTACAAATTACAAGCCGTAGTTTGATTTTCGACAAGGGTATTATACAGTATCATACGTATGATACCCCAAAAATCATCGAATTATCCATCACTGGTGTCATATCTGGTCATATCTGTGAAATGACAGGTAAAAAATTTTTCATGACTGATTTATAGTCACTAGCGGCAGAATGACTTTTTGAAACATCAAATTATTGTATTAAGCTTAATTGAATTATTTATTTTTCGATATTAAATATTCAACAATAAAAAAATCAATGTGCATTATTTCTCTTCAAGTCAACTTTTACACATGTAAGTAATTAAGAAAAAAAAAAATGTTTACCCACTTGAAACATATATGCAAAACATCTAATTTTTTTTCTATTTTTTTACTCTTTATTTTCAAGTTTTTATAAAAACAAATAAGTATTATTAAATATTTAAATAATTCATGAAATAAAACTAGCATAATGACAATTTTATTAATGATTATTTTAAGATTTTATCAACAATTATTTAACTGATAATAAAAATGAGGCTTTGTGGTTAAAATAATAGCATGTCATTGCTATTTACATTAGCCTTGCAAGTTGCAATGATTATCTAAATGATTAATATCTGTTATGCCAATTATATTACGCAATAATAAATCCATATACTTTTTAATAAAAAATAATTGTTATTTGTATATTAATAAATTAAATTATGATTTTTTGATTTCAGATAAATTTTAGTAAAATTATATTATTTAAAATAATAAAAATACCTGAATAATACTGTATAATAGTAAAATTAAAAAATGGAAAATATAACAACAAATTATTGTCCACCAAATGTTACTTTTGGACAAATATGGGTGGCCAATGGAATATCAAAATGTTTTACAGATACAGTCACAATTTCAGTATTGACAATTTATTTATTTATTTTTGGAACAGCACAGTTATGGGTTTATAAAAAATATGGTACTTCAGTTGATCATAATTCAATAGCTAAAAGTAAATTATACAATCTTCAAAAAATATTACTTTACCTTGTACCTTTGCTTAGTTTAATAAGAATAATACTTCAAGCAACAATTCTTAATGAAAAAAAAATATTTGGCTATATGGTAAGTTGATAAATAAATTAATTTCAACACTTGTTATTTAATTTATAATAAATTAAATAAATTTTTTAAATTTTACAGATTTTAAATACGTTATTGACACTGATTGTTTATCCATATTCTGTTCACATTTTAAGAATTGAAAGACATAAACGATTGCCAAGTGTTCCACCACATGGTCATGGTCTTGTTTTACTGGGTTTTTGGACACTAGCTTTTATCGGTGAAAATTTTCCTTTTATGAACATTGGAAAATCAGAATGGTGGTTTTATTTAAACACGTAATTAGCCATTATTATTTTACATGCATATATATTCTTGTATCTATTTTTACCACTTGATTATAAATAAAATTGTTTCTTTTTTTTCATTCGGATTGATGTAGGCCTAGCGATCAAATAGAGATGGCTCTGTTTGTTTTAAGATATCTCAGTAATCTCATGATATTTGCATTGGGCTTGCGAGCACCTGGTATCATTGATAATTCAGAACAAAATTACAGTTCACTTAATGAAGACATGCATCCAGGATTAAGTTTTTATCGAAATGTAAGTAAATCTATTGATTTGTTTTTATAATAAATTGTATGTTTTTATCTTTTGTTTTTTCTTTTGTACAGCGTCCTGATGATAACTCATCAACATGGAAAAATGCATGGTACAAAATAAAAATATTAGCACCATTTCTTTGGCCAAAAAAATCAATACTTCTTCAATTGAGAGTTATATGTTGTTTTGGTCTACTTGCTGCTGGACGAGCTATAAATCTTTATGTTCCAATTTATAATAAAAAAATTGTTGACAGTGTAACAGATACTCCAATTGAATTTAGATGGGATTTGGTATTAATTTATGTGGCATTTAAATTTCTTCAAGGTGGTGGAACTGGTGGTATGGGTGTATTAAATAATTTAAGATCATTTTTATGGATACGAATACAACAATATACAACTTGTGAAGTTGAAGTTGAATTATTTCGTCATCTTCATAGTTTAAGTTTACGATGGCATCTAGGAAGAAAAACTGGTGAAGTATTACGAATAATGGATAGAGGAACTGACTCAATTAATAATCTTCTAAATTATATACTATTTTCAATAATACCAACAATTGTTGATATTATTATTGCAATTATATTTTTTGTAAGTGCATTTAACAAATGGTTTGGTTTAATTGTATTTTCAACAATGGCATTGTATATTATTGTAACTATACTTGTTACTGAATGGAGAACAAAATTTCAAAGACGTATGAATCTTGCTGATAATGCAAGAAATGCCAAAAGTGTTGATAGTTTATTAAATTTTGAAACTGTCAAATATTATGGAGCTGAAAAATATGAAGTTGATGGTTACAGAGATGCTATTAATACTTTTCAAATTGAAGAATGGAAATGTTTAATTACACTTAATATATTAAATACAATGCAAAATGTTATTATTTCTGGTGGACTTTTGGCTGGTTCATTGCTTTGTCTTCATACAATTGTCATTGAAAAAACTCTTACAATCGGAGACTATGTAAGAATTATTATACATTATTTTTAAGTCTAGTATAAAAGATATTTATTTATATTTTTTCTTTTTATTTTTTAGGTTTTATTTGCCAGTTACATAATTCAATTGTATGTACCACTCAATTGGTTTGGTACATATTACAGAGCTATACAAAAAAATTTTGTCGATATGGAAAATATGTTTGAATTGTTGAGAGAAAATCAAGAAATAATTGATGCACCAGGAGCTAGTATATTGAATGTCAAACGAGGACAAGTTGAATTTAATAATGTATCATTTGGCTATACTCAGGATAAAATAATATTAAAAAATATAAGTTTTGTTGCACCAGCTGGTAAAACAATAGCTTTTGTTGGTCAATCTGGTGCTGGAAAATCAACAATAATGAGATTATTATTTAGATTTTATGATGTTGAACAAGGTTCAATTTTAATTGATGATCAAAATGTTAAAACAGTTAAACAAGAAACATTAAGAAGTGCCATAGGAGTTGTACCACAAGATACAGTTTTATTTAATAATACAATTAAATATAATATTCAATATGGTAGAATTGATGCACCAGAAGCTGATGTTATTGCAGCAGCAAAAGCAGCTGATATACATGATAGAATATTAACATTTCCTGAAAGTTATGAGACACAAGTTGGTGAACGTGGTTTACGTTTAAGTGGTGGTGAAAAACAACGTGTTGCTATTGCTAGAACAATGTTAAAAGCACCAAAAATTGTACTACTTGATGAGGCTACAAGTGCACTTGATACACAAACTGAAAGAAATATACAATCAGCATTAAATCGTATTTGTAATAATCGTACGACAATTATTATTGCACATAGATTATCAACAATTATTCATGCTGATGAAATACTTGTATTAAAAGAAGGAGAAATTGTTGAACGAGGAAAACATGAAGAGCTCATTTCAATTGAAGGTGTTTATCATTCTATGTGGCAAGCACAATTGCAAAAAGATCCTGAACTCAGTGAAGATGATTCCAGTGATAAAAATAATGTTAATGTAGTTGTAAAAAGTGGAAAGTCATACGGCCATCCTTAGTAGAAAAATTATATCTTTTTTTTTTTTTTTTTTTTACTAGAACATTTAAAATTTAAAAAAAAAAAAAAAAAAAAAGACTGACAATAATAAATTTTTAAATGAAGTTAGGTGATGGTGAGAAAATTTATTAAATTAACAATTTTAATTAATTCAAACATTGTATATAAATTTGTTGATTAATTTATCTTTCAAATAAAAGGAAAAATTTTTATAAAACTTAATTTATGCATCATTTAAAATATTGTCAAATTTATCAGTTAAAAATTGCTGTGATATGAGCCATTCTTCATTGTGAATTATATGATTTTCCATTATTCCTGTTGTCTTCTTGGTTCTTTACGACGAGATGGTGCCACTGGAGCTGAAGCATAATCATCTTGTTGTTGTTGCTGAGCTCTTGCAGCTGGCTGATAATATTTCAAATTGACTTGTAATCCTATTTTAATAATACAAGAAATGATTAATTAATTAATTTATTATTAAAACATCGTTAATAAAAATAAAATTAACTAACCAGAAGGATCCTGGGCCTCAATTTCCTCCATAAGTATTTTGAGTTTGTACACTATCATCACCATTTGTGGGTACATCTTGTATACTAAAGTCAACAGTATCTAATTAAGCTAATTGACAAATAAAAATTAAAGTAAATAAATAATTATTTGTAAAAAATACTTGCAACAATATGCATATCTACCATTGTTATTATATCAGCTTATGATAATTATTATATGCTGATTTTTATGATTATTTTATTATTGTTTCTTGAAGGAAATTTTAAACATTATGTACAATCAGGAAAACAATGAATCTATCAGCTGTTGGTGAAGTTGTTGGCTCATATACAATTTACAAAGTGGATCATTTAAAATTTACATGTATACTATATAATATATATAATATTATGATCAAACTGTTTCCTGATTCAAACTGTTGTAAAGTGAAATTCAATAAAATCATAGACATCAACGATAATAACAAAACTCCTCATTTATCTATATATTTTTTTTCTTTTTCAATTAGGAAAACAATTAGAGAAATTAGAGAAGTTTGAATTGTTTATACATCATTAAAAATATTGTCAAATTTATCAGATGAAAATTGCTGTGATATTAGCCATTCTTCATCGTGAATTATATGATTTTCCATTATTGTTGGAAATAAAATTGATGCTAAACTCATTGCTGCAAAAATTGTCCAAAAAGTTATCTGAAATAAAAAATTGTATAAAAATTAATAATACTTTTTTTTTTTTTTTTTCATATAAAAAATGGATTACTTTGGCTTTACTTTTATTCCCTGTGAAAAATTCATTTAAGAAAATTATTCATTTATAAAATTTGTCAAATATTGTTTTACTTCGATTTTAATTTTTCTT
The DNA here is from genome assembly GCF_014905175.1 of Aphidius gifuensis. Taxonomy (NCBI): domain Eukaryota; kingdom Metazoa; phylum Arthropoda; class Insecta; order Hymenoptera; family Braconidae; genus Aphidius; species Aphidius gifuensis. The sequence goes on from NC_057788.1 coordinate 11,155,361, forward strand.
TATGGTTGTTTGAATGTCAAAACATAATAAATAAAAGTGTTGAATTGGTTGGAAGACTTTGTTTATTTTCTCGTTGCTATGCTCTTGTCAAATAGTAAATAATGTTTATAATTAAATTACTTATTAATTATTTTATTCAAGCCAGCTAAAATTACATTGGATATTGCCAATTCAAAATGCTTGGTGATAAAAATATGGAAGACTAAAAATTGACACATGATCAAAACCACATTGCATCTATACTTGAAAAATATTTCATTAAAAAATAAGATATATATTAACAAATAAACATAAACAATATATTATCCTAAAACCAGCTGAAATTTATCTCGACATCAAAAAGATTATAATAGTCTCTAAGTCTTCTTGCTTGACAATATTATATCATATGCAATTAATTGTACAATCTATATATTTTTGATAATAGTCGAATATTTTCTTGGCGAAAATATATTTCTCTAGATTTTTCTTCTTGAAACACTTTCAAACAAATTGATCAAAGAAATTTGATAAATTTTTTAAATAAAATTGGGTTTTTATATAAAAAAAAAAAAAAAAGATTGAAAGCCTTTGGTATTTTTAAATGAATGAACTTGATAATTCATCATTTTATTTTTTTATTCAACATAATACTTGGTTTTTGACTGGCCTGCCTGGCTACGGCGGTCTGCGTATTAACTCATGTTTAATTTCTGCGCACATGGTCCCCCCATCGGAACCAATCAGAACGCACCCCAGGTTAATAATAATAATAATAACAAAAACAACAATTATAAACAAACGTAAGTAAACAAAAAAATTTTTATTGATGATTTAAAAATCAATCATAATTATTAATAAAAAATTAATTTGAAAAAAAAAACAGATACGAAATACGGATGAATTGGGATCCCGATATCGATATAAATAAATTATCGTCAAATAAAGTAAAAAAGATGGATATCTGTATAGATATCTATTTAGATCTGTACGGATTTAAGTAAATCTATACAGATCTACAGATATCTATCTTTTTTACTATATACTTTGGTCACTACCGTCAGATCTAGGCATCTTCCCCGTGATTTCTTTAGATCACGCCTTGAGATGAATCTAACCAGATCTGGCCATATATAGATCTAACCAGATACAGACTATTATTTCCCGGGTATTTATGAAATGTAAAAGTGGTAATTATATAACAAATTCAGTTGCATGTCAGGCAATTGTATCACTAGTCAACAATGGATTATTGACAATACCACAAACATTATCAAAATTTGTTGTATATAGCTCAGAAAAAATATTGTGTAAAATTACTCAAAAATATCAAAATTATGCAAGTAGTGTATTATCACAAATATTTTATAAATTATTAAATACAAAACAAGTTGATGATACAGATGAGTTGTTATTTATGATTCCAGAAATGGTTGTCAGTAAAGAAAATGTACCAATTGTCATATTCATACATTGGAACCGTTTATTGCAGGTGGTGAACTACTAAAGTATCTTGCCATTGAATATATTTAAGATTAAACCAGATAATTTTACCAGATAAAAAGCCATCAAAATTATTTACAATCAAAAATTATTATGGGATGATATAACAAATGATAAATTAAACAAATCAATTATTGTACGTAATTTCCAATTTATTTAAAATTAAATGTATACATTTTTAATCTTAAACTATAAATTATATCTCTATTGATATTGTATTATTTTTTTTTTTAGTGTACATAAATGTTTTCTTGAATGTATGAAAGACATACAATCTGAATTGAAACATGAAAAATCAAATGTTCTTTGGTGTTGGGATTTAATGTGTCAAATACAAGCAACAATTCACAATACATCTGACAAAAAATCAATTGAATCAGCTAAATTTTTATCTGATTCATTATCTGTAACAATCATTTTTTTTTTTTTAAAGCCTTGAAATTAGATGAAAAACCCAAAAAATAATAAATTTGCACTTACGCCCTTCTTCCTTTAAAATTGACGTTTTTGGCACTTACGCCCTTTATCCTTTAATGCGACGATATATATTAATATTGTTATTTTTTTTTTTTCTCTTTTAATGAAATTTGTATTTAAACAATAATTACCATGATACAGCAGCAATAATTATGATGGTAAAAAAGATTCGCAAAGAGTGTGCACCGTGACCATTGGTGACCAGTGCTCGTTATTATATTCGGCCATATAATGAACAATGATGGATTCTTTAGAAAAATTATGGGATGGGTTCAGGGTTGTAACTTGTAAGTAAATAATTGTCAATTTTTATTTTTTTTAAATTAGGTATATTATTACGTAGGCGAAGCCTATAGTATTAAATTCATACACGTTTTTTTTAAAATGATCATATCTTGTAAAGTAATAAAGGTAGAAGGATCGTATTAGGACCAAATTATTCGTCTATGAAAATACTAAAACCAGGGACTTACTAAAAGTAATTTTAATTGTTAGTTAATTTATTATTAACAAAAAACGATCACCGTGTAATTTTCAAAGTCAAATAATAAGAAAACTAAGAACAAATCATGGATGCGATTTTTTGCCAGGATATTAAGAATGACGGAATTTATAATAATCGAGTTGAAAATTGTTTTTAATGTCGTTGGAAGATTGTTAATAAACAAAAAAACAAAATTGCTGTTTTTTTATGTTTTGCATAACTCTTTAAAATTTTAACTTACAAGCTTTGTTTATAGCTCAAATTAATTGTCTTTTCAATACCGAGAGCCACCCTTTCTTGATAAAATTTGCTCTGATCATTCGTTAATTAGATATCAGCAATTGTTTATAACAATCACTATCAGCCTTTATGTTACAGTCGAAAAATAGTAACGAAGGAGTGATTTTAGCGATTTTTATCAAGAAAGGATGGCTCTCAGGAATTTAATATCAAATTTTTTGAGCTTAATAAAACTTTTTTATGTTAATTTGTTCAAAAGTTATCCGAAATATAAACAATTACCGATTTTTATTTTGAACATTTTTTCTTCAAAAAAGAGTTTAAAGCGCATGCGTAAAACTTTCTTTGCTGTGGTTACAATTTGCTTGATCGATAAAATAGTTATTTATATTACCATGTTATTAAAAAGAAAAAAAAAAACTACCATGGACAAATTTTTATAAATAAAAGTAATAAACAAAATGGTTCTAAAAAAGATTTATTCAGTTAAAAAAAAAGTAAATTGAACGATTTATTTTTTTATATTTGTATTGATTTCTTTTTTGAACGAATCTAATAAAATTATTAATTACAAGTGGTATAACCTCAAATTTTTTTCATCTGTATTTTGATTTATGTACATAATTTGACAGGTGAAAAACAGCGCGAAAAAAACAAAAAATATTTAATCATATAATTTAAAATTATTAATAAAAAAAAAAACTAAAATGAATTTGGAATAATCAAGAGGAACCACACGGGCTTTCGCCGGAGTTTTGAAAATTTTCAATTTTCAATAGAACGAATCCGTTACTAAAAATTTTTTATTATTATTACTATTATTATTGATATTACTATATTATTATTTTAGAATTAACGTTGTTATCATCACTGATACTTTTAACAATAATTATCAACAATAATTCTAAAAAAAGAGAAAAATTATAATTTACATTTTTTAAAATTAATTCAATATTTTAATAAAAATATATTGAAATTATATGAATAACTTAACAACTATGTATAAATACTAAATCCTAAATGACTAATTTCTTTTACTTTATTCTAACTTTTACCAAATCTCTGGGTCAAGATACAACCAGTTAGATTTAATTTTCAACGTTGAAGCTATAGCATCATTTTCAAAGAATATATGCAAAGCAATATTATTAATACGTTTTTTAGTTATTTCATCAGCACCAGTAACCGTGTTAATATTGTAATGTAAGAGCGAAGGAGACGAAGAGTATCAAGATTTGAACATTCTTTCATACACTGAATTGTACTGAATTATACCAGCATCAGTGATGTTTTTACAATATTCACACCCAAGTTTCTTTAATACTTTTAATTTACTGATAAAATTGTCTGTAACACCATCCATATTCCTGACACTCATTTCTTCTAATATTTCCAAGCTGATTATAGACTTGAGAACTGCTTCAGTAATATTGATGCATAATTGACACTTCTGAATATTCAAGATATTGCAATTTTGACAACTCATCGAGGATGACTGCAGGAAAAACTGGCTCAATATTATTATCATCAATATCATTATCATGATTTGATATAATTAAAAGTTTTTTCCAATTGTTTGAAATTGTAAATATTGTATTTACAAATTCATTCCCGGAGACTCCATCCGCGAAGCCATAATCTAAATATTCCAGAAGTTCCAGTTCTGTATATTTTTGAAGAGCAGTTTGTTATTCCTTCACTCTACTTTTTAGTTTATTTGACATTTTCTCTAACTTCGGGACAAGTAAATAACCAGTTAGATTCAATTTTTAGCGTTGAAGCTTCTGCAAAATCTTTATAACTTATACACAAAGCAATATTATTTATACGATTTTTGGTTATTTCATCAGCGCCAGTAAATGTTTCAATTGTAATGTTACAGCCGTAGAGACAAAGAGTATCGAGATTTGGACAATTTTTTATTAGTTCGATTATACTAGCATCGGTGATGTTTTTACAATATTCACACCCAAGTTTCTTTAATCCTTTCAATTTACTAATAAAATTGTCTGTAACACCATCCATGTAGCTGACATTTATTTCTTCTAATTTTTCCAAGCTGATTATAGGCATGAGAGCTGCTTCAGTAATATTAACGCATGCAGTCATCTCTAATTTTTGTAGATTTTTACATGAATTAGCAATAGCAATAATACTGCTATCTTGGAAATCGCGCATATTCAACACATGTAAATATTCAAGATATTGCAATTTTGACAACTCATCAAAAATGACTGCAGGAGGAACTGGACCAATAATATTATCATCAATAACATCATCATCCTCATCATTTAATAAAATTAGATGTTTAAGTTTTTTCCAGTTTGAAATTGTAACTATTGTATTTATAGATTCATTCCTGACTCCATCCGCGAAACAATAATATAAGTAGTCGAGATTTTGTTGTTCTGTCAATTTTTGAAGAGCAGTTCCTATTATTCCTTCACTCCAAATATCTAAAGACCTTAAATTCTTGCAATATTTTACCAATTTGATTGCTATGTTATCATTAATTCTCCAACGAGTACCGAAATGTTCCAAGTTTAGAAGATTATCCCAATTTTTAATTGAAATATTAGGTGCATCAGAATCTGCACGCAACATAATATTGCAATGTATTATATTCTTGGATGAATTCAAAATATTATTGAGTACGTTTGGAGTCTTCATGCCCCATCGGTTACTAATGTTGATGTATTCTAAATTTATGAATTGATTAAAAATATCAACAGGATTGTACAAGCAGTTTTCACTCACAAAACAATCAATAAGACTGAGTTCCACAAGTGATGTTGTTTCGGATATTCCTTGAATTATGTCATCTAGAAGGCAGCCTTTTAATGACAAATATTGAAGTTTTTTGAATTTCCTTATATTCTGAAAAATTATGAAAATTAATTTAAACAAATTGAATTTATTGTAATGAATTCATTTGATTCATTTCAGTATTAATAATAAATAGTAACTTACGAAAAGCACTGGTGTCATGAAGTCCTCTTTATCATAATCCAAAAAAATTTTATTCATTCCTTCTGGAAGATAATTGATTATGTGAGGTTGAAACTTTGCATTATAACAACTTCCCATATTCATTACGTTTATCTCAATTATTGTCAGTTTATCTAAGTTTTTGAAGGCACGAATGTAGTGATCGATATTCATTTCCAATAGCTGGTTGTAAATTAAATCAAGACGTGTTAAATTTTTGCAGCACTCCCCAATGATTGGCATAATACTAGAATTGCAATGTTCAAAAAGAGACAAATCTCTCAAATAATTACCAAAATTCGATAATAATTTCTCAACATATGATGGTGCCAACAAATTTTTATCAAAAACACGACCAGCTGATTCACCAAATGTGTATTTTTTAATGTCATACCAAGCTAGTTCACATGCCTCTTTCCATTTGGAACACTAAATAAGATTAATTATATTTTAGCAGCATGAATATTTGTGCCAATGAATCATGATTCATAGTGTTAATGAGATCTATTTGTTCGTCAACATGATGATGTTGTTCTTGAACGTGACAGATCCTTTTTTGACACATGATGATAAATCCTAAAAATAAAAAAAAAATAATATATTGAAACAATAACGATGAGTTTAATTTTTTTCGAATAAAAAAGATTCAGGCTTATATATTGACTATTTCTAAAATAATCTTCATAAAAATTAATTTTGTAAGTATTTATGACTTTAATAATTATCTTATATTAAGTAAAGTTTAATAAATAAATAAAATTCTGTACGCAAGAATTCCTGGCAGCGAGGACATGACAATATGACATGTAAATAAAAACAAATAAAAATAAAAATGAACGTTGTGACGGATGGATATACTGATAATAATAAAATACTGAAAATAAAAATATTCTCGACGAGCGACGAACAATTTTATTATTCACAAGTTGAATATTTTTTAATACGTTTGGAAACGTTTTAAAAAATAACCATCATCAAGCTCGAGCTTAATGATGGTACAATAAAAAATTGTACGTATTGGAACGTTTTAAAAATTATTAACTTGACACGTGAAAATATTTAGATTATACCAACAAGTATTCAACGAATTAATTATAATTAATACCATTAATACTATATTTTATTAGCAACGACCAATAACAAACCGAACAATATTTATATTATTTTTTCTACAAGAATTCACCATATGGTCCAATATTCATAATTTCCATTCGGAAAATCATTAAAAATTTTGTAAAAGATAACTATTTTCATTAAAATTAATCAAAATTACTTCAAAAAAAAAAATTTCAATAATATTTACCTTGATTTTAATATTATAATATAATTTATTCTTAGCAGCAATCACTTTGAATTACTTGATACAACTAAAGCGTTTGGCTGCATGTCTATCCATGTCTATCTATGGATGGACCTTGACTGTGCTCATATGCGTATTTAACTCATGTTTAATTTCTGCGCACATTGTCCCCTCACCGGAACGCACTATTGGTCAATAACAATAATAATAACAACAACAATTATAAACAAACGTAAGTAAACAAAAAATTTTTTATTAATGATTTAAAAATCAACCGTAATTATTAATAAAAAATTAATTTAAAAAAAAAAGGTACAAAATATGGATGAATTGGAGTAGTACAAATTATCGTCAAATAATATCCAGTTTTAATAACACATGGAATATCGAAAATATTGGATGGAGCAAAAAAAAAACTATCAAATATACTATCAAATAAAATATACTATCAAATGTAAAACCAGTTGTCTACCAACATCATACAAGAGTGCCTATCACAACTCATTGATCTCATTGAAAAATCAACGACATTTAAATGACAATTGGACAAAATATTTATCCACAAAAATTCCAATTGATTTATAATAAAAATAAAAATATATACTTATATATTGTTTTTTTTTTTTTTTCTCTTTTAATTAAATTTGTATGTAAACAATAATTACCATGATACAGCAGCAATAATTATTATGATGGTGAAAAAGATTCGCAAAGAGTGTGCACCGTGACCATTGGTGACCAGTGCTCGCTATTATGGGCCATATAATGAACAATGATGGATTCTTTAGAAAAATTATGGGATGGGTTTAGGGTTGTAAGTAAATTATTGTCAATTTATATTTTTTAATTTTTTTTAATTAGGTATATTATTATTATTATCGATATTACTATATTATTATTTTAGAATTACTGTTGTTATCATCACTGATACTTTTAACAATAATTCTAAAAAAAGAGAAAAAATATAATTTACTTTTTTTAAATTAATTCAATATTTTAATAATAATATAGAAATTATATGAATAACTTAACAACTATATATAAATACTAAATCCTAAATGACTAACTTATTTTAACTTATTCTAACTTTAACGAACTCTCTAGGGTGCTAGGATGTTCTCTCCGAAAGAATTGGGGCTATTCTCGAATGAATACGAGTCGACTCGATCCGTGTGAACGAGTCGACTCGTATTCATTCGAGAATAGCCCCCCCTGGTCGGCTAAGGGTGCCATGATTATTAGTAATAGATAGACACTTACTTTTCTTTCTTTTAGTCTTTCATTTGTACTAATTAAACTCGTAAGTGTCTATCTGTTTTTTTTTTTTTTTTTTTAATAAACAAACTAAGTTACTAGTAACCATGGCACCCTCAGCCGACCAGTTTCGCCTACGAACATCCTGGCTGAATCATTTGATATTTTCTCTAACTTCGGGACACATGAATAACCAGTTAGATTCAATTTTTAACGTTGAAGCTTCTGCAAACTTTTCATAGGATATACACAAAGCAATATTATTTATACGATTTTTGGTTATTTCATCAGCACTAGTAAGAGTTTCAATTGTAAGGTTACAGCCGTAGAGACAAAGAGTGTCAAGATTTGGACAGTTTTTTATACATTCGATTATACCAATATCAGTGATATTTTTACAATATTCAAACCCAAGTTTGTTTAATCCTTTCAATTTACTGATAAAATTGTCTGTAACACCATCCATATTACTGACAATCATTACTTCTAACTTTTCCAAGCTCGTTAAAGACATGAGAGCTGCTTCAGTAATATTGACGCATGAATCCATCTCTAATTTTTGTAGATTTTTACATGAATTAGCAATAGCAATAATACTGCTATCTGGGAAATTATGCATATCCAACAAATTCAAATATTTAAGATATTGCAATTTTGACAACTCATCAAAATTGACTGCAGGAGGAACTGGACCAATAATATTATCAGCATTATCATTATCATTATTTATTAAAACTAGATGTTCAAGTTTTTTCCAGTTTGAAATTGTACCTATAGTGGTATTTATAAATTCATTCCTGACTCCCTCCGCGAAACAATAATATAAATAGTCCAGATTTTTTAGTTCTGTCAATTTTTGAAGAGCAGTTTCTATTATTCCTTCACTCCAAATATCTAAAGAATCTAAATTCTTGCAATATTTTACCATTTTGGTTGCTATGTTATCATTAATTCTCCAACGAGTACCGAAATGTTCCAAGTTTAGAAGATTATCCCAATTTTTAATTGAAATATTAGGTGCATCAGAATCTGCACGCAACATAATATTGCAATGTATTATATTCTTGGATGAATTCAAAATATTATTGAGTACGTTTGGAGTCTTTATGCCCCATTTATTATTAATGTCGATGTATTTTAAATTTACAAATTGATTAAAAATATCAACAGGATCGTACACGCAGTTTTTACTCACAAAACAATCAATAAGACTGAGTTCCACAAGTGTTGTTGTTTCGGATATTCCTTGAATTATGTCATCTAGAAGGCAGCCCCTTAATGACAAGTATTGAAGTTTTTTGAATTTCCTTATATTCTGAAAAATTATAAAAATTAATTTTAACAAATTGAGTTTATTGTAATGAATTCATTTGATTCATTTTAGTATTAATAATAAATAGTAACTTACGAAAAGCACTGGTGACATGAACTCCTCTTGATCATAATCTAAGAAAATTTTAATCATTCCTTCTGGAAGATAATTGATTATGTGAGGTTGAAACTTTGTATTCTTACAATTTCCCATATTCATTACGTTTATCTCAATTCTTGTCAGTTTATCTAAGTTTTTGAACGCATGAATGTAGTGATCGATATTTATTTCCAATTCCTCGTTGTAAATTAAATCAAGACGTGTTAAATTTTTGCAGCGCTCACCAATGATTGGCATAATACTAGAGTTGCATTTTTCAAAAAGAGACAAACCTCTCAAATAAATACCAAAATTTGATAATAATTTCTCAACATATGATGGTGCCAACAAACTTTCATCAAAAATACGACCAGTTCGTTTGCCAAATGTGTATTTTTTAATGTCGTACCAAGCTAGTTCACATGCCTCTTTCCATTTGGAACAAACTGTAAAAAAAAATATTAAATTAAAGAAAATAAAAACATTAAAATTATATAATTCAAATAAGTAAAACTTAATTTTAACTTTTATTACCTTTTTCCATGGCTATCCTTTTATGTACTGGCAGCCGCATGAATATTTGTGCCAATGAGTCATGATTCATAGTGTTAATGAGATCTATTTGTTCGCCAACATGATGACGTTGTTCTTGAACGTGACAGATCCTTTTTTGACACATGATGATAAATCCTAAAAATAATATATTGAAACAATAACGATGAGTTTAATTTTTTTCGAATAAAATAGATTCAGGCTTATATATTGACTATTTATGTATTTATAAAACAATGGGTAAGTTCATAATCGCTGGTTATTTCTACATTTAACGCGCGATTCTGAACGCGCAGCACAGGGGATTGTATCCGGGGAATTCCAGGGAATTCATCAAATGTAGAAGTAACCCGCGATTATGAAATATGAACACACCCAATATGACATATTGACAAATAAAAATAAAAATGGACGCTGTGACAGACGAATATATCTACTGAATAATAATATACTCAAAATAAAAATATTTTCGACGGGCGAAGAACAATTTTGTTATTCACAAGTCAATTATTTTTTAATACGTTTCAAAACGTTTAAAAAAATAACCATCATCAAGCTCGAGCTTAATTTATTAGAATAATGATGGTACAATAAAAAATTGTACGTATTGGAATGATTAAAAATAATTTACTTGAAAATATGTGAAAATATGTAGATTATACTAACAAGTATTTAATGAATTGATTATTATTAATACGATTAATACTATATTTTATTAGCAACGACCAAAAAACCAAACGATATTTATTATTTTTTCTAGATGAATAATATATACAAAATAAATAAAATTAATGTAAAAAGTAAAATTTAAATAATATTTACCTTGATTTTAATATTATAATAGGTATAATATATTCTCAGCAGAAATCACTTTGAATCACTTGATACCACTAAAGCGTTTAGCAGTATGTTTATCTATGGACTGATATATCAGTCCATATATGGACCGTATGGACCTTGACTGTGCTTGACTGGCCTGCCTGGCTACTGCGGTCTGCGTATCAACTCATGTTTAATTTCGGCGCACATGGTCCCCTTATCGGAACCAATCAGAACGCACCCCAGGTTAATAATAATAATAATAATAATAATAATAATAATAATAATAATAACAAAAACAACAATTATAAACAAACGTAAGTAAACAGAAAAATTTTTATTGATGATTGAAAAATCAATCGTAATTATTAATAAAAAATTCATTTGAAAAAAAAAAACAGATACGAAATACGGATGAATTGGGATATAAATTATCGTCAAATAATATCCCGTTTCAATAACACATGGAATATCGAAGATATTGGATGGAGAAAAAAAAATAATATCAAATAATAAAAGAGATGATTATGTATCAAAAATATCAGTACTATAGATACATTACCCGGGAAAAAATAGTCTGGTTAGATTTATGGAATAGATCTGTTAGAATTAAGCGTGATCTAAAGAAATTACGGGGAATATGCCTAGATCGGACGGTAGTGACCAAAGTATATAGTAAAAAAGATGGATATCTGTATAGATATCTATTTAGATCTGTACGGATGTAAGTAAATCTATACAGATCTACAGATATCTATCTTTTTTACTATATACTTTGATCACTACCGTCAGATCTAGGCATATTCCCCGTGATTTCTTTAGATCACGCCTTGAGTGAATCTAACCAGATCTGGCCATATATAGATCTAACCAGATACAGACTATTATTTCCCGGGTATTTATGAAATGTAAAAGTGATAATTATATAACAAGTTCAGAAATGGTTGTCAGTAAAGAATATGTACCAATTGTCATATTCATATACATTGGAACCGTTTATTGTAGCTGGTGAACCACTAAAGTATCTTGCCACTGAATTATATTTAAGATTAAACCAGATAATTTTACCAGATAGAAAGCCATCAAAATTATTTACAAACAAAAATTATTATGGGATGATATAACAAATGATAAATTCAACAAATCAATTATTGTACGTGCTGGATTGGTATTAAAACGTGACAAGGAAATACCATTAAGTTGGATGAATGAAATGGTACGAGCTGCAGTACCACTACCAGGATAATTTCCAATTTATTTAAAATTAAATGTATAAATTTTTAATCTTAAACTATAAATTATATCTCTATTGATATTGTATTATTTTTTTTTTTAGTGTACATGAATGTTTTCTTGAATGTATGAAAGACATACAATCTGAATTGAAACATGAAAAATCAAATGTTCTTTGGTGTTGGGGATTTAATGTGTCAAATACAAGCAGCAATTCACAATACATCTGACAACAAATCAATTGAATCAGCTAAATTTTTATCTGATTTATTATTTGTAACAATAATTTCTGAAGCAACTGAAAATTGTACAATTCAATTGTCAAATAATTCATCAATTGTCAATTCACATGAAATAAGAGTGTCATTATATCCTCAAGCAATATCAATATTTTCTACAATGCCACATTGAAAGATGCAATGCAGCAGGTATTTTATTATATACCAAAAATATAATTGCTTATTAATTAATCTTTATCACTATCACTTTTTTTTTTTTTTTAATTAGTGATGCAGATAGTTTAATTATTAATACATTTTTCTTTTTATTTATTTTTTCAGACAATGGAGTGGCTGCATTTTATGAGAACCAGTTGTCTACCAACTTCATACAAGAGTGCTTATCACAACTCATTGATATCATTGAAAAATCAACGACATTTAAATGACAATTGGACAAAATATTTATCCGCAAAAAGTCCGATTGATTTATAATAAAAATAAAATTGAAAATATATGTATTTATATTGTTATTTTTTTTTTTTGTCTTTTAATTAAATTTGTATGTAAACAATAATTACCATGATACAGCAGCAATAATTATTATGATGGTGAAAAAGATTCGCAAAGCGAGTGTGCACCGTGACCATTGGTGACCAGTGCTTGCTATTATGGGCCATATAATGAACAATGATGGATTCTTTAGAAAAATTATGGGATGAGTTCAGGATTGTAAGTAAATTATTGTCAAATTATATTTTTTAATTTTTTTTAAATTAGGTATATTATTATTATTATCGATATTACTACCCGTGTAGGAGAACACAACACGGCCAAGCATCGGCCGATGCTCGGCGAACATCGGCCAATAATCGGCAAACATTAATGGGCCTTTAATGCGCCAAGCCTGGAGCGTTACGGTAATTTAATATCAGCTGCCATTAATGGCCCAATAATGTTCGCCAAGATTGGCCCGATAAATGGCCCATTAATGGCCCATTGATATACAAAGGGTAAGCCAAGAGTAGACCAACCATCAGTTACGCTATTTGCCATTAATGGGCCATTAATGCGCCAAGCCTGGAGCGTTACGGTAATTTAATATCGGCTGCCATGAATGGCCCAATGATGTTCCCCAAGAGTAAACCAAGTATGGCCCATTTATTAATTTCATTGAAAAAAAAAAAAATATATTTTTTTATATATTTTTATATTTTTTTTTTTTTTTATTATTTATTATTTATTATTTATTATTTAACAATCGGGCTTTTATTATACAAGCTATTAATAATCAATTGAAGAAATTATCATTAAACACTATTGAGATTTGATTCTACCTGGACTTGAACTCGGGTCTTCTAAAGATATCCTGAAGCATTACCACTCGGCCACGGCGGCTATAACGAAAGTCATAATTAAATTTTTGATTTGAATCGAATCAACAAGAGACCAACTCTTGGCCGCCCAAGAGTCAGCCGAAGCTTGGCCAGTGATGGCAACCATGCGTTGGCCATTTAAGGTTTAAAAAGATTGGCCGATGAATGGCAGACAAGGCCATTAATGTATGAGCCAAAGATTGGCCAATGACTGGCAACCAAGCAATGGCCATTAAAAGTCTACCAAGACTTGGCCGATGATCGGTTACCAAGCAATGGCCATTAATGTATCAGCCAGAGGTTGGCCAATGATTGGCAAACAAGCAACGGCCATTAAAAGTCTACCAAGACTAGGCCGATGATCGGCACCAAGCAATGGCCATTAAAAGTCACAAGACTAGCCGATGACCGGCAAACAAGCAATGGCCATTAAAAGTCTACCAAGACTTGGCCGATGATCGGTTACCAAGCAATGGCCATTAATGTATCAGCCAGAGATCGGCCAATGATTGGCAAACAAGCAATGGCCATTAAAAGTCTACCAAGACTAGGCCGATGATCGGCAACCAAGCAATGGCCATTAATGTATCAGCCAGAGACAATGATTGGCAAACAAGCAATGGCCATTAAAAGTCTACCAAGACTTGCCGATGATCGGCAAACAAGCAACGGCCATTAAAAAGTCTACTAAGACTAGAAGCCGATGATCGGCAACCCAGCAATGGCCATTAATGTATCAGCCAGAGATCGGCCAATGATTGGCAAACAAGCAATGGCCATTAAAAGTCTACCAAGACTAGGCCGATGATCGTCAACCGCCATTAATGTATCGCCGGCTAACATGTATTGCTGCTACCATCGGCCATTTAAGAATCAGCCAAGGCTCGGCCGATGCATGGTTGGCAATCATTGGCCATCTAAGAGTCAGCCAAGGCTCGGCCATGAATCGGAACCATGAATTGGCAGTACAAGAATGGGCCAGTTGTTTGCCAATGATGAACCATGAATGGCCCATGCCTGGCTACCAATCATTGGGTGCCATTGATGGGCCAATGCATGGCCGTGTTGTGAGTCTTGGCGATTCCTACACGGGTATATTATTACACGGAGAGAAAAATATATGAAATTTTCATATACAGTATATGAAAGTTGCACCAAATCTGCTGGTATATGAGAATTTCATATACTGTATATGGAAATTTCATATACTACATATGAAAAAATCATATACTCTGAATTTTTCAGCTCAAAGCTAATATATGAAAAATTCATATACTGTATATGAAAATTTCATATGCAGTATATGAGAATTTCATATACTGCATATGGAAAATTCTATTAGTACAATATATATCAAAAAACAATTAATTTTTTAAATTTAAATTATATAGGATGGTATAAATTCATTTAATTTTTTTTCATTTGTCTACCATTTTTTATAATTTGTTAAATAACTATTAAATTATAATTTTATTACAAATATTTCAATAAATAGAATGGAAATACGAACATGAATACCTTCTTTATCTAACCTTTCTAATTCATTAATAATTTGGTCAAAATTATAATTATATATACCATACTTCGTAGTATTTTTGTCTAATAAATGAAATAACGTTAAAAGAAAAATGTTTCTTAATTTGTACTGTAACTCTTTAGGCAAACAAGCTATTTTAAAATGAACAGCACACCATTTCAATATAGTTCTATGCGATCCTAGTGGATTAATTGTTTAATAATCGTCGTATGATATACAATAAAAATTGGATTTGCTTTTTATTGAATTTCATTTCAATTCCACAAAGAACCTTGTACAAAATTAGAAATAATATTTTCAGTGATGTTTTTCAGTTAATTTAAATAATTTTATGCTTTTGCAAAATGTCCTGGTATTTCAAAAAATCTTTGAAGCGTTTCACTTATTGAAATAACTTGTGAAGTAACTGGTACATTTTTGTATACATTTATAAATGATTATATCATTCTCTTTGTCAAATTTATATCTTCACCAGTTTATCGTGGAAAGTATATTAAATTATATATAATTTTTACATAGATTATGTATAGTTTTACATAGATAATACATAGTTTTGGGCCTATTTAGTATGTATAATCTATATATAATTTTATACATAATCTATATAATTTATACATAATCTCTATGAAATATAGCCAAAAAATTAAAAATAGTAAAATGACATAAAAAATACATATGTATTCGCTATATACAAAAATATATTCAATGTATAATCTGTATATAATTTTATCAATTAATTCTTATTCATATTCATATTTTCACTATAAAATTTTTATATACAGACTGTATACAGACTATGGACTTCTTGATTGTTTTTTTAATTTTTTCAATTTCCATATAACAATATAAAATTAATCAAAAACATATATGTATGTTTAATTTGTCATTAAATTTCAAGGGTAATTTCAATTATTATATATACTAATAGTATATTGAATATATTATATATAAATAATAATATAAATTAATATATTGAAATTTTCTTCTTGTATATAAACTATACTAATACATTTATGCCCTTATATATACCCTTATTAGTAATAAGTTATTTATTAGTAATTATTAGTAATAAGTTATTACTTTCTAAAATTTTTCTGTATATTTCATATAGATTGTGTATAGATTATATATAGATTATACATACTAAATAGGCCCAAAACTATGTATTATCTATGTAAAACTTATACATAATCTATGTAAATTTTATATATAATTTATATTATACTTTTCCACGTGGGTAGAGACGTAGATTCCTGTACAATTAAAGTATCAAGATTTTTAAAATATTTAAAAGCTCGCTGCTCAGTTTTAAATTTGCTCAAAAAAAAATCATAACTTGTAAAAATATCATCATGCGATTAATAATTATTTGAAGCATTAAAATTTGTTGACTTTCTTAAATTAACTTGAGTGTGTAAACCGATAACTACAAGTTTTATCAATTAATTCAAATCATCGATAAGTTCAGTGACCTTGACTCGAGGCAATAATTAATTGTCATATAATTTAGCAACAAAAAGAGTTATTTCTTCTTTTAAATTTGATTGATGATAATTAACATCACCATTAGCTTTTTCTCTGTCGTCTATAATTTTTTCAGTATCTTCACTAATATTCATTTCCATACAGAATCATTCGTATCTAGATAATACGAATTAATAGAAGCTAGAATTAAAATTTTCAGTCTCTTTTAAAACACTTAAGCTAGTATTTTTCTCAAAATGAAAATTAATACGATGTTTTTGAAACGTCCTAAATAATTTAATCCACAATCATTGTGTATAAACTCGATGAAAAGTTTTTTCTTAACATTGAAAAGTTTCTTCATTGTCATGTATAATATTTGTATGTTTTAAAAGCTTTTCATTGTTTTTAAAATACTTTATCCAAAAAAATATAATAAAAAGTTCAACTGAATTTTTAATGATTAAAAAAATATGATAATAATAATTTTAAAACGATAATATTTGAGTTTTAATGAGAGTTCAATTGACTGGCCTTAAAATTCATTTTAACAAAAAAAAAAAAAATACAATTAATATATTATATAAATAGTTAAACAATAGAAACAATAACAAACATGGATTTGAGAGGGAAAATAAAATATTTATAAAAAAAAAAAAAATAAACAATTTTAGTGATGATTAATTCTTTTAAAAAAAAATATTAATAATAAAAATTTTTAAACAACTTAATCTTCATTTTATTGAAGCAATATCGAAACGGCTTAAAGCAAAAATATCGAATTGAAAAAAAAATTTCATTCAATGACTAGAATTCATAGTTAAAAAAAAATTATTATAAATTTAAAAAATGAAGGATGTGAATATAATTTTCCTTCAGTCAATTCAAACTTATATATACTAGCCTAAAAAAATTGATTAGAAAAAAATTTTAGAATTAATTATATAAAAAAGATCAACCAAAAAATAAATTAAATAAAATATAGAAATTGTTTTTTTTTTTTTTTCAAATTAAAGTTGTAAATTTCTATAGAATGTTTTTTACACCGAGCTAAAATAATAATAGTGATAATAAAATTAATAATCAAAATGTTTTTCTGCTCGAATAAGAAAACAATAATAAATATAATATCAAAAAAAAGAAAAATAAATTTTTTAGATACTTCAAGTTTCGAAATAATTATCATATATATTATTGTTTATAATTTTTTTATTTTAATTTTGATAATTTTGTTAATAATTATTAAATAATAAAAAAAAAAAAATTATTCATTGATAATGTGTGAATATTCTTACGCAGATTTTGGACATGATTTTAATTTTAGAATTGTTTTTTTCTTTTTTTTTTTAAATTGATTGATAAAGAAAAATGAGAAGAAAAAGGGGAAAAATAAAATGAAAATTTCGACGCACATATCCAAACGAAAAAAAAAAAAATATATTGGCTTTTAGTAGAATGGCTAGTTTTGTGAAATTTTATAAACTCATTCACCTTAAAGACTTCGATAATGACGTCAAAGATAGTACTATAATATTCCTTAATATTAATTATTTATAATTAACAATTTGATGATTATTAATTATTATTGAAAGCAATTGACTGTACTTTGACGAGTCATTTTACAATATTTAGGGTTTTAAACATAAAAAA
Organism: Aphidius gifuensis; assembly: GCF_014905175.1. NCBI lineage: Eukaryota > Metazoa > Arthropoda > Insecta > Hymenoptera > Braconidae > Aphidius > Aphidius gifuensis. The sequence continues at coordinate 11,173,846 of NC_057788.1, forward strand.
AAAATTAAAAGAAAGCAGTATAAATTTTAGTTTCAACTCCAATTACCCATTGCAAAAAAGCTTGGATACTTCTTGAAAGAGGCATATTTGAAATCTGTTCTCCTTTAAAATATTTGATCAATCCATTTAAAAACACTACTCGGTGACATATCCCGTATAGATTAAGAAAAAACTTTTGTAAAGAGAAATTGTATATTTTTCCGTCTATTTTGCTATTCTAGTCAATATTTGAGCTTATTTCTGAAAAAATATGGAATTATATCTTGTCATAATGTGTTAGTAACTAGTCCCATTACTATTGAAAACATATTAGACTTAGTTTAGCTGTTACATGAGTTGTGATTCTATTGAAATATTTGTAATAAAATTATAATTTAATAGTTATTGAACAAATAATAAAAAATAGTAGACAAATGAAAAAAAATTCAATAAATTTAGACCATCCCAAATAATTTAAATTTGAAAAATTAATTGTTTTCTAATATATATTGTACTAATAGAATTTTTCATATGCAGTATATGAAAAATTCGTATACCGTATATGAAATTCTCGTATACTGCATATGAAATTTTCATATACAGTATATGAATTTTTCATGTACTAGATTTGAGCTGAAAAATTCAAAGTATATGATTTTTTCATATGCTAGTATACGAAATTTTCATATACTATATATGAAATTCTCATATACGAGCAGATTTGGTGCAACTTTCATATACTGTATATGAAAATTTCATATATTTTTCTCTCCGTGTATTTTAGAATTAACGTTGTTATCATCAATGATTCTTTTAACAATAATTATCAACAATAATTCTAAAAAAAGAGAAAAATTATAATTTACATTTTTTAAAATCAATTCAATATTTTAATAAAAATATATTGAAATTATATGAATAACTTAACAACTATGTATAAATACTAAATCCTAAATGACTAATTTCTTTTAGTTTATTCTAACTTTATTACCAAATCTCTGGGTCAAGAATCAACCAGTTAGATTTAATTTTTAACGATGAAGCTTTAGCATCATTTTCAAAGAATATATGCAAAGCAATATTATTAATACGGTTTTGAGTTATTTCATCAGCACCAGTAACCGTGTTAATTGTAATGTTAGAGCGAAGGAGACGAAGAGTGTCAAGATTCATACACTGAATTGTACTGAATTATACCAGCATCAGTGATGTTTTTACAATATTCACACCCAATTTTCTTTAATCTTTTTAATTTACTGATAAAATTGTCTGTAACACCATCCATATTCCTGACACTTATTTCTTCTAATTTTTCCAAGCTGATTATAGACTTGAGAACTGCTTCAGTAATATTAATGCATAATTGACACTTCTGAATATTCAAGATATTGCAATTTTGACAACTCATCAAGAATGACTGCAGAAAGAACTGGTTTAATATTATTATCATTAATATCATTATAATGATTTCATATAATTAAAGGTTTTTTCCAGTTGTTTGAAATTGTAAATATTGTATTTACAAATTCATTCTCGGAGACTCCATCCGCGAAGCGATAATCTAAATATTCCAGAAGTTCCAATTCTGTATATTTTTGAAGAGCAGTTTGTTATTCCTTCACTCTACTTTTTAGTTTATTTGACATTTTCCCTAACTTTGGGACAAATAAATAACCAGTTAGATTCAATTTTTAATGTTGAAGCTTCTGCAAAATCTTCATAGGAGATACCCAAAGCAATATTATTTGTACGATGTTTGGTTATTTCATCAGCGCCAATAAATGTTTTAATTGTAATGTTACAGCCGAAAACACAAAGAGTGTGAAGATTTGGACAATTTTTTATAAATTCGATTATACCAGCATCAGTGATGTTTTTACAACATGCACATCCAAATTTCTTTAATCCTTTCAATTTACTGATAAAATTGTCTGTCAGACCATTCATATAATTGACATTTATTTCTTCTAATTTTTCCAAGCTGATTATAGGCATGAGAGCTGCTTCAGTAATATTCACGCATGCAGTCATCTCTAATTTTCGTAGATTTTTACATGAATTAGCAATAGCAATAATACTGCTATCTGGGAAATTATACATATTAAACAAGCTTAAAGATTCAAGATATTGCAATTTTGACAACTCATCAAAATTGACTACAGAAGGAGCTGGACCAATAATATTATCATCAATAACATCACAACCCTCATCATTGAATAAAATTAGATGTTTAAGTTTTTTCCAGTTTGAAATTGTAACTATTGTATTTATAGATTCATTCCTGACCCCATCCACGAAACAATAATATAAATATTCGAGATTTTTTAGTTCGGTCAATTTTTGAAGAGCAGTTCCTATCATTCCTTCACTCCAAAGATCTACAGACATTAAATTCTTGCAATATTTTACCAATTTCGTTGCTGTGTTATCATCAATTCTCCAACGAGTACCGAGATGTTCCAAGTTTTTAAGATTATCCCAATTTGTAATTGAAATATTAGGTGCATACCAATATGGATGCAACAGAATATTGCAATGTATTATATTCTTGGATGAATTCAAAATATTATTGAGTACGTTTGGGGTCTTTATGCCCCATTCATTATTAATGTTGATGTATTCTAAATTTTCGAATTGATTAAAAATATCAACAGGATTGTACACGCAGTTTTCACTCACAAAGCAATCAATAAGACTGAGTTCAACAAGTGTTGTTGTTTCGGATATTTCTTGAATCATGTCATCTAGAAGGCAGCCTTTTAATGACAAGTATTGAAGTTTTTTGAATTTCTTTATATCCTGAAAAATTATAAAAATTAATTTAAACAAATTGAATTTATTGTAATGAATTCATTAAATCTATTATAGTATTAGTGATCAATAGTAACTCACGAAAATCTTTGGTGACATGTACTCCTCTTTATCATATTCCAAAATAATTTTAATCATTTCTTCTGGAAGATAATTGATTATGTGAGGTTGAAACTTTGTATTATAACAACTTCCCATATTCATTACGCGTATTTCAATTATTGTCAGTTTATCTAAGTTTTTGAATGCATGAATGTAGTGATCGATATTCATTTCCAATAGCTCGTTGTAAATTAAATTAAGACGTGTTAAATTTTTGCAGCGCTCACCAATGATTGGCATAATACTAGAATTGCAATGTTCAAAAAGAGACAAATCTCTCAAATAAATACCAAAATTTGATAATAATTTTTCAATATATGATGGTGCGAACAAACTTTCATCAAAAAAACGACTAGTTGTTTCACCAAATGTGTATTTTTTAATGTCGTACCAAGCTAGTTCACATGCCTCTTTCCATTTGGGACAAACTGTAAAAAAAAATATTAAATTAAAGAAAATAAAAACATTAAAATTATAATTTAAATAAGTAAACTTAATTTTTATTTTTATTACCTTTTTCCATGGCTATCCTTTCAGGTACTGGCAGCAGCATGAATATTTGTGCCAATGAATCATGATTCATAGTGTTAATGAGATCTGTTTGTTCGTTAACATGATGATGTTGTTCTTGAACGTGACAGCCCTGGCAGAACTGGCGTGATCGCTTTTGTCGCCAAAGCCAGAGCAAAACCAGAGCAAAGCCAGAGATAATAAAAACAGAATATTAACGATATCAAACGTAAATTTGGGCTTTATATGGATATATTATTTAAATTAAATTATTATTGAACTTGGCTAATATTGATGTAAAGAGATAAATATAAGTGAATATAAGTAGAACAAGTAATGTAAATGTTGATAGATTTTGACGTTTTGAGGTTGACTTGGATCGGTTAAACACAAAAATCCCTAGCGAGAAGCAATAGCAAATCCAGACCTTTTCCAGAGTAAATAGCCAGACTTGTAAAAAAAACATTTATTTATATAAATAAAACTAACTATTAATAAACAAAATTAAATTAATAAATTTTAATGACTTTTAGAGACTTTTTTATTGTTAAAATTAATTTTTCGCTTAAAAAAACACATAATCTCTGTAATACAAAGCCAGAGAGAAAGCCAAGTAAAAACCAGAGTAAAACCAGACAAAAGCCAGAGCAAGCCAGAGTAAAGCCAGACTTGTAAAAAAGACATTTATTTATAACAATATCACTAATTATTAATAAACAATAATAAATTAATAAATTTCAATGACTTTTAGAGACTTTTTTATTGTCAAAATTAATTTTTCGGTTAAAAAAAAAAAAAAAACACATCAATCTCTGGCAATACAAAAGCCAGAGAAAAGCCAGAGTAAAGCCAGAGTAAAACCAGACAAAAGCCAGAGCAAAGCCAGAGTAAAGCCAGACTTGTAAAAAAGACATTTATTTATAACAATATCACTAATTATTAATAAACAATAATAAATTAATAAATTTCAATGACTTTTAGAGACTTTTTTATTGTCAAAATTAATTTTTCGGTTAAAAAAAAAAAAAAAACACATCAATCTCTGGCAATACAAAAGCCAGAGAAAAGCCAGAGTAAAGCCAGAGTAAAACCAGACAAAAGCCAGAGCAAAGCCAGAGTAAAGCCAGACTTGTAAAAAAGACATTCATTTATAACAATATCACTAATTATTAATCAACAATAATAAATTAATAAATTTTAATGACTTTTAGAGACTTTTTTATTAATATAATTAATTTTTAGCGTGAAAAAAAAAAAAAAAACACATCAGGTCTGAAGCAACTCTGGGCTTTACTCAACTTTTGTAACCAGATTGATGTGTTTTGTTTTAAGCGAAAAATTAATTTTGATAATAAAAAGTTTCTAAATCATTAAAAGCTATTAATTTATGTTATCAATAGTTAATGCTATTATTATAAATAAATAATAACTTTCTTTACAACTTTATCTATTACTCTGGCTACTCTGGCTTTCCTCACAACTTTTATGTGAATTGATAAGATTTTTTTTTTTTAAGCGAAAAATTAATTTTAATGATAAAAAAGTCTCTAAAAGTCATTAAAATTCATTAATTTATTATTGTTTATTAATACTTAGTGATATTGTTATAAATAAATGTCTTTAAAGTCTGGCAACTGGCTCTAACAATTACTACTCTAACTTTTATTCTGGCTTTCAGCCAGAAGATACCGATTTTTCAAGCGAAAAATTAATACAACAATAAAAGAATAAAATCATAAAATTATTATTGTATTGTTATCAATAGTTAGTGCTATTATTATAAATAAATGTCTTTTTACAGTCTGGCTTCTCAACTGCTCTGGCTTTTGTCTGGTTTTACTCTGGCTTTACTCTGGCTTTCCTCTGGCTTTTGTATTGCCAGAGATTGATGTGTTTTTTTTTTTTTTTTTTTGCGAAAAATTAATTTCAATAATAAAAAAGTCTCTAAAAGTTGATAAAATTCATTAATTTATTATTGTTTATTAATAATTAGTGATATTGTTATAAATAAATGTCTTTTTTACAAGTCTGGCTTTACTCTGGCTTTGCTCTGGCTTTTGTCTGGTTTCACTCTGGCTTTACTCTGGCTTTCCTCTGGCTTTTGTATTGCCAGAGATTGATGTGTTTTTGAAAAATAATTTCAATAATAAAAAATCTCTAAAAGTTATTAAAATTCATTAAATTTATTATTGTTTATTAATAATTAGTATTGTTATAAATAAATGTCTTTTTACAAGTCTGGCTTTACTCTGGCTTTGCTCTGGCTTTTGTCTGCAGTTTCACTCTGGCTTACTCTGTGGCTTTCCTCTGGCTTTTGTATTTTTAAGAGATTGATCATGTTGCTTTTTTTCAAGCGAAAAATTAATTTTAACAATAAAAAAGTCTCTAAAAGTCATTAAAATTTATTAATTTATTATTGTTTATCAATAGTTAGTGCTATTGTTATAAATAAATGTCTTTTTTACAAGTCTGGCTTTACTCTGGCTTTTGTCTGGTATTACTCTGGCTTTACTCTGGCTTTCCTCTGGCTTTTGTATTGCCAGAGATTGATGTGTTTTTTTTTTTTTTTTTTTGCGAAAAATTAATTTCAATAATAAAAAAGTCTCTAAAACATAATAAAATTCATTAATTTATTATTGTTTATTAATAATTAGTGATATTGTTATAAATAAATGTCTTTTTTACAAGTCTGGCTTTACTCTGGCTTTGCTCTGGCTTTTGTCTGGTTTTACTCTGGCTTTACTCTGGCTTTCCTCTGGCTTTTGTATTGCCAGAGATTGATGTGTTTTTTTTTTTTTTTTAAGCGAAAAATTAATTTTAACAATAAAAAAGTCTCTAAAAGTCATTAAAATTTATTAATTTAATTTTGTTTATTAATAGTTAGTTTTATTTATATAAATAAATGTTTTTTTTACAAGTCTGGCTATTTACTCTGGAAAAGGTCTGGATTTGCTATTGCTTCTCGCTAGGGATTTTTGTGTTTAACCGATCCAAGTCAACCTCAAAACGTCAAAATCTATCAACATTTACATTACTTGTTCTACTTATATTCACTTATATTTATCTCTTTACATCAATATTATTGCCAAAAATAAGTTCAATAATAATTTAATTTAAATAATATATCCATATAAAGCCCAAATTTACGTTTGATATCGTTAATATTCTGTATTTATTATCTCTGGCTTTGCTCTGGTTTTGCTCTGGCTTTGGCGACAAAAGCGATATCGTTTTCTTCTGGCTTAGCTCTTACCATTTCCGCCAGGGAGATCCTTTTTTGACTCATAATGATAAAATCTAAAAATGAAAAAAAATAATATATTGAAACAATAACGATAAGTTTAATTTCTTTCGAATAACGTATAGATTTAGGCTTATAAATATTGACCATTTCTAAAATGATTATTATCCAATATTAAGCCATATGACTATTATGTGACATGTAAATAAAGACAAATAAAAATAAGAATGGACACTCTGACGGATGGATATACGGATAATAATAAAATACTGAAAATAAGAATATTCTCGACGAGCGACGAATAATTAATTTACTCACAAGTTGAATATTTTTTAATACGTTTCGAAACGTTTTAATGAATAACCATCATCAAGCTCGAGCTCATAATGATGGTACATAAAAAATTGTACGTATTGGAACGTTTTAAAAATTATTAACTTGACACGTGAAAATATGTAGATTATACTAACAAGTATTCAACGAATTAATTATTAATACCATTAATACTATATTTTATTAGCAATATGACCAATAACAAACCGAACAATATTTATATTATTTCTTCTACAAGAATTCACCATACGGTCCAATGTTCATAATTTCCATTTAGAAAATCATTAAAAATTTTTTGAAAGGTAACTATTTTTATTAAAATTAATCAAAATTACTGTAAAAAGTACAATTTAAATAATATATACCTTGATTTTAATATTATAATATAATTTATTCGTAGCAGAAATCACTTTGAATTACGTGATACAACTAAAGCGTTTGGCTGTATGTCTCTTTATGTCTATCCATGTCTACCTATGTATGGACCTTGACTGTGCTCATATGCGTATTTAACTCATGTTTAATTTCTGCGCACATAATGGTCCCTCGACCGGTACGCACCGTACGCACCGTAGGTCAATAATGATAATAATAATAATAATAATAATAATAACAATTATAAACAAACTTAAGTGAACAAAAAATTTTTTATTAATGATTTAAAAATCAACTGTAATTATTAATAAAAATGGTACAAAATATGGATGAATTGGAGTAGTATCCAGTTTCAATAACACATGGAATATCAAAAATATTGGATGGAGCAAAAAAAAAACTATCAAATATACGATCAAATAAAATATACTATGAAATGTAGAACCAGTTGTCTACCAACATCATACAAGAGTGCCCATCACAACTCATTGATATCATTGAAAAATCAACGACGGTTAAATGACAATTGGACAGAATATTTTTCTACAAAAAGTCCAACTGGTAACCATGGCACCCTCAGCCGACCAGTTTCGCCTACGAACATCCTGGCTGATCATTTGACATTTTCTCTAAGTTCGGGACAAATGAATAACCAGTTAGATTCAATTTTTAACGTTGAAGCTTCTGCAAAACCTTCATAGGATATACACAACTCAATATTATTTATACGATTTTTGGTTATTTCATCAGCGCCAGTAAATGTTTCAATTGTAATGTTACAGCCGTAGAGACGAAGAGTATCAAGATTTGGACAATTTTTTATACATTCGATTATACCAGCGTCAGTGATGTTTTTACAATATTCACACCCAACTTTCTTTAATCCTTTCAATTTACCGATAAAATTGTCTGTAACACCATCCATATGACTGATACCTATTTCTTCTAGTTTTTCCAAGCTGATTATAGACATGAGAGCTGCTTCAGTAATATTAACGCATACAGTCATATCTAATTTTTGTAGATTTTTACATGAATTAGCAATAGCAATAATACTGCTATCTTGGAATTCACGCATATTTAACACATATAACTCTTCTAGATATTGCAATTTTGACAACTCATCAAAAATGACTGCCGGAGGAACTGGACCAATAATATTATCATCAATAACATCATCATCCTTATCATTTAATAAAATTAGATGTTTAAGTTTTTTCCAGTTTGAAATTGTAACTATTGTATTTATAGATTCATTCCTGACTCCATCCGCGAAACAATAATTTAAATATTCGAGATTTTTAAGTTCTGTCAATTTTTTAAGATCAGTTTCTATTATTCCATCACTCCAAATATCTAAAGACCTTAAATTGTTGCAATATTTTATCAATTTGATTGCTATGTTATCATTAATTCTCCAACGAGTACCAAGATGTTTCAAGTTTAGAAGATTATTCCAATTTTTAATAAAAATATCAGGTGCATTAGAATCTGGACGCAACATAATATTGCAATGTATTATATTTTTGGATGAATTCAAAATATTATTAAGTACGTTTGGAGTCTTTATGCCCCATTCATTATTAATGTTGATGTATTCTAAATTTACAAATTGATTGAAAATATTAACAGGATTGTACAAGCAGTTTTTACTCACAAAACAATTAATAAGACTGAGTTCAACAAGCTGTGTTGTTGTTTCGGATATTCCTTGAATTATGTCATCTAGAAAGCAGCCACTCAATGACAGATATTGAAGTTTTTTGAATTTCTTTATATCCTGAAAAATTATAAAAATTAATTTAAACAAATTGAATTTATTGTAATGAATTCATTTAATTTATTATATAGTATTAATCATAAATAGTAACTTACAAAAAGCTTTGGTGACATGAATTCTTCTCTATCATAATCCAAAATAATTTTAATCATTTCTTCTGGAAGATAATTGATTATGTGAGGTTGAAACTTTAAATTCTTACAACTTCCCATATTCATTACGCGTATCTCAATTGTTGTCAGTTTATCTAAGTTTTTGAATGCATGAATGTAGTGATTGATATTTATTTCCAATAGCTCGTTGTAAATTAAATCAAGACGGGTTAAATTTTTGCAGCGCTCACCAATGATTGGCATAATGCTAGAGTTGCATTTTTCCGAAAGAGATAAATCTCTCAAATAAATACCAAAATTTGATAATAATTTTTCAATATATGATGGTGCCAACAAACTTTCATCAAAAAAAAGACCAACTGATTCACCAAATGTGTATTTTTTAATGTCGTACCAAGCTAGTTCACATGCCTCTTTCCATTTGAGACAAACTGTAAAAAAAAAAATATTAAATTAAAGAAAATAAAAACATTAAAATTATAATTTAAATAAGTAAAACTTAATTTTTATTTTTATTACCTTTTTCCATGGCTATCCTTTCATGTACTGGCAGCCGCATGAATATTTGTGCCAATGAATCATGATTCATAGTGTTGATGAGATCTATTTGTTTGTCAACATGATGATGTTGTTCTTGAACGTGACAAATCCTCTTTCGACACATGATGTTAAATTCTAAAAATAAAAAAAAAATAATATATTGAAACAATAAGGGTAACTTTAATTTTTTTCGAATAACGTATAGATTCAGGTTTATATATATTGACCACTTCTAAAATAATTATTATCCAATATGGAGTAAAATTTAAAAAATAAATAAAATTTTGTACGCAAGAATTTCTAGCAGGACATATGTCCTATGACTTTTATACATGTATGACATGTAAATAAAAACAAATAAAAATAAGTATGTACACTGTGACGGATAGATATACTGATAATAATAAAATACTGAAAATAAAAATATTCTCGACGAGCGACGAACAATTTTATTACTCACAAGTTGAATATTTAATTTTAATACGTTTCGAAACGTTTTAAAAAATGACCATCATCAAGCTCGAGCTTAATGATGGTACAATAAAAAATTGTACGTATTGGAACGTTTTAAAAATTATTAACTAGACACGTGAAAATATGTAGATTATACTAACAAGTATATTCAACGAATTAATTATAATTAATACCATTAATACTATACTTTATTAGCAACGACCAACAACAAACCGAACAATATTCATATTATTTTTTCTACAAGAATTCACCATATGGTCCAATATTCATAATTTCCATTTAGAAAATCATTAAAAATTTTTTAAAAGGTAACTATTTTTATTAAAATTAATCAAAATCACTGTAAAAAGTACAATTTAAATAATATATACCTTGATTTTAATATTATAATATAATTTATTCTTAGCAGAAATCACTTTGAATTACTTGATACAACTAAAGCGTTTGGCTGTATGTCTATTTATGTCTATCCATGTCTACCTATGTATGGACCTTGACTGTGCTCGTATGCGTATTTAACTCATGTGTAATTTTTGCGCACATGGTCCCCTAGCCGGAACGCGCACCATTGGACAATAATAATAATAACAACAATAACAATTATAAACAAATGTAAGTAAACAAAAAATTTTTTATTAATGATTTAAAAATGAACCGTAATTATTAATAAAAAATTAATTTGAAAAAAAAAGGTACAAAATATGGATGAATTGGAGTAGTATAAATTATCGTCAAATAATATCCAGTTATAATAACACATGGAATATCAAAAATATTGGATGGAGAAAAATAAAAACTATCAAATATGCTATCAAATAAAATATACTATGAAATGTAGAACCAGTTGTCTACCAACATCATACAAGAGTGCCTATCACAACTCATTGATGTCATTGAAAAATCAACGACATTTAAATGACAATTGGACAAAATATTTTTCCACAAAAAGTCCAATATTGATTCATAATAAAAATAAAATTAGAAATATATATTTATATTGTTATTTTTTTTTTTTTGTCTTTTAATTAAATTTGTATGTAAACAATAATTACCATGATACAGCAGCAATAATTATTATGATATGGGCCATATAATGAACAATAAATATTCTTTAGAAAAATTATGGGATGGGTTTAGAGTTGTAAGTAAATAATTGTCAATTTTTATTTTTTTCAATTAGATATATTATTATTATTATTACTATTATTATTAATATTACTATATTATTATTTTAGAATTAACGTTGTTATCATCACTGATACTTTTAACAATAATTATCAACGATAGTTCTAAAAAAAGAGAAAAATTATAATTTACATTTTTTAAATTAATTCAATATTTTTATAAAAATAGATTGAAATTATATGAATAACTTAACAACTTTATATTAATACTAATGACTAATTTTTTTTAGTTTATTTTAACTTTTACCAAATCTCTGGGACAAAGAAACACCAGTTAGATTTAATTTTTAACGTTGAAGCTTTAGCAAAATTTTCAAAGAATATATGCAAAGCAATATTATTAATACGGTTTTTAGTTCTTTCATCGGCACCAGTAACCGTGTTAATTGTAATGTTAGAGTGAAGGAGACAGAGAGTATCAAGATTTGGACATTCTTTCATACACTGAATTGTACTGAATTATACCAGCATTAGTGATGTTTTTACAATATTCACACCCAAGTTTCTTCATATTCAAGATATTGCAATTTAGACAACTCATCAAGAATGACTGCAGGAAGAATTGGTTCAATATTATTATCATCAATATCATTATCATGATTTGATATAATTAAAAGTTTTTTCCAATTATTTAAAATTGTAAATATTGTATTTACAAATTCATTCCTGGAGACTCCATCCGCGAAGCGATAATCTGAATATTCCAGAAGTTCCAGTTCTGTATATTTTTGAAGAGCAGTTTCTGTTATTCCTTCACTCCACTACCTTTTAGTTCATTTGACATTGTTCCTAACTTGAAAACAAACAAATAACCAGTTCGATTTAATTTTTAGCGTTGAAGCTTCTGGAAAATGTTCAAAGGATATACACAAAGCAATATTATTTATACGATTTTTGGTTATTTCATCAGCACCAGTAAGAGTTTCAATTGTAAGGTTACAGCCGTAGAGACAAAGAGTGTCAAGATTTGGACAGTTTTTTATACATTGGATTACACCAGCATCAGTGATGTTTTTACAAGATTCACACCAAAGTTTCTTTAATCCTCTCAATTTACTGATAAAATTGTCTGTAACACCATCCATATTACTGACACTTATATCTTCTAATTTTTCCAAGCTCGTTAAAGACATGAGAGCTGCTTCAGTAATATTAATGCATGAATTCATCTCTAATTTTTCTAGATTTTTACATGAATTAGCAATAGCAATAATACTGCTATTTGGGAAATTATGCATATTTAACAAATTTAAATATTCAAGATATTCCAATTTTAACAACTCATCAAAAATGACTGCTGGCGGAACTGGACCAATAATATTATCATCATCATCATTATTATTATCGTTATTTATATTAAATAAAACGAGATGTTTAAGTTTTTTCCAGTTGTTTGCAATTGTAACTACTGTATTTATAAATTCGTTTCTAACTGCTTCCACGAACCAATAAACTAAATATTCGAGATTTTTAAGTTCTGTCAATTTTTGAAGAGCAGTTCCTATTATTCCATCGCTCCAAATATCTAAAGACCTTAAATTGTTGCAATATTTTATCAATTTGATTGCTATATTATCATTAATTCTCCAACGAGTACCAAGATGTTTCAAGTTTAGAAGATTATTCCAATTTTTAATAAAAATATCAGGTGCATTAGAATCTGGACGCAACATAATATTGCAATATCTTATACTCTTGGATGAATTCAAAATATTATTAAGTACGTTTGGAGTTTTTATGCCCCATTCATTATTAATGTCGATGTATTCCAAATTTACAAATTGATTAAAAAAATCAACAGGATTGTACAAGCAGTTTTCACTCACAAAACATTCAATAAGACTGAGTTCAACAAGTGTTGTTGTTTCTGCTATTCCTTGAATTATGTCATCTAGAAGGCAGCGACTTAACGACAAATATTGAAGTTTTTTGAATTTCCTTATATTCTGAAAAATTATAAAAATTAATTTAAACAAATTGAATTTATTGTAATGAATTCATTTGATTCATTTTAGTATATTAATAATAAATGGTAACTTACGAAAAGCACTGGTGACATGAACTCCTCTTGATCATAATCTAAGAAAATTTTAATCATTCCTTCTGGAAGATAATTGATTATGTGAGGTTGAAACTTTGTATTCTTACTATCTACCATATTCATTACGTTTATCTCAATTCTTGTCAGTTTATCTAAGTTTTTAAACGCATGAATGTAGTGATTGATATTTATTTCCAATAGCTCGTTGTAAATTAAATCAAGACGTGTTAAATTTTTGCAGCGCTCACCAATGATTGGCATAATACTGGAGTTGCATTTTGCCAAAAGAGACAAATCTCTCAAATAAATACCAAAATTTGATAATAATTTCTCAACATATGATGGTGCGAACAAACTTTCATCAAAAAAACGACCAGTTGTTTCGCCAAATGTGTATTTTTTAATGTCGTACCAAGCTAGTTCACATGCCTCTTTCCATTTTGGACAAACTGTAAAAAAAATATCAAATTAAAGAAAATAAAAACATTAAAATTATAATTTGAATAAATAAAACCTAATTTTAAATTTTATTACCTTTTTCCATGGCTATCCTTTCATGTACTGGCAGCCGCATGAATATTTCTGCCAATGAATCATGATTCATAGTGTTAACGAGATTTATTTGTTCGTCAACATTATGATGTTGTTCTTGAACGTGACAAATCCTTTTTTGACTCATGATGATAAATTCTAAAAATAAAAAAAAATAATATATTAAAACAATAACGATAAGTTTAATTTTTTTCGAATAAAATAGATTCAGGCTTATATATTGACTATTTATGTATTTATAAAACAATGGGTGTGTTCATAATCGCTGGTTATTTCTATATTCAACGCGCAGGGGATTGTGTCCGGGGAATTCATCAAATGTAGAAGTAACCAGCGATTATGAACACACCCAGTATGACATATATCTATTGACCAAGAAGACTAGAAAGATCCATTGGAAAGATCTTTCTAGTCTTCTTGATATATACTAAATAATAATATACTGAAAATAAAAATATTTTAGACGGGCGAAGAACAATTTTGTTATTCACAAGTTAATTATTTTTTAATACGTTTCAAAACGTTCTAAAAAATAACCATCATCAAGCGCGAGCTTAATGAATAATGATGGTACAATAAAAAATTGTACGTATTGGAACGTTTTAAAAATAATTCAATTGAAAATATGTAGATTATACTAACAAGTATTTAATAAATTGATTATTATTAATACGATTAATACTATATTTTATAAGCAACGACCAAAAAACCAAACGATATTTATTATTTTTTCTAGATGAATAATATATATAAAATAAATAAAATTAATGTAAAAAGTAAAATTTAAATAATATTTACTTTGATTTTAATATTATAATAGGTATAATATATTCTCAGCAGAAATCACTTTGAATCACTTGATACCACTAAAGCGTTTAGCAGTATGTTTATCTATGGACTGATATGGACCTTGACTGTGCTTGACTGGCCTGCCTGGCTACTGCGGTCTGCGTATTAACTCATGTTTAATTTCGGCGCACATGGTCCCCTTATCGGAACCAATCAGAACGCACCCCAGGTTAATAATAATAATAATAATAATAATAATAATAATAACAAAAACAACAATTATAAACAAACGTAAGTAAACAGAAAAATTTTTATTGATGATTTGAAAATCAATCGTAATTATTAATAAAAAATTCATTTGAAAAAAAAAAACAGATACGAAATACGGATGAATTGGGATATAAATTATCGTCAAATAATATCCGGTTTAAATAACACATGGAATATCGAAGATATTGGATGGAGAAAAAAAAATAATATCAAATAATGAAAGAGATGATTATGTATCAAAAATATCAGTACTATAGATACATTACCCGTGAAGAAATAGTCTGTATCTGGTTAGATCTATATGGTCAGATCTGGTTAGATCCATCTCAAGGCGTGATGGATATCTGTATAGATATCTATTTAGATCTGTACGGATGTAAGTAAATCTATACAGATCTACAGATATCTATCTTTTTTACTATATACTTTGGTCACTATACCGTCAGATCTAGGCATATTCCCCGTGATTTCTTTAGGTCACGCCTTGAGTGAATCTAACCAGATCTGGCCATATATAGATCTAACCAGATACAGACTATTATTTCCCGGGTATTTATGAAATGTAAAAGTGATAATTATATAACAAGTTCAGAAATAGTTGTCAATAAAGAATATGTACCAATTGTCATATTCATATACATTGGAACCGTTTATTGTAGCTGGTGAACCACTAAAGTATCTTGCCACTGAATTATATTTAAGTTTAAACCAGATAATTTTACCAGATAGAAAGCCATCAAAATTATAATTAAAAAAGCAAATGCTCTTAAAAATGATCTTGTTCATCATGACAATGAAACTCTTCTTACGAATATTTTAGAAAAATTATTAGATAAAATTGATATTGATAATAAAATATTTAAATACTTAGTTAAAGCACTTGTTGATTTACCAACAGAGGTTATTGAAAGAATAACTCTACCAAGTGTATGGGATGATATAACAAATGATAAATTAAAAAAATCAATTATTGTACGTGCTGGATTGGTATTAAAACGTGACAAGGAAATACCATTAAGTTGGATGAATGAAATGGTACGAGCTGCAGTACCACTACCAGGATAATTTCAAATTTATTTAAAATTAAATGTATAAATTTTTAATCTTAAACTATAAATTATATCTCTATTGATATTGTATTATTTTTTTTTTTAGTGTACATGAATGTTTTCTTGAATGTATGAAAGACATACAATCTGAATTAAAACATGAAAAATCAAATGTTCTTTGGTGTTGGGGATTTAATGTGTCAAATACAAGCAGCAATTCACAATACATCTGACAACAAATCAATTGAATCAGCTAAATTTTTATCTGATTTATTATTTGTAACAATAATTTCTGAAGCAACTGAAAATTGTACAATTCAATTGTCAAATAATTCATCAATTGTCAATTCGCATGAAATAAGAGTGTCATTATTTCCTCAAGCAATATCAATACTTTCTACAATGCCACATTAGAAAGATGCAATGCAGCAGGTATTTTATTATACGCCAAAAATATAATTACATATCATTAATATTAACTTATTAATTTATCTTTATCACTTTCAGTCATTTTTTTAATTAGTGATGAAGATAGTTTAATTATTAATACATTTTTCTTTTTACTTATTTTTTCAGACAATGGAGTGGCTGCATTTTATGAGAACCAGTTGTCTACCAACTTCATACAAGAGTGCTTATCACAACTCATTGATATCATTGAAAAATCAACGACATTTAAATGACAATTGGACAAAATATTTTTCCATAAAAAGTCAAATTGATTTATGATAAAAATAAAATTGAAAATATATATATTTATATTGTTATTTTTTTTTTCTCTCTTTTAATTAAATTTGTATGTAAACAATAATTCGCATGATACAGCAGCAATAATTATTATGATGGTGAAAAAGATTCGCAAAGCGAGTGAGCACCGTGACCATTGGTGACCAGTGCTCGCTATTATATTGGGCCATATAATGAACAATAATGGATTCTTTAGAAAAATTATGGGATGGGTTCAGGATTGTAAGTAAATTATTGTCAAATTATATTTTTTAATTTTTTTTAATTAGGTATATTATTATTATTATTATTATCGATATTACTATATTATTATTTTAGAATTACTGTTGTTATCATCACTGATACTTTTAACAATAATTCTAAAAAAAGAGAAAAATTATAATTGACATTTTTTGAATTAATTCAATATTTTAATAAAAATATATTGAAATTATATGAATAACTTAACAACTATGTATAAATACTAAATCCTAAATGACTAACTTATTCTAATTTTTACGAAATCTCTGGGAGGAAGCCAGGATGTTCTCCGGCGAAAATGAAGGGCTATTCTCGAATGAATACGAGTAACCATGACACCCTCAGCCGACCAGTTTCACCTACGAACATCCTGGCTGATCATTTGACATTTTCTTTAACTAAGGGAAAAACAACTAACCAGTTCGATTCAATTTTTAGCGTTGGAGCTACTGGAAATTTTTCATAAGTTATACACAAAGCAATATTATTTATACGATTTTTGGTTATTTCATCAGCGCCAGTAAACGTTTCAATTGTAATGTTACAGCCGAAAAGACAAAGAGTGTGAAGATTTGGACAATTTTTTATAAATTCGATTATACCAGCATCAGTGATGTTTTTACAATATCTACATTCAAGTTTTTTTAATCCTTTCAATTTACTGATAAAATTGTCTGTCACACCATCCATATTACTAACACTTAATTCTTCTAATTTTTCCAAGCTGATTATAGACATGAGAGCTGCTTCAGTAATATTAACGCATGCAATCATCTCTAATTTTTGTAGATTTTTACATGAATTAGCAATAGCAATAATACTGCTATCTGGGAAATTATGTATATTTAACAAGCGTAAAGATTCAAGATATTGCAATTTTGACAACTCATCAAAAACGACTGCAGGAGGAACTGGACCAATAATATTATCATCAATAACATCATCATGCTTCTCATTTAATAAATGTAGATGTTCAAGTTTTTTCCAGTTTGAAATTGTAACTATTGTATTCATAGATTCATTCCTGACTCCACCCGCGAAACAATAATATAAATAGTCCAGATTTTTTAGTTCTGTCAATTTTTGAAGAGCAGTTTCTGTTATTACTTTACTCCCAATATCTAAAGACTCTAAATTCTTGCAATATTTTACCAATTTGATTGCTGTGTTATCATTAATTCTCCAACGAGTACCGAGATGTTCCAAGTTTAGAAGATTATCCCAATTTTTAATTGAAATATCAGGTGCATTCCAATTTGGAAGCAACATAATATTGCAATGTATTATACTCTTGGATGAATTTAAAATATTATTGAGTATGTTTGGAGTCTTTATGCCCCATCGGTTATTAATGTTGATGTATTCCAAATTTACGAACTGATTAAAAATCTCAACAGGATTGTACAAGCAGTTTTCACTCACAAAACAATCAATAAGACTGAGTTCAACAAGTGTTGTTGTTTCGGATATTCCTTGAATTATGTCATCTAGAAGGCAGCCTTTTAATGACAAATATTGAAGTTTTTTGAATTTCCTTATATTCTGAAAAATTATAAAAATTAATTTAAACAAATTGAATTTATTGTAATGAATAATTCATTTGATTCATTTTAGTATTAATCATAAATAGAAACTTACGAAAAGCACTGGTGACATGAACTCCTCTTTATCATAATCCAAATAAATTTTATTCATTCCTTCTGGAAGATAATTGATTATGTGAGGTTGAAACTTTGTATTATAACAATTTCCCATATTCATTACGTTTATCTTAATTATTGTCAGTTTATCTAAGTTTTTGAAGGCATGAATGTAGTGATTGGTATGAATTTCCAATTGCTCGTTGTAAATAAAATTAAGACGTGTTAAATTTTTGCAGCACTCACCAATGATTGGCATAATACTAGAATCGCAAAATTCAAAAAGAGATAAATTTCTCAAATAAATACCAAAATTCGATAATAATTTCTTAACATATGATGGTGCCAACAAATTTTTATCAAAAACACGACCAGCTGATTCACCAAATGTGTATTTTTTAATGTCGTACCAAGATAGTTCACATGCCTCTTTCCATTTGGGACAAACTGTAAAGAAAATATTAAATTGAATAAAATAAAAACATTAAAATTATAATTTAAATAAGTAAAACTTAATTTTTATTTTTATTACCTTTTTCCATGGCTATCCTTTCATGTACTGGCAGCAGCATGAATATTTGTGCCAATGAATCATGATTCAGAGTATTGATGAGATCTATTTTTTCATCAACATGATGATGTTGTTCTCGAACATGACAGATTTTTTTTCGACTCATGATGATAAATTCTAAAAATAAAAAAAAATAATATATTGAAACAATAAGGGTAACTTTAATTTTTTTCGAATAACGTATAGATTCAGGTTTATATATTGACCACTTCTAAAATAATTTTTATCCAATATGAAGTACAGTTTAATAAATAAATAAATAACATTTTGTACGCAAGAATTTCTAGCAGGACATGACAATATGACTGTAAATAAAAACAAATAAAAATAAAAATGAACGTTATGACGGATGGATATATACTGAATAATAAAATACTGAAAATAAAAATATTCTCGACGAGCGACGAACAATTTTATTACTCACAAGTTGAATATTTAATTTTAATACGTTTCGAAACGTTTTAAAAAATGACCATCATCAAGCTCGAGCTTAATGATGGTACAATAAAAAATTGTACGTATTGGAACGTTTTAAAAATTATTAACTAGACACGTGAAAATATGTAGATTATACTAACAAGTATTTAATGAATTAATTATAATTAATACCATTAATACTATACTTTATTAGCAACGACCAACAACAAACCGAACAATATTCATATTATTTTTTCTACAAGAATTCACCATATGGTCCAATATTCATAATTTCCATTTAGAAAATCATTAAAAATTTTTTAAAAGGTAACTATTTTTATTAAAATTAATCAAAATCACTGTAAAAAGTACAATTTAAATAATATATACCTTGATTTTAATATTATAATATAATTTATTCTTAGCAGAAATCACTTTGAATTACTTGATACAACTAAAGCGTTTGGCTGTATGTCTATTTATGTCTATGTATGGACCTTGACTGTGCTCGTATGCGTATTTAACTCATGTGCATGGTAGAAATATACAGGTAGGTCCATGTGGATGGCTACTTAGAGTTTTGCGCAGTAGAATTTATTTTCGTCCGAGGAATGGACATACCTGTATATTTCTACCATGCTCATGTGTAATTTTTGCGCACATGGTCCCCTAGCCGGAACGCACACCATTGGACAATAATAATAATAACAACAATAACAATTATAAACAAACGTAAGTAAACAAAAAATTTTTTATTAATGATTTAAAAATGAACCGTAATTATTAATAAAAAATTAATTTGAAAAAAAAAGGTACAAAATATGGATGAATTGGAGTAGTATAAATTATCGTCAAATAATATCCAGTTATAATAACACATGGAATATCAAAAATATTGGATGGAGAAAAATAAAAACTATCAAATATACTATCAAATAAAATATACTATGAAATGTAGAACCAGTTGTCTACCAACATCATACAAGAGTGCCTATCACAACTCATTGATGTCATTGAAAAATCAACGACATTTAAATGACGATTGGACAAAATATTTTTCCACAAAAAGTCCAATATTGATTCATAATAAAAATAAAATTAGAAATATATATTTATATTGTTATTTTTTTTTTTTTCTCTTTTAATTAAATTTGTATGTAAACAATGATTACCATGATACAGCAGCAATAATTATTATGATGGTGAAAAAGATACGCAAAGAGTGAGCACCGTGACCATTGGTGACCAGTGCTCGCTATTATATTGGGCCATATAATGAACAATAAATATTCTTTAGAAAAATTATGGGATGGGTTTAGAGTTGTAAGTGAATAAATGTCAATTTTTATTTTTTTTAATTAGGTATATTATTATTATTATTACTATTATTATTAATATTACTATATTATTATTTTAGAATTAACGTTGTTATCATCACTGATTCTTTCAACAATAATTATCAACAATAATTCTAAAAAAAGAGAAAAATTATAATTTACATTTTTTAAATTAATTCAATATTTTTATAAAAATAGATTGAAATTATATGAATAACTTAACAACTATGTATAAATACTAAATCTTAAATGACTAATTCCTTTTACTTTATTCTAACTTTTACCAAATCTCTGGGTCAAGAATCAACCAGTTAGATTTAATTTTCAACGTTGAAGCTTTAGCATAATTTTCAAAGAATATGTGCAAAGCATTATTATTAATACGGTTTTAGTTATTTCATCAGCACCAGTAACCGTGTTAATTGTAATGTTAGAGCGAAGGAAACAAAGAGTGTCAAAATTTGGACATCTTTTCATACACTGAATTGTACTGAATTATACCAGCATCAGTGATGTTTTTACAATATTCACACCCAATTTTCTTTAATCTTTTTAATTTACTGATAAAATTGTCTGTAACACCATCCCTATTCCTGACACTTATTTCTTCTAATTTTTCCAAGCTGATTATAGACTTGAGAACTGCTTCAGTAATATTAATGCATAATTGACACTTCTGAATATTCAAGATATTGCAATTTTGACAACTCATCAAGAATGACTGCAGAAAGAACTGGTTTAATATTATTATCATTAATATCATTATAATGATTTCATATAATTAAAGGTTTTTTCCAGTTGTTTGAAATTGTAAATATTGTATTTACAAATTCATTCTCGGAGACTCCATCCGCGAAGCGATAATCTAAATATTCCAGAAGTTCCAATTCTGTATATTTTTGAAGAGCAGTTTGTTATTCCTTCACTCTACTTTTTAGTTTATTTGACATTTTCCCTAACTTTGGGACAAATAAATAACCAGTTAGATTCAATTTTTAATGTTGAAGCTTCTGCAAAATCTTCATAGGAGATACCCAAAGCAATATTATTTGTACGATGTTTGGTTATTTCATCAGCGCCAATAAATGTTTTAATTGTAATGTTACAGCCGAAAACACAAAGAGTGTGAAGATTTGGACAATTTTTTATAAATTCGATTATACCAGCATCAGTGATGTTTTTACAACATGCACATCCAAATTTCTTTAATCCTTTCAATTTACTGATAAAATTGTCTGTCAGACCATTCATATAATTGACATTTATTTCTTCTAATTTTTCCAAGCTGATTATAGGCATGAGAGCTGCTTCAGTAATATTCACGCATGCAGTCATCTCTAATTTTCGTAGATTTTTACATGAATTAGCAATAGCAATAATACTGCTATCTGGGAAATTATACATATTAAACAAGCTTAAAGATTCAAGATATTGCAATTTTGACAACTCATCAAAATTGACTACAGAAGGAGCTGGACCAATAATATTATCATCAATAACATCACAACCCTCATCATTGAATAAAATTAGATGTTTAAGTTTTTTCCAGTTTGAAATTGTAACTATTGTATTTATAGATTCATTCCTGACCTATCCACGAAACACAATATAAATATTCGGAGATTTTTTAGTTCGGTCAATTTTTGAAGAGCAGTTCTATCATTCCTTCCTTTTTCACTCCAAAGATCTACAGACATTAAATTTTGCAATATTTTACCAATTTCGTTGTTGTGTTATCATCAATTCTCCAACGAAACCGAGATGTTCCAAGTTTTTAAGATTATCCCAATTTGTAATTGAAATATTAGGTGCATACCAATATGGATGCAACAGAATATTGCAATGTATTATATTCTTGGATGAATTCAAAATATTATTGAGTACGTTTGGGGTCTTTATGCCCCATTCATTATTAATGTTGATGTATTCTAAATTTTCGAATTGATTAAAAATATCAACAGGATTGTACACGCAGTTTTCACTCACAAAGCAATCAATAAGACTGAGTTCAACAAGTGTTGTTGTTTCGGATATTTCTTGAATCATGTCATCTAGAAGGCAGCCTTTTAATGACAAGTATTGAAGTTTTTTGAATTTCTTTATATCCTGAAAAATTATAAAAATTAATTTAAACAAATTGAATTTATTGTAATGAATTCATTAAATCTATTATAGTATTAGTGATCAATAGTAACTCACGAAAATCTTTGGTGACATGTACTCCTCTTTATCATATTCCAAAATAATTTTAATCATTTCTTCTGGAAGATAATTGATTATGTGAGGTTGAAACTTTGTATTATAACAACTTCCCATATTCATTACGCGTATTTCAATTATTGTCAGTTTATCTAAGTTTTTGAATGCACGAATGTAGTGATCGATATTCATTTCCAATAGCTCGTTGTAAATTAAATTAAGACGTGTTAAATTTTTGCAGCGCTCACCAATGATTGGCATAATACTAGAATTGCAATGTTCAAAAAGAGACAAATCTCTCAAATAAATACCAAAATTTGATAATAATTTTTCAATATATGATGGTGCGAACAAACTTTCATCAAAAAAACGACTAGTTGTTTCACCAAATGTGTATTTTTTAATGTCGTACCAAGCTAGTTCACATGCCTCTTTCCATTTGGGACAAACTGTAAAAAAAAATATTAAATTAAAGAAAATAAAAACATTAAAATTATAATTTAAATAAGTAAACTTAATTTTTATTTTTATTACCTTTTTCCATGGCTATCCTTTCAGGTACTGGCAGCAGCATGAATATTTGTGCCAATGAATCATGATTCATAGTGTTAATGAGATCTGTTTGTTCGTTAACATGATGATGTTGTTCTTGAACGTGACAGATCCTTTTTTGACTCATAATGATAAAATCTAAAAATGAAAAAAAATAATATATTGAAACAATAACGATAAGTTTAATTTCTTTCGAATAACGTATAGATTTAGGCTTATAAATATTGACCATTTCTAAAATGATTATTATCCAATATTAAGCCATATGACTATTATGTGACATGTAAATAAAGACAAATAAAAATAAGAATGGACACTCTGACGGATGGATATACGGATAATGATAAAATACTGAAAATAAAAATATTCTCGACGAGCGACGAACAATTTTATTATTCACAAGTTGATTGTTTTTCAATACGTTTCAAAACGTTTTAAAAAGTAACCATCATCAAGCTTGAGCTTAATGAATAATGATGGTACAATAAAAAATTGTACGTATTGAACGTTTTAAAAATGATTAACTTGAAAATATGTAGATTATACTAACAAGTATTTAACGAATTAATTATTAATACGATTAATACTATATTTTATTAGCAACAACCAATAACAAACCGAACAATATTTATATTATTTTTTCTACATGAATTTACCATATGGTCCAATATTCATAATTTCTATTTATAAAATCATTAAAAAATTTTTAAAAGATAACTATTTTTTGAATATTAAAATTAATTAAAATTTCTGTAAAAAGTAAAATTTAAATAATATTTACCTTGATTTAGATATTATAATAGGTATAATATATTTTCAGCAGAAATCACTTTGAATTACTTGATACCACTAAAGCGTCTATCTATGGACCTTGCCTGGCTTGAATACTGAGTATTAACTCATGTCTGTTTTCTCCGCACATGGTCCCCTCATCGGAACCAATCGGAACGCATCGGAACGCACCCCATGTCAATAATAATAATAATAATAATAATAATAATAATAATAATAATAATAATAATAATAATAATAATAATAATAATAATAATAATAATAATAATAATAATAATAATAATAATAATAATAATAATAATAATAATAATAATAATAATAATACATAATATAATAATAATAATAATAATAATAATAATAATAATAATAATAATAATAATAATAATAATAATAATAATAATAATAATAATAATAATAATAATAATAATAATAATAATAATAATAATAATAATAATAATAATAATAATAATAATAACAATTATAAACAAACGTAAGTGAACAAAAAATTTTTTAGTAATGATTTAAAAATCAACCGTAATTATTAATAAAAAATTAATTAAAAAAAAAAACATACAAAATATGGATCAATTGGGGTATAAATTACCGTCAAGTAATCCAGTTTTAATAACACATGGAATATCAAAAATATCAGAATTAGATAGATTATTTATGAAATGTAAAAGTGATAATTATATAACAAGTTCAGTTGCTTGTCAGGCAATTGTATCACCATAGTCAACAATTGACAATAGTCAACAATAGATTATTAACAATACCACAAACATTATCAAAATTTGTTGTATATAGCTATAAGAAAAAATATTGTGTAAAATTACTTAAAAATAACAAAATTATGCAAGTAGTGTATTATCACAAATATTTTATAAATTATTAAATACAAAACAAGTTGATAATACAGATGAGTCATTATATTATAATTATTATATATAATAATTATATCAGTATTATTTATGATACCAGAAATGGTTGTCAAGAAAATGTACCCATTGTCATTCATACATAGGAAGCACTCATTGCAGCTGGTAAACCACTTAAGTATTTTGCCATTGAATTATATTTAAGTTTAAACCGGATAATTTAACTATAAATTATATCTCTATTGATATTGTGTTATTTTTTTTTTTTAATGTACATAAATGTTTTCTTGAATGTATGAAAGACATACAATCTGAATTGAAACATGATGAACCAAATGTTCTTTGGTGTTGGGATTTAATGTGTCAAATACAAGCAGCAATTCACAATACATCTGACAACAAATCAATTGAATCAGCAAAATTTTTATCTGATTTATTATTTGTAACAATAATTTCTCAAGCAATATCAATACTTTCTACAACGCCACATTGGAAAGATGCAATGCAGCAGGTATTTTATTATAAGCCAAAAATATAATTACATATCATTAATATCAACTTATCAATTTATCTTTATCACTATCAGTCATTTTTTTAATTAGTAATGAAAATATTTTAATTATTAATCTAGTTTTCTTTTTACTTATTTTTTTAGACAATGGAGTGGCTGCATTTTATGAGAACCAGCTGTCTACAAACTTCATACAAGAGTGCCTATCACAACTCATTGATATCATTGAAAAATCAACGACATTTAAATGACAATTGGACAAAATATTTATCCACATAAAGTCCAATTGATTTATAATAAAATTAAAAATATATACATTTATATTGTTTTTTTTTTTTCTTTCCCTTAATTGAATTTGTATGTAAACAATGATTACCATGATACAGCAGCAATAATTATTATGATGGTGAAAAAGATTCGCAAAGAGTGTGCACCGTGACCATTGGTGACCAATGCTCGTTATTATGGGCCATATAATAAACAATGATGGATTCTTTAGAAAAATTATGGGATGGGTTCAGGGTTGTAAGTAAATTATTGTCAATTTATATTTTTTAATTTTTTTTAATTAGGTATATTATTATTATTGATATTACTATATTATTATTTTAGAATTACTGTTCTTATCATCATGTCTTTCATTTGTACTAATTAAACTCGTGTGTCTATCTATCTTTTTTTAATTACTAGTAACCAAGGCACCCTCAGCCGACCAGTTTCGCCTACGAACATCCTGGCTGAATCATTTGATATTTTCTCTAACTTCGGGACAAGGAATTAACCAGTTAGATTCAATTTTTAACGTTGAAGCTTCTGGAAAATGTTCAAAGGATATACATAAAGCAATATTATTTATACGATTTTTGGTCATTTCATCAGCGGCAGTAAGCGTTTCAATTGTAATGTTACAGCCGAAGAGACAAAGAGAATCAAGATTTGGACAATTTTTTATACATTCGATTATACCAGCATCAGTGATGTTTTTACAATATTCTAACCCAAGTTTCTTCAATCTTTTCAATTTACTGATAAAATTGTCTGTAACACCATCAATATTACTGACAATTATTTCTTCTAATTTTTCCAAGCTGATTATAGACATGAGAGCTGCTTCAGTAATCTTAACGCATGAATCCATTTCTAATTTTTGTAGATTTTTACATGAATTAGCAATAGCAATAATACTGCTATCTGGGAAATTATGCATATTTAACAAGCTTAAATTTTCAAGATATTGCAATTTTGACAACTCATCAAAAATAACTGCAGGAGGAACTGGATCAATAATATTATTATTAATATCATCATTATAATCATTTAATAAAACTAGATCTTTAAGTTTTTTCGAGTTGTTTGAAATTGTAACTATAACTGTATTTATAAATTCATTCCTGGCTCCATCCGCGAAACAATAATATAAATAGTCCAGATTTTTTAGTTCTGTCAATTTTTGAAGAGCAGTTTCTGATATTGCTTCACTACAAATATTTAAAGACCTCAAATTCTTGCAATATTTTACCAATTTAGTTGCTATGTTATCATTAATTCTATAACGAGTACCGAGATGTTCCAAGTTTAGAAGATTATCCCAATTTTTAATTGATATATTAGGTGCATTAGAATCTGGTTGCAACAAAATATTGCAATGTCTTATACTCTTGGATGAATTCAAAATATTATTGAGTACGTTTGGAGTCTTTATGCGCCATTCATTATTAATGTTGATGTTGATGTATTCTAAATTCTCAAATTGATTAAAAATATCATCAGGATTGTACAAGCAGTTTTCACTCACAAAACAATCAATAAGACTGAGTTCAACAAGTGTTGTTGTTTCGGATATTCTTTGAATTATGTCATCTAGAAGGCAGCCTTTCAATGATAAATATTGAAGTTTTTTGAATTTCCTTATATTCTGAAAAATTATAAAAATTAATTAAAACAAATTGAATTTATTGTAATGAATTCATTTAATTTATTATAGTATTAATCATAAATAGTAACTTACAAAAAGCAGTGGTGACGTGAACTCCTCTTTATCATAATCTAAGAAAATTTTATTCATTCCTTCTGGAAGATAATTGATTATGTAAGGTTGAAACTTTGTATTTTTACAACTTCCCATATTCATTACGTTTATCTCAATTATTGTCAGTGTATCTAAGTTTTTGAACGCATGAATGTAATGATTGATATTTATTTCCAATTGCTCGTTGTAAATTAAATAAAGACGTGTTAAATTTTTGCAGCGCTCTTCAATGATTGACATAATACTAGAGTTGCAATGTTCAAAAAGAGACAAATCTCTCAAATAAATACCAAAATTTGATAATAATTTCTCAACATATGATGGTGCCAACAAACTTTCATCAAAAAAAAGACCAGTTCGTTCGCCAAATGTGTATTTTTTAATGTCGTACCAAGCTAGTTCACATGCCTCTTTCCATTTGGGACAAACTGTAAAAAAAAATATTAAATTAAAGAAAATAAAAACATTAAAATTATAATTTAAATAAGTAAACTTAATTTTTATTTTTATTACCTTTTTCCATGGCTATCCTTTCAGGTACTGGCAGCAGCATGAATATTTGTGCCAATGAATCATGATTCAGAGTGTTGATGAGATCTATTTGTTCGTCAACATGATGATGTTGTTCTAGAACGTGACAGATCTTTTTTTGACTCATAATGATAAAATCTAAAAATAAAAAAAAATAATATATTGAAACAATAACGATAAGTTTAATTTCTTTCGAATAACGTATAGATTTAGGCTTATAAATATTGACCATTTCTAAAATGATTATTATCCAATATTAAGCAATATGACTATTATGTGACATGTAAATAAAGACAAATAAAAATAAGAATGGACACTCTGACGGATGGATATACTGATAATGATAAAATACTGAAAATAAAAATATTCTCGACGAGCGACGAATAATCAATTTACTCACAAGTTGAATATTTTTTAATACGTTTTGAAACGTTTGAATGAATAACCATCATCAAGCTCGAGCTTAATGACGGTACATAAAAAATTGTACGTATTGGAACGTTTTAAAAATTTTTAACTTGACACGTCAAAATATGTAGATTATACTAACAAGTATTTAATGAATTAATTATAAATTAATACCATTAACACTATATTTTATTAGCAATATGATCAATAACAAACCGAACAATATTTATATTATTTTTTCTACAAGAATTCACCATAATATGGTCCAATATTCATAATTTCCATTCGGAAAATCATTAAAAATTTTTTAAAAGATAACTATTTTTATTAAAATTAATCAAAATTACTTCAATAAGGATAATTTAAATAATATTTACCTTGATTTTAATATTATAATAGGTATAATATATATTATCAGCAGAAATCACTTTGAATTACTTGATACAACTAAAGCGTTTGGCAGTATGTTTATCTATCTACTGATATGGACCTTGACACCTTGACTGTGCTTGACTGGCCTGCCTGGCTACTACGGTCTGCGTATTAACTCATGTTTAATTTCGGCGCACATGGTCCCCTTATCGGAACCAATCAGAACGCACCCCAGGTTAATAATAATAATAATAATAACAAAAACAACAATTATAAACAAACGTAAGTAAACAAAAAAATTTTTATTGATGATTTAAAAATCAATCGTAATTATTAATAAAAAATCCATTTGAAAAAAAAAAACAGATACGAAATACGGATGAATTGGGATATAAATTATCGTCAAATAATATCCGGTTTCAATAACACATGGAATATCGAAGATATTGGATGGAGCAAAAAAAAAACTATACTAAAAAAACTATCAAATATACTATCAAATAAAATATACTATCAAATGTAGAACCAGTTGTCTACCAACATCATACAAGAGTGCCTATCACAACTCGTTGATATCATTGAAAAATCAACGACGTTTAAATGACAATATTATTGTCAGTTTATCTAAGTTTTTGAACGCATGAATGTAGTGATCGATATTTATTTCCAATAGCTCGTTGTAAATTAAATCAAGACGTGTTAAATTTTTGCAGCGCTCACCAATGATTGGCATAATACTAGAGTTGCATTTTTCCAAAAGAGACAAATCTCTCAAATAAATACCAAAATTTGATAATAATTTCTTAACATATGATGGTGCCAACAAATTTTTATCAAAAACACGACCAGCTGATTCACCAAATGTGTATTTTTTAATGTCGTACCAAGCTAGTTCACATGCCTCTTTCCATTTGGGACAAACTGTAAAAAAAAATATTAAATTAAAAAAAATAAAAACATTGAAATTATAATTTAAATAAGTAAAACTTAATTTCAACTTTTATTACCTTTTTCTATGGCTATCCTTTCATGTACTGGCAGCAGCATGAATATTTGCGCCAATGAATCATGATTCATAGTGTTAATGAGATCTATTTGTTCGTCAACATGATGACGTTGTTCTTGAACGTGACAGATCCTTTTTTGACTCATGATGAATTCTAAAAAATGAAAAAAAATAATATATTGAAACAATAACGATAAGTTTAATTTTTTTCGAATAAAATAGATTCAGGCTTATATATATATTGACTATTTATGTATTTATAAAACAATGGGTGTGTTCATAACCGCTGGTTATTTCTACATTTAACGCGCGATTCTGAACGCGCAGGGGATTGTATCCCGGGAATTCACCAAATGTAGAAGTAACGTATTTAATTCAAAACGTATCTAATCGATCTTAATGAATAATGATGGTACGATAAAAAATTGTACGTATTGGAATGTTTTAAAAATAATTTACTTCACTGTGAAAAATTTCTGCTGAATTTTAGCAGAAAACTGCTTGGCAATAAGTGGTTTAAAATAAAAAAAAAATTATTTATGTTAAACAAAAAATAATTTGTTTAGAAAAAAAAAAAATTCTTGTTTAAAATAATAATTTGTTTATAACATTCAGATATAGTTTTGTTAAAAACAATAAACAGTTTGTGTCAAGCAAAAAAACTGCTAAACGTAAACCCAGTACTCCTTGACACGAGCACTATTATGATTATTATATTCCATAAGGTTCTCGTTACGAACGACAGAGGGATTTTTTTAAGCAAAAACCTGCTAAACGTAAACCCAGTACTCCTTGGCACGAGCACTATTATGATTATTATATTCCATAAGGTTCTCGTTACGAACGACAGAGGGATTTTTTTGAGCAAAAACCTGCTAAACGTAAACCCAGTACTCCTTGTCACGAGCGCTAATACGATTATTATAATAGAGTAGCGTCTCACTTTAAATGACAGAGAGATTTTTTAAAGATAAACACTGTTAAAATTATGCCACATGGTATTTGATTTAAACAATGGCTATTTGTAAAAAGAAAATTGTCATTTGTTTAAAACGATATACTGTTTGTTTCAAATGACAGATGACTCAATAAAAACAATAAAAGTAATGAATTAAGGAAAATTGAATTTTGTTATAAACAAAAAGGGTTTTGAAAGAATCAATGTTTGGTTTGATAAAAACGGTTTTTTTTTTTAATCAAACTAATAAAATGTTGAAAACGTGAAAAAAAAAATTAAAAAATTAAAAAATTATCTATTCCATTTGGTTAGTAATTATTTCTGATAATTGCTAACGAATTACAAGATGGAATTTATTTTTTTATTTATTTTTTTTTTTTTTACGTTAAACTAAATGACCTAGGCGAGGAACGAACTGGGGACCAGCGAGATAGAAGGCGAGCGCGTTATCCGATTAACCACGAGACCGAATTTACAAACTAAAATTTATTTCTTATACATAAAGAACTTGAAAAATACCAAAAATAATTTTTTTTTTTTAAATATAAAACAAATTATTTAATTAGTAATTAGTTAATTAATTATTATTCAATATTAAAAATGATTATTTTTTTTAATCTAAAACTAAAATTAAATAAATAAAAAGGTCAAATTAAAAAAAATAAAGAGGAAAAGGAAATAAATAAAAAGGAATAATAAATTCTAAACATGGAAAGAAAATTTTTTATTAATTTTTTTTTGTTTATTTAAAAAAAGAATAATGTCAAATTAACAATATAAAAATTCTTTTTAAACGAATATTTTCATTTATTGTTTATTAATATTATTTAACGATATTATTATTATATTTTATTTTATTATTTTTATTTTTGTTACTTTTTTCATTTTATTATATTAATGTTTATTATTTTGCTCTTAATATTTAAAAAAATACTAATAAATTACCAATATGATAACACTTAAACCTATTTTATGTTTGAACATTCAATTTTTTTATTAACTAATTACAGACTTATTTAATAAAATGTACGCGATATTACATTCTTTGTTTGTTTAGTGTTTCGATTATTAATATTGTCAGTGCTCACAGGTAAATATGTCGATTGAGAATAAAACGTCATGTAGGTTACTAGTTTATGTTTTTGAGTAATTAGCCATGTTGCTGTCTCTTCGACTACATATGCTTGTATGTGATCGTCTAAATGAGAAGTGTGTAATTTATTCACAATAAAATAAATATTATCCTGTGTTCTTATCATATATTTAATTACACCAAATACTGGCATGTTGTTTGATATTTCAACGATAATATTAACTCCTGATTTGTATAATGTCCCATCATATTTGGCTTCAGACAGTAATTCCACTTCTTCGTCTCCTTTTACAGGACTCGTACTTTCGAAATTCTTAAATTCTACTAAATTTTTCATTAGAATTTTTTTTTTAATTTTCAATGTTACAATGTTTGTCATTGGTTTGTTATCATAAAATTTTTTAGATAAAGTCAATTGAAATCGCAATGCAAGAGTATAGAGAGGGTTCACACGAGATATTGCAGTGTTTGCTGATCTTTTTCTATCTCGATGAACAGCTTCTCCACGTATACTTGAAGCATAACGAAGAGGCCCTAAAATTTCCATTGCTCTTGGATAGTGTGATAAAAAATGATCTTTTGGAATACAGTGCCCGAGATTCAAATCATCAATTTTTTTATAAAATTTTTTTATTAAAATATCAAGCTCATTGGGGGTCTCTTTAGAAAAGCTTGGTGCCATGATTAAAAAAAAAATTTTTCTATATAAAATATAGATTCCCCAGATATTATTTCCTCGAGGAATATATTCACCTATCAGAATTCCTAGATATTCAATGACAAATGACATTTCAGAACCTGTCAACGGGATATGTTCTTTATCAATCCATTTGTCTTGGAATTCTGAGGGAATATTTATACCACTATTTGTATCAATGTTCAACAATCTAATTTTTTCATTGAGATCTTTAAGAGTAAAATCTATTTCCCTTGAGCTCAACAACTTATAAAGGATTTTTAATAACCAACGCTTACCAGTACCTTCTTGTAAATCATGAAGAGGATCAACAGAAGGTGAGTCGAACATATTGAAAACTGGCTCAAAAACCGATCTCTCTCTCACTCCATGGCTATGTTCTTCTTTTTTCAGTGTTTCAACGATTCGAAGATCCTCTTCATAATTTTTTTGATTACGTAAAATACACTTGTCTGCATCAGTTATTATTTTTTTCATTGTTTTACCCGAAATGCATATTCTGCAAAAATTTGATGTATTAAAACCCCTTACAAAACCTAAAATTTGATTCAATCCTAGATTATCCCCCAAGATACGACCAATACAAAAAAAAATTTGTCGCTTAACACCAGAAACTAATACATTTATCCCAGACTTTTGCAGTGCCAGAATCTCAAAAATGAATTTACCAAAAATTTTTTTGTTACCTAGTCTTGCATAATCTGGTTCATTATGTAATTGAGCTAGAAACCAATTTTCTAGCTTACCACTAAACTCATCGGGAAGACATGATATCGTGTAATAAACCGCGCCTATTTTTTTTTTGTGTGAACCCATTGGATTATTTATTTCAAAGTCATCAAAATAAATAGTGAGTGGTATCACGAATTTACTTTCGTGTTGTGACTTAATTTGACGCCAAGCTTTTCCCTGAGTAAATGAAGTAATTGGATACGAAATATCTGAGGTCTCTAATGCTTTTTCTATGGTATTTAACACATTTGGTAATTCTAGAAATTTTTTTAATACTGACTTCATAGGAATGGTTTGAATATAGATGTTAGTTGGTAGCCATAAAGTTTTCCCATGATTTTTTTTTTTCAGCGGTTTTAAACGTGTATCAACTAACTTTGGAATGGGTTTGATTAGTGTTTGTTTTATATTAAATTGTTTGAAAGCTTTGGACTGTGAATTTATATTGTGAAATGAATCTTGTAAAAATTTGAGAGCTGTATCAATTCTGCTATTAAGAAATAAATGGGGTTCAATTTTTTTTAATTCATCAATAGATTTTTTTTGAAAATCATTGAATAAATTAATAATTTGTTGGATAACCTTCATTGATAACGACACATTTGAATATAATTCTTTGACAACATTTTCTGTTTTTTCTGTTAAACTTTTTTGAAATTCTAATAATTTAGAATCAAAAGCTTTGTTGAAATAATTTCCTCTGGAAATAGTTTGTTCAACATTGTCTTCATCGAGTGCCTCAGTGCAAGGACTTTCATTGTTTCCAAAAGACACATTTGAGCTTGGTGGGTTAATACAAATTTTTTTACATGGCTGATCATTTAGTAAGGTTGTTTGTCTTTTATTTTGAGATGGATCAAATATAGGTTCTGGGTGACATTTATCAACATGTGCTAGATATTTATAGATATCACCGAAAGGTTTATTACAAGTATTAATAGGACAACGACCTGATCTAACAGTAGACTTGTGATAAATTTTCATGTGTTCTATTATTTTTTGACGATTGTCTGACGCCCATGGGACTATTATACAAATCGGACATTTATACATTGTAACTTAATTGATATCATTCACGAACTAATAAAAAATGCCTTTTATTTATGTATGTTTTATCAACTCAAAAATATTGATATGACTTTTAAACCCTAATAAAATATTTTAATTTTTTATCAACTAGAGAGAGTTTTGAACGTAAATGAATAGTTTGATTTATAATTAAATGAAAACTTATTGTCTTGACTAAATGGCAATTTTTTACCTTTCTAAAATAAGCAACTACTACTTTTTTTTTTTCAATTAAATATCAAGCTCAGATGCTCTTGGTTATTGTCTCCACACTGAAAAAAATTTTTTCTATTTTTAAGACAAAAAGTTCTTAATAATAGAAGTTTTCTTCTTGCAAAAAAATGGATTTGGATTAAGAAAAAGTTGATTTGGATTGAGACAAAGACTTCTTAATCCAAATCATAAAAAACTTCTTGAATCATGAAAAAAACGTCTTGGTTCAAAACAAATTGTTCATGTTTTTAGAAGTATACTTCTTGGATTATGAACAAATGCGTCTTGGACCGAGACAAACTGTTCATGTTTTTAGAAGTATACTTCTTGGATTATGGATAAATGTGTCTTGGATCGAGACGAACTGTTCATGTTTTTAGAAGTATGCTTCTTGGATTATGGATAAAAGTGTCTCGGTTCAAGACATATTGTTCATGTTTTTAGAAGTATACTTCTTGGATTATGGATAAATGTGTCTTGGATCGAGACGAACTGTTCATGTTTTTAGAAGTATGCTTCTTGGATTATGGATAAATGTGTCTTGGACCGAGACAAACTGTTCATGTTTTTAGAAGTATGCTTCTTGGATTATGAACAAAAGTGTCTCGGTTCAAGACATATTGTTCATGTTTTTAGAAGTATTCTTCTTGAATTATGAATCGATATGTCTCGGTTCAAGGCAATATTGTTTTTATTTATGAACATTTATTCTCAATAGGATTGAAAATAAAAAAAATAAAAAAAATTTTTCAATTACAAACTTGTAATTTGTAATTTTTTTTTTCCTGCAATTTTTATTTTATAATTTTTTTTCCTACAATTTTTTTTTTTTTTTACCTAACGCGGGACCCGAACCTATGACCGTAAAACCTATCTAATCTAAACCTGTGCCTTAGCTCGCTTAACCACGGGCGCGATATGGAAACGGAAAGTTATTTGTATTACTTTAGTGACAAGATATTTTTTTTTTTTTTAAATTTATTACATGAACAAATGAACTAAAACTACCACGTATCAATTTGTATTACTTTAGTGTACTATTGTATTATTTTATGTTTTCTAAATTTTATTAAACATTTAGATAACATTTTATCAGTATTATTATTTAAGAATATAAACAATTTAAATGCTAGTATTTTGAGTCGATTCAATATTGCCACATTTTGTATTTTAATAAATTAAATTTAACATTTATTTGATTTAATTTATTTTTAGAACGTACTGATATAAAACTTAAAAAAAAAATAATACATTTTTTTTCAATTTTCGATTATAATTTAGTTTTTCTTTACAGTCAGTAAATCTTAAATCTTTCAATAATTCTAACTATCATATTATTGTTGTTTATATTCTTAAATAATAATAATGATAAAATGTTATTTATATGTTTAACAATTATTTGGAAAACATAAAATGTTTCGATATAACAAAAGAATGATATTATAGTAATTTAATAATTAATTATAAAAAAATATATATATACGTGTAGTTTCAGTTCATTTGTATAATAAATTTTAAAAAAAATATCTTGTCACTAAAGTAATACAAATAACTTTCCGTTTCCAGATTGGTTCAATTCTAAATCACGGTCATAGGTTTACGATAAATTGTAGGAAAAAAAATAATACAATAAAAATTGCAGGAAAAAAAAAATTACAAATTACAAGTTTGTAATTGAAAAATTTTTTTTATTTTCAATCCTATAAATATTAAAAACAATATTGCCTTGAACCGAGACATATCGATTCATAATTCAAGAAGAATACTTCTAAAAACATGAACAATATGTCCGAGACACTTTGTTCATAATCCAAGAAGCAAAACATGAACAGTTTGTCTCGGTCCAAGACACATTTATCCATATCCAAGAAGTACTTCAAAAACATGAACAGTTTGTCTCGGTCCAAGACACATTATCCAAAAGCATACTCTAAAAACATGAACAGTCGTCGATCCAAGACACATTTATCCATAATCCAAGAAGTATACTTCTAAAAACATGAACAATTTGCCTTGGACCGAGACACTTTTGTTCATAATCCAAGAAGTATACTTCTAAAAACATGAACAATTTGTTTTGATCCAAGACGTTTTTTTCATGATTCAAGAAGTTTTTTATGATTTGGATTAAGAAGTCTTTGTCTCAATCCAAATCAACTTTTTCTTAATCCAAATCCATTTTTTTGCAAGAAGAAAACTTCTATCTGACAGAAGTTTTTTTTTTCAGTGCATAAGCTTGAACTGCTGATAACAAATACATGAGGCCTCAGTTTGTATTTCGTTCTGCTCGTTGACGATAATTGATTAACCAAGTGGCAAGTAATCTAAAAAATAAATATTCAAATAAGTTTATGGCTTTAGACTCAGTAATAATAAAAAATAAATTTCCATTGAAGTTATGGTACTATGTTTTTTGTAGTTATTCACCGATAAATCTTTTACTGGCAGTAAATTAATAGTCTTATTATTTAATTATTAAATATGTTGAAAATTACTTATTGAGATGGCTTTATGAATTAACAATAAATTCGTGATGGGACAAAAAAAGAAAATATGGGGTTAATTTTCATTGTTATTTTTTTTAACTTATATATTTTTTTTTTTTTTTAGATTAATTTACTTCCTTAAATGCATCATTTATCTTTTAAATACTATTTCAAAAAAATTAAATTAAAAATATATGCAAAGATAAATTAAAGTTTAGTGATACAAAAATTAAAATGGAATAAAATAGTTTTTCAATCAAAAATTATGATGAGCCAACTATCCACGAGACCATATTTAATTTACAATCAATCTTCTTTTTTTTTTTTATATATATATTATAAACAATAAGTTTCTTAAAAAAAAAAATTATATATATACCTTACTTTTTTTGATGAGTAAATAAAATTTTAATTTTCTAGGTTTTCTTTATCTCTCCGTGATTTTTATTGATGGATCCAACTGGTGCAAAATCTAGAAAATGAATATTTAAATAAATTTATGACTTTAGAATCAGTAATAATAAAAAATAAATTTCTATTGAAGTTATGGTACTATGTTTTTTGTAGTTATTCACCGATAAATCTTTTACTGGCAGTAAAGACTATTAAGTCTTATTATTTAATTATTAAATATGTTGAAAATTATTTATTGAGATGGCTTTATTAATTAACAATAAATTCGTGATGGGACAAAAAAAGAAAATATGGGGTTAAATTTCATTGTTATTTTTCTTAACTTAAATATTTTTTTTTTTTTTAAATTAATTTACTTTCTTAAATGCATCATTCATCTTTTAAATACTATTTAAAAAAAATTAAATTAAAAATATATGCAAAATAAATTAAAGTTTAGTGATACAAAAATTAAAATGGAATAAAATAGTTTTTCAATCAAAAATTATGATGAGCCAACTATCCACGAGACAATATTTAACTTACAATGAATCTTTTTTTTTTATATATTATAAACAATAAGTTTCTTAAAAAAAAAAAAATTATATGTATGGATATCTTACCTGTAAGATAATTCAGCGAACTATTTTTAATCATGTTGTTACCAGCATTATTTTTATTTATTGACAACAAATATTTATTTCATTTGTTTTGTTAAAATAATTTGTTGTTATAAAATAAAAATTCGAGGTTAGACTGACATTTTGTCTTCTTAGTTCGCACGCTGACCACTTTTTAACGCATGCTCTCGACACCCACACAAATACCCACGATGTATAAGCGTGTGTGTGTATACATTGTTTTTTCAACACCATTGAACACAGTGTTGTCCGACAAACGTAAACACCGGCATTACAAGAACACATTCCTCTTGAAATACTTGATGAATTTAACTATTTTTCTCGTGATTTTGTTTCTAATTTTTGCTTAAATTATGGTAAGTACCTCAACTTTGTTTATATATTTTAATATCATTCGTGATACGTGGAAAGAAATAAATAATTCAACGGTGACAAAAAATATATTGTGAAAGAAAGAAAACGGTAATGACATCATCATTTTCATTCGTTTATTTTCCAAGCATAAAAAAAACAACATCTCAAGTTCATCTTCTACAAATTATAAATAATTTTTTTTATTTGTTTTTTATAAAACGAATCAATATTTAATCAATCAACAAAATCATATTCATAAAAAAAAAAATCAAGTGACATCAAAATTGGACTGTTGTTATTATTATTATGATCTTTTTTTTTAAACCAAGAAAAAAAGTGCTATTTTTATCTCGTTATTTTTATTAAAAAAATTTCAATAAAAATTATTTTATTGAAACGCGTTAATTTTTTTATTTAGTTTATTTTTTAGAATATATAATCAGTCAATCAATGGAAAAAATGCCGTGTATTAAAAGAAAATTTTAGACAAACAAACAAATAACATCATGTTCTCAGTTTTTTATTTCTATTTTCACAACATAAAAAACAACAAAAGTCAAAATATTCTTAAATAGTTCTTTACATTCATTTTGTTTAAATTTTTGTGATGATTGTTTATTTCATTATACGTTATGCCTCACAATATAATTTTTTCTGGATACTTAATATAATTAGAATATTTTTTTTTTTTGACATTTTTTTTTAAATGTTCAAGCAAGTGTCTTGACATCTTGACAACTGCTTTATTTATAGTCATGAAAACATAAACTAATCATTTTTTAATCAAACAGGCGGACAATCAAGGTGGAGTTAATGGAAATGATCAAGATATACCAAATGGTCCTCGACGTTATACTGATGTAGAACGAACAAATTTTATTGCTGCTTTGAATATGAGAGATGCTTTGGAAGCAACTGCAGAAGGTCAAGCAATTTTGACCTTATATGATGAAGCAAATTCAAAAGAACTTCCAAATCCTGTTATAAATCGACGATTAGTTTACAGGATAGTTGGAGATGCAGCCATGGCTGTGAAACCAGAGTATTTTTTTTTTTCATATATTATTTTAAGTTAAACGTAACTGAGTTGATCTTTTTTCTAAATAATTTTCTCTTTACAGCATCGAGACAAAGGAAATACATTCTTTGGCCAAAAAAATTTCAGATTTTTTTAAAAATGAGCTTGTTGAAACATATTTTGACCAAGTAAATGGAAAATATTACGGAGTATTATATTACTATATTAAAAACAAAAAAAATAAAATAAAAAACATAAGGAAATCAAATTCTCTCAACAATGAAGAAGAAATAATAGGTAATTATAATGTTATATTATAAATCCAACTCATTGAAACAAAATTTCATTATTTCCATATTTATAAGTATAAATAACAAGAAACAAATTAAAATGATTTATACTTATAAATAATGTTAGTTTGTTTCAATGAGCTTTGAATAACCAGATGTTTGTAACATTAGCATAACATTTGGATTTTATATTTATATTCAGATGATCCAGACGAAATAGCGAGTAAATTATTCCTAGATACCAATGTTGATCCACTGGACGAAGTTGTTGCTGCATGGAAAAAAACCATCAACATGCGTAAGAGACAACTTTTCGATACTCATGATCAACCGAAAAAAAAAAAAAAACAAGACAACAATACAGATAACAATGAAACAGTTTTGAAAATTGGACAGTTTCTTAATGCTTGGTCAAGTTTAAAAGCACCATATGGTCATCAGTTAGTTGAACTGGACTTTGCTGCGTGGTTTCCTGAAGCAAGCCAATTAACAACCGAAAAACTTGCGGGATTACTGGAAAAATTATTTTTACGTCTTCAAAGTACAAAAAAGAATTAAAGACAAATAAGATGGATTTCCGAAATTGAAGAAATGCAAGAAGAGATTAATTCTGCAGATACGAGTGATAATGAGAAAATCGTAAACCAAATAAGACTTATTGCTTATCTTTTACCACCAACAGGACGAGGTTCACCCACAGACAAGACCAGTGTCATCGACGTCATTGACAGTATTTTAATTTTTGTTGATGTTGGTATTTATACAATTAAAAATAATCATTAACTGCTAACAAGACATAACGTATAAATAAAAAATTCATTTATTATTGCAGGATAATGACAATGCAGTTCAAAGAGCTCTTGCTGAAAGACAAACTGAATTAATGAAAAGGAAGAAAAAACTGCAACCACTCCTCGTGATTGTTGGAGAATATGAAGGAATCTTTTGCTGTGTGTATGACGTTGTATGGAAAGTGGAAAATGTTTTGAAAGGATTTGATATATTGTTTAAATCATTTTTTACGTTAGATTTGAATTTCCCTTACCAAAGTATAACGCAGTATGAAGTTTTGCAGCATTATATATATGAGATAGTATTAAAACCAATTCATCCAAAGGCACGTACTGTTATTTCAGATTTACAACAAATAGTTGATTAGTAAAAATTTAAACATAAAATAGGTTTAAGTGTTATCATATTGGTAATTTATTAGTATTTTTTTAAATATTAAGAGCAAAATAATAAACATTAATATAATAAAATGAAAAAAGTAACAAAAATAAAAATAATAAAATAAAATATAATAATAATATCGTTAAATAATATTAATAAACAATAAATGAAAATATTCGTTTAAAAAGAATTTTTATATTGTTAATTTGACATTATTCTTTTTTTAAATAAACAAAAAAAAATTAATAAAAAATTTTCTTTCCATGTTTAGAATTTATTATTCCTTTTTATTTATTTCCTTTTTTTTTATAATAATTTGACATTTTTATTTATGTAATTTAAGTTTTAAATTAAAAAAAATAATCATTTTTAATATTGAATAATAATTAATTAACTAATTACTAATTAAATAATTTGTTTTATATTTAAAAAAAAAAAATTATTTTTTATTTTTCAAGTTCTTTATGTATAAGAAATAAATTTTAGTTTGTAAATTCGGTCTCGTGGTTAATCGGATAACGCGCTCGCCTTCTATCTCGCTGGTCCCCAGTTCGTTCCTCGCCTAGGTCATTTAGTTTAACGTAAAAAAAAAAAAAATAAATAAAAAAATAAATTCCATCTTGTAATTCGTTAGCAATTATCAGAAATAATTACTAACCAAATGGAATAGATAATTTTTTAATTTTTTAATTTTTTTTTTCACGTTTTCAACATTTTATTAGTTTGATTAAAAAAAAAAACCGTTTTTATCAAACCAAACATTGATTCTTTCAAAACCCTTTTTGTTTATAACAAAATTCAATTTTCCTTAATTCATTACTTTTATTGTTTTTATTGAGTCATCTGTCATTTGAAACAAACAGTATATCGTTTTAAACAAATGACAATTTTCTTTTTACAAATAGCCATTGTTTAAATCAAATACCATGTGGCATAATTTTAACAGTGTTTATCTTTAAAAAATCTCTCTGTCATTTAAAGTGAGACGCTACTCTATTATAATAATCGTATTAGCGCTCGTGACAAGGAGTACTGGGTTTACGTTTAGCAGGTTTTTGCTCAAAAAAATCCCTCTGTCGTTCGTAACGAGAACCTTATGGAATATAATAATCATAATAGTGCTCGTGCCAAGGAGTACTGGGTTTACGTTTAGCAGGTTTTTGCTTAAAAAAATCCCTCTGTCGTTCGTAACGAGAACCTTATGGAATATAATAATCATAATAGTGCTCGTGTCAAGGAGTACTGGGTTTACGTTTAGCAGTTTTTTTGCTTGACACAAACTGTTTATTGTTTTTAACAAAACTATATCTGAATGTTATAAACAAATTATTATTTTAAACAAGAATTTTTTTTTTTTCTAAACAAATTATTTTTTGTTTAACATAAATAATTTTTTTTTTATTTTAAACCACTTATTGCCAAGCAGTTTTCTGCTAAAATTAAGGACAATTTTATTTATTTTTAACCAAAAATTTTCCCAGTGTTGAAAATATGTGAAAATATGTAGATTATACTAACAAGTATTTAATGAATTGATTATTACCAATACAATTAATACTATATTTTATTAGCAACGACCAAAAAACCAAACGATATTTATTATTTTTTCTAGATGAATAATATATATAAAATGAATAAAATTACTGTAAAAAGTAAAATTTAAATCATATTTACCTTGATTTTAATATTATAATAGGTATAATATATTCTCAGCAGAAATCACTTTGAATTATG
The DNA here is from genome assembly GCF_014905175.1 of Aphidius gifuensis. Taxonomy (NCBI): domain Eukaryota; kingdom Metazoa; phylum Arthropoda; class Insecta; order Hymenoptera; family Braconidae; genus Aphidius; species Aphidius gifuensis. Next base: position 11,217,069 of record NC_057788.1, read on the forward strand.
TACTTGATACCACTAAAGCGTTTGGCTGTATGTATAAACCTTGACTGTGCTTGTTGCTTGACTGAAATTAACCACAATTAACTGAACTGGACTGAACTGGACGAAAATTCGAAAAAGATAGAGTGGGTATAATCGAGTGGGTATAAAATGAACGTGGTTCCAAAGGATAAAAGCGTAGACAAGCACAATGGGTAAAAAATGCTGGTCTGGATATTACACAGGTCAATAAAAAATGCTTGTTTGTGAGGTAAATACATTAACATTAATTATTTGAGTGAATAATTTTTCTAAGCTAATTATATTTGATATTAATTACTGTCTAATACCAAGAAATATTCAGAACTTAATGTATTATTGTTGGATTAAAGTATGACATATTTGAAGAGTAAAACAAAAAGCACAGCAAAAAAAACTTCTAGCTTCAAGTAAATTTGCTGGAATAAAACAATTGTATATTATTGCACAACTTTTAATTGTACATATATAAATTTTGAGTATTAAATACCAACGCAAAATTTTTTTGAATTATGTAAAATGTTTGGAATTGACAATAATAAAATCTTTTAATTATTAATCTTTTAATATTATTTGTCACTTTGTCTTATTATTATTTGTGTTTTGCCTTTTCAATAATCTATATTTCTATCATATTTATAAATATAATTTTTATATGAATAAATCAAAGTTATTATAATATAGCTGTATTTATTTAAATTATTTATTGAATTATTAATTCAATAATTAAAAATAAAAATTATTATTTATTTAAAATATATATTTACTCAATTTATATATTAAATTAATTTCTTTTCTTTTAAACTGTTCAAAACTTCCCCTTCTCCCCACTCCATACAAAAAGCACGATATGGCGGACCAATCAAAAACTAGACGGCTATTGGCACCACTCTGATTATACCCACTCTAAAAGTCAGTTTGCAACAGCGTAGGACATGAAGGGCTGGATTAGCCATATTATATTTTAACGACAAGGCTATCTGAGGCTATCCATTGCTATCCATCCAACTGAGCACTTAAAAAACTTAAAAAACTTAAAAATCTAGGGATTTGTGTAGGGGCGTGCGAATAGTCTTCGAATCGAATCGAATCGAATAGTACTATTCGACTGTAATTCGAATCGAATTATTCGACATTTCGAATAGTCGAATTATTCGAATTTTCGAATATTCGTGTAAAAACGAATAGTCGAATAGTAACGAATTATTCGACTATTCGAGTTTTTCGAATATTCGTAACGAATTATTCGACTATTCGAGTTTTTCGAATATTCGTATAAAGACGAATAGTCGAATAGTAACGAATAATTCACTTATTCGACTATTCAACGGTATATTTTTAATTTTTCGAATTGAAATGATTTAATGCATTCAAAAATTGTTCCAAATAGAAGATAATTGTAAGAATATTGAACTCAAACATGAGATAATTTTTTATTTATATTATTTCAATGAATTTATTGAATACTTATTAATAGAATACAAAGTATATTATTAATCTTACACCCGGTTCCATTTATTAACAAATACAGCCATATTTTACATTTATTTATATTTATTGATTGCACTCTTTCATCACCTTATCAATCATGGAATAATTAAGAATTTCGTTTAATTTATTGAAAAGAAAAAAATAATTACAAAACAAAATCATTAATTTTTGGATATAGAAAAGACTCGGTTTTCAGGTCTGTGAACTTGGCCCCCCAAGTTTGAATAAAAAATTTATAATTTTTTTTTTTGATTCTTTTATGATAGTAATTGATATAAGTGAATTATTTTTTGATAGTAGTTCAACCATTAACTGATATTTTTTTTTTTTTTTAAATGCCATTCTCCCGATCAAAAATTTTTGAATTTTTATTTTTTTTTCTAGTTTAATATCGTTAGTAGTTGATAGTAATTAGTAGTTCAAAAATAAAAGTCTTATAATTTTTTCATTTTTTTATTTTTTTAGAATGTGTCGGAATTAATAACTTCTCTTTTAAAACTAGCTACTATTGGCTACAGTAATTTCTTTTTTAATAGTAGTTTCATAAACTCGTTTGAATATATAATCGAAAAAAAACTAAATTTTCAAAAAAATATATTCTCGTATTCCATGTCAGAATAACCTGTAGAAGGTTAGCACACCACAATGGACACAAACTAATATATAGTTAGAATGAAAAATTTTATGTTATATATTTTTCTATATTCTTATATATTTTTTTTTATGCAATGTTGTGCTAGCTTAATATTAAGTTAACACAACTTCTTTAATAATTATTTTATTCTAATAAACTCTCGATCAAAATTATGTGCTTTTTATGTGTTTTTATTCTACGTTTGAGTTAATTTTTTTTTTAAATTACTTTTTATTCAAATATTTTTTTTTTTTTTCCTAAAAATGTTGTGCTAAAAAAATTATTTCAATAAAAAGTAATTAGAATAAAAAATTGATTCAAACGTAGAATCAAAACACATAAAACTTTATCGAAATAGTAATAAGAAAGAATAATTTTAATATTAAGCACTAACTTTTTATTAAAAAATATATAAAAGCACAAAAATCGCGAGTTCCACACGAAAATAGCACAAAAAAAGCATAAAATTTTAATTCTAACTACATTGTGGTGTGCTAACTTTTTAGAGGTGTCGGAATAGTAGTTGAATAGTATTAATAGTCATTTTAATATATTTTTTATCAATGAATGATATATGTAAAGAAAGTGTAAAAAAAATAGAAAAAAATTAACTATGAAATATTTATTTTTGATTATTTTTTTAAAGATATTTATAAAACCACTATTGTAATAATTATTATGATTTTTGTTTTGTAATTATTTCTTTCTTTTTAATTTATTGACCGTAGTTCTTTTTTATTCCTTGATTGATATGGTGTTGAAATATTAATATAAATGTAAAATATGGCTGTATTTGTTAGTAAATGGAACCGAGTATAAGATTAATACTATATTCTGTATTCTATTAATAAGTATTCAATAAATTCATTAAAATAATATAAATAAAAAATTATCTCATGCTTGGGTTCAATCATTCTCACAATTATCTTCCATTTAGAACAATTGTTAAATGCATTAAATCATTTTAATTCGAAAAATTAAAAACATACAGTCGAATAGCCGAATTATTCGTTACCTTTCGACTCTTCGTCTTTATACAAATATTCGAATAACTCGAATAGTCGAATAATTCGTTACTATTCGACTATTCGTCTTTATACGAATATTCGAATAATTCGAATAATGACGAATAGTCGAATTATTCGTAGATATTCGACTATTCGAAAATTCGAATAATTCGATTCGATTTTCGAATTGAATATTCGATTCGTATTCGATACGAATTATTCGAGTTTTCGAATATTCGCACACCCCTAGATTTGTGGTGTGGAAAAATATTGTGTAAATTAGATTTAAGTGTTTTAAGTTTTTTAAGTGTTTTAAGTTTTTTAAGTTTTTTAAGCTTTTTAAGCCTTTATATGAAGAAATTTTATATTAATAAGATTTTTAGTTTTTCAATTTTTTTATCTAAAAAAAAATAGACCAAAATAGACCCTGAAAGTTGACCTGTGGCTAAGTAAAAAATTTGGCTGGTAAAAATAGATAGGTATTGTTTTTTTTGCTATAATTGAGACTAAATGAAAGATGTATATTTAGCTAAATAAATATCTAGCTAAGTAAAAAATCTAGCTCAGGAAAAGATGTAGCTAAGAAAAAAAATTAAGCTGGTAAAATAATGTAGATATTGTGTGTTTGGCTATAATTAAAGCTAAATAAAAAATCTAGCTAAGGAGAAGATGTAGCTGAGGAAAAAATTAAGCTGGTTAAATTATGTAGATATTGTGTGTTTGGCTATAATTTATTATAAATTACTTAGCTACATTTTTTACTTAGCTAGATATTGTACTTATCTCAATTATAGCCAAACATACAATATCTACATAATTTTACCAAATCTTATGTACATCTTTTACTTAGCTATATATTTTTACTATTTATAGCTATACATACTTTAGTCTCAATTATAGCAAAAAAAAACAATATCTATCTATGTTTAACAGCTAAATTTTTCACTTAGCCACTCAATTTTCAGAATTTATTTTTTTTTGGTAAAATAAAATTTTTTCATATAAAGGCTTAAAAAGCTTAAAAAACTTAAAAAACTTAAAACACTTAAATCTAATTTACACCATATTTTTCCACACCACAAATCCCTAGATTTTTAAGTTTTTTAAGTTTTTTAAGTGCTCAGTTGGCTGGATAGCCTTGTGCTTATTTTAATTCTTATTTTTAAAAAGTTATTTGTTCGACGCCACTGTTCTCTCCTCAAGTTTGCATAATATGAGCATGTGCATGATCATGCGCATTGAAGTGAAAAAAAATAAATACACAAAAAGAAAGCACCTACTGCACAAATCAGCACAAATTCAAAAAATTTTTGTTCGAATGCGCAGTAAACTTTTGCGCATGTCGCATAATACGTTTTCGCCTTAAAATTTGTAAACCATTTGTAAACAATAATAAATGTATTTGTTTATACTTTATAAATTCTTAAAACCGGTTTGATACAACACGTTTTACACGTTCACAAACGTTAACACATGTTATTGTCAAGTGTCAACTTTGTTATAAACATGAAAATAAACAACAAGAAATAGGATACGAAATGCATAATATACTACCAAATGATAGTGATGAAGAAATGAGTTGTTTTGATTCTGATGAGAAAGAAAAATTAAAGAACATTTATACAAAATTGTTGAAAAAATATAAAAAAAATGTGATGTATGAACAAAATGAACAACTGTATAAAGATTATGAAAACTCAGTAAAAATAAATAAATCACAATTAATTGCTGAAAAACAAATAGAAAATGATTGTAAAGAATTCAAAGAAAAAGACTTAATGAATGAATGTAATGAAAAAATGTTTGAAGATCATGAAGACGTATTAACACATGAAAATGAACAACAATTAATTAATTATCATGAAGAAATGATTGAAAATTACGAAGAAGAACAAATGGAAAATAATTGTAAAGAATTAAAAGAAAAAGACAAAGAAAAAATGATAGAAAATGATGGTGAAGTAATAAAAGAAAACAGTGGTGAAAAAATTAAAGAAAATGATGGTAAAAAAATTATAGAAAATGATGGTGAAGTAATAAAAGAAAACAGTGGTGAAAAAATTAAAGAAAATGATGGTAAAAAAATTATAGAAAATGATGGTGAAGTAATAAAAGAAAACAGTGGTGAAAAAATGATAGAAAATGATGAAAAAATGGACGACTTTGATGAATTCATGTCTGATTCTCTTGTTGAACCAGAAGATTATGAGAATATAATATCACAAGCGAATGATAAAGAAACAAAAAAAGATAATAAAAATGATGATGAGAATGATAAAAATAAGGAAGTCATTACAGTATCCAAAGAACCGATTGATGTAAAAGATATTAATTTAACAAAACTCAGTGAACTAACAATAACTTTGCAATCTTCAAAAATTATTGTAAAAGTTCATTCTGTTTATCCTTGTACTAGAACAAATTTTTTTTTCATCGTTCAAGGTAATGAAAAATTACCTATTATGCTCTGTGTTGCATATCCATTTATTGGAAATAAATTACGAAATAAAATAAAGCCTGGTACATTTATTGAAATAACAAATGCTTGTGTAAAATATATTGATTCACAACATAGTATACTCTGTGATGATTCTACATTTGAATTAGTTTTAAATGAATTTTATAAAACAAAAATTAACATACTGTCAGTTATATCAAATAACATTAATGATTTACCAAGTTCATCAGGTATTTTACCAGAACAGTCACAATCTAATTCGAAAGTTAAACCTAACAAGTTGTTTAGGAAAAATTCTCAACCTACTGTTAAACCATTTATTATTAAAAATAATAATAATATAAAGTTTACACCCTTTACTACTTTTGCAAAACAAAATTACACCAAATATGAAAAAATCAGTAAGAAAAATAATTTTTATAATTTTAAAAATAACTATAAGCACAATTTATCATATATTTTTGTTTATTTACTTTATAGATGTTATTGGAAGAGTTTTAAGCTATACTACATGCAGTAAAATATGGACCAGAGATAACGAGCAGACTATTCGACATGTGAAACTCGTAGATATGTCAAATAATCAAGTAAAATTTTTAGTTATTTAAAAAAAAAAAAATATATTTAAAATATATCTTTATCTGTAAAATATATTTTGTTATTTAATTTTCAGTTAGATGCTTCATTGTGGAATAAAAAAGCAGAAACGTTTTCACCACCTTTAGGTAGTCTTGTACAAATACAAAAAGCTGGAGTAAGAAAGTACCAAGGAAAAAATAATTTAAGTGTTTATGATTGTTCAAATATTGAAGTTTGTAAAGAAGATGAATAATTTAAAACCTCAACTTTGTAGAGATTTTAATTTATAAAAAAACAAATATGACAAGCAAAAAGTTAAAATAATAATTGTCTTTGTAATTATGAATTTAAAAAATATTATTTTTTTTTTATTCATATAGCTTTAAAAATTCATCAAGTTTGTGTCAATTTATAAATGTTAATTTTAAAATATTTTAATAATCATTTACTTGCTTGAGAGATGAAAAAAACATATTTTAATTATTAGCAAACAGTTGACAATAAAAAAAAAAAAGTCTGCATGAACAGTGATTCAATAAATTAAGTTTTTTTAAAAATTATAAAATTCTTGAAGGTTCTTGACGTGATACTAAAACCCATCCATCATTACCAGGTGTTTGAACAGTTGGATTCAACACTGTTCCAGGTCCAATTGGACCTTTCATAATCTCCAATTGACGCTGAAGATTTCTATATAATTTAACCAGAGATTCCTATACAACAAAATTAAAAAAAGTTAATTAAAAATTATATTATAATTACTTTTTTATAATGTAATAATAAACCTTTTCATCCTCGAGTTTACGAAGTTCTTGTTGTTCTCGTAATCCATCGGGACTCAATGAATTGAGCATTTTCATTTTTTCACGACCAATAAGTGCAATTTCAGTTTGTACTTTAAAATATTCTGTAGCTAATTGTTTGTGTTCTTCAAATATATCTTTTGATATCTGACACGTAACATCAGGCTCAAGTGGTCTTAGATCAGCATCCAAAAGTCGATAAACTTCGTCCAATTGATCAGTATTGCTACTATCACTACTTTCTGTAAATGATAATTATTAAAAATTAAATATTTATTAGATTGAAAAAAACATAATTAAATAAATGTATTACTAACGCAGCAAGAGTAAACAATTTTTTAAATAATCAGTATCAACAACTCTTGATAATTTATTCAGATTTGACATATCGTTGAAAACGTGACCAGATAATAATCAATTTTTTAATAATTATAATTTATTTATTTCAACATAATTTAATGTAATTACTTTAACATTATCACGCTATTTATTAAATAATTATTTTTACGTTTGAGATAAACTCAAAGTAATCACTGAAAACAAAATAAAAAAAAAAACAATAAAAAGAAAATAAAGAAAACGATGTGTGTTAGTCAGATGGTATACTAAACACAACAAATCCACAGTTAAAACGGGGAAGCTGACTCAGCTACACCTGCCTATGTTGGAGGGAAAAAATAAAAAATAAAAAATCTCAATTTTACTCCCCACTCAACGAGTTTGCAAAACTATCACACATAGTTAAATTCTCTGGGTTCAATAACGTTGCCAAATGATTCTAAATCATACTTTGGCAATCATTTAATCTAAAAATTACATAATTTTTTTATTTCCCCCATCTATTTTTTTTTTGTCCTTTGATGAATAAAATATTTTTCAATAAATTTATTCAAGGTCCCAAAAAGAAACAATGAGCAAATTTATTTTTAGCCTCAATAAATGTATCAATGTTATTTTTTTTATATTTTGTTTCAGTTTAATTTTAAAAATCTTATTATTTTATTTATGAAATATATATATTTTTATTATTTATAATTTGTATTATCAAGCAAGAATAATTTTATTTTTCTTGCAATGACTTGAAAGAATTTGATTTTAAATTAATCTACAACTGGTAGATGAGTCAGATTTTCATTTCTATTAGTCGTTTGAGTTTTGTCTCAAAATAAATTGTGCTGCTTGGCTACGTGTGATGACAAAGACAGAATGAGGTGACCCTCTGTTATGCATCAAAGACGCAATGTGTGATCCTACTCTATTAATTATATATATAAACTCGTGTGAATAATATAAAAACCAAATAACAAATTTACACTTGAAATGGTCTTTCATCAACTTTTTCAGTCTGCAGCAACCAATTATTCAAAATATTGTATCAAATAAACTTAAATTTATTTTTTTTTTACTTACTGCTAATGGATTTTTTAGATTTTGGTCTCATTTTGTCGAGGCCAGCTGTGCTACCAAGTTCCCATGATGTATCTGACGATGTTGCCAAATCCCAACTTGTCTAAAATAATAAATAAAAATAAAAGTTATTAAATATAATTTTTCAATTTTCAATCTAATAAAAAAAAAAAACAATAAAAAAATATTAATCTTACTGGATCACATTCAACATGAAGTGGTTGAAAATTATTACAATTTATTGAAGATATTGTTGAAAGTTTTGTTGAAGATGCCATTGGAGGTAAAGGTGGTCTTGATGTATTTATTTTATTATCTTGTCGTGTTTGTTGTTCTCCAGTTGATATCATTGTTATATTTGATTGTAAATTTTTAATTGATTCTGATATATCTAGCTGATTTTGATTAAATTGATTATATGATGCTGAATTATCACCATTAAATTGACTATTTGAAGTATCCCATGTTATATTTATTGTGTCATCATTTGTTTCATTATTATCATTAATATATTCTACATTTATACTTGAGCTTGGAGTATATTCAACTGGCTCTAAATCACAATTAAATAATTCTGATAAATTAATCATAATTCTAACTATTTCATTCATTGATGGACGTTGTTCTGGTTCTTTAGCCCAACATCTTGTTATTAAATATTCAATTGGTTTTGGACAACCTTCAATTAGTGGTGGTCGTTGTCCAGTATGTACAGCCCACATTATTCTATAAGCAGATCCACCAATATCATCAAATGGTTTTTGTCTTGTTAATACTTCCCACAGTATAACACCCCAACTGAATATATCACATTTTTCAGTATAACGTGAACCCTCAAAAACTGGTGCCATCCATGCTGCTGAACCTTTGTTATTTGTCATATAAGTATTTAAATCACATGCAGTACCAAAATCACAAATTTTTAAAATTCTACCACCAGATACTAAAAGTAAATTTGGTGGTTTTAAGTCTCTGTGAATTAAAGGTTTAGGTTTCATGTTGTGAAGATATGCAACACCTTGTGCACATTGTACAGCCCAACTGATAGCATGACCAGCAGTATAATGAGGTTTTGGTGAACAGTGCAATACTAAAATCAATATATATATATAAATATATTAATTAGATTATAAATATAAAACAATAAATTAAATATTTTTACCATTGTATAATGATCCACCTTCAGCATACTCCATAACAAGACAAACTGGATTTTTTGTACATGCTCCATATAATCTGACAATATTTGGATGTGAAACTCTAGATAATTGAACAAGTTCAATACCAAATGCAATACGTTCACTTTCAGTATTAATATGTTTTATTGCAACGTCAATATTTCTCCATCTTCCTTTTCTAACAACACCAAATGAGCCTTTGCCAACAACCTGGTAAAAATAACAAGCATCATTAATTTCTAATATATTTTTCTAACATATTATTTGTCATATTGATCAATGAAATTTGTATTTAATTATTGGAATAGGTTAGGATACAAAAAAATAATGTCAAACCTCTTTTATTTCGATTTCATTGTAGTCAATTTCTTTAGCAAATGATTGTTGATTTGGTGACTTTAGTTTTGGTACTTGAGTTTGTTGTTGTTGACTAGTTTGTGTAGATGCTGTTGACATTAGTGATGATCTAGCTGTTGATGTTGTTGTTGCTGTCAATGCTGGTGACAATAAGTCAACACTTAATTGATCCTGTTTATTATCTGTCATCTGTATTGTTTGTAATTCATGTTGATTGTTACAACAGTCATCTGTTATATTTATTGACATATCTTTCACGTAAAAAAACAATTACACTAAAAATTCAATGTCATGTCATGGTTGTCAATGAAAACTTGAACTTGTAAACTTTTTTGATTGATTATTAACTATTTTTTTTATATAAATTCAAATCAATAGAAAATTATTTTATTTCTATGTTTCATGATTTATATACCAGTTAACACATTAACTAAACAATGTGTTTATTAATTAACACACAACAACAACAACAAATATTTGACGTTTATTGATGTTACATCACCATCATCATCATCATCAGCTTTTTAATAATTACTTCATTTTTATACAACAGATATATGCGATAAGGTTAAAAAACGTAAAAAAAAAAAATGTTATTAATAATTTCACTTGGCTATATATTTGTAAACACCTATACATAACCTTAACTGCATCTGAAATTCGAGCTATCGGTACTTTTTCTTCAAGTAAAACCAATATATTATGATAATGTTATTACCAGTCTTTTTTTTAAATATTAATTATTGATGTAATTATTTATTATTATTAATAATAATATTTGTTTATGTAGGTTGTTATCATTTATTTTGGTTTATATTTTATTTCATAATTTATAAAACTGTGGCGATGACGTGAGAGAGAAGTGGTCACGTAAAATGCCCAGATTCATCATTCATGCATATAGAAATGTAGACATAAATTTATGTATGTATAGTATGTACATATAAATATGTATTTATATATATGCAAATTGAATGTAATACATACGTAAGCGGTGTCTCTCAACGCTGCTCCACGCTATAGAAAACATAAACATAACTTTACTTTAACATGATTTTCATGATTTTTTAATTGTTATAAAAAATAAATATAAATTTAAATAATAGTATTTATCGGCGCTTTAAAATAGAGAAGAAGAAAAATTTGTGACACTAATAACTGTACTGATTCAATGAGGTAAATCAAAATTTATAATTTTAAAAATTAAGTACATTTATAATATTTATACACGTGTTTTTGCGTGTTTCAATTGTACTTTTACATGTTGCATGACATTAATATTATTTAACTTTAAATATGATTTTATTATTGATATTGATTTTACTGGTAAATCATGAATCTCTATTTGATTTATCTTTTGAAATATATACTTTTTTTATGGTTATTTTTGTTTATTTTATTATTTAAATCAAATTTGATTGTAATGCATTTCAATTCATCATTATTATTTTAATATATAGTTTCAGAGTTTACTTACAATGAGTACAAAAAGAATAAGTGTTGAGACAGGCCAACAAACCTCTAATGATGGTGACAAGGATCAAAAAATTGTCATCAATTCACTGGATTACGACTCATTAGCAAAAATCATTATGTTGTTGCTTATACCAGAAAGGATAGACATGGAAGAAGGTGAATATTTATCTTATCAAAATAAAGTTTTATGTTAATAAAATATCAATTATCAATTATAATTAAATCTCATCTGTTTTCTTCTAGTTTGTACGAAATGGAAAGAAGCATGTCAACTAGCTTGGTATGACATTAAAAAATACAAATGTGAATTATCAATTGGACGTTGTTATGATAACCGTTTGTTGACACAATCATACCTCGAGAAAATATTATTAAGATGTGGTAGTTATTTAAAAGTATTGTCTCTCTCAGATATTTGCAATTCAAGTATCATGCCATTTGTTAGTGATCACTGTAAAAATTTAACAAGTCTTGAATGTGAATTTGACGTCAAGTCATTAATTCATAATAGTGATGACTTTGTTCAAGCATTTACACATTTGGATAAATTAAAATGTATTAAAATATTAGTGAACCACCATAGAGATTACAATGATAAAACAATTAGTCTTTTTGAAATAATTAATAGTCTTCCAGAAGAAATTAATGAAATTCATATACTTTCTAAATATTGGTGTTACGGTGAACCAGCAGTTCTTCTCGTAAGTTGTTATTAAATATCAACTATAGTTGTTTATCACCAGTGACAAACAATACTATCAATCAAATGAATAAAAATTATTTAAATAAATTTCTATTATTTTCAGACTTTAAAAAAATTTAAAAAACTTCAAAAATTGACATTAAATGGCCTTCGTTTAGACGAGCCAATTCTTCAAGAAATAGCAGAAATAACAACCCTTGTTCATCTTGACATTCAAATACATAATAAACACATAAGGTTTCCTCTATTTGACAAACTCGTTAACATAGAATATATTAAAATAGAAATTGGAGTTACACTTGAATATGTAGATAGAAGAGAACTCGCTACAAAAGCACTCAACACTATTTTTTGTACGTGCAAAAATTTAAAACATCTTGATATTCCACCCATTTATTATAATCTTGATGAAATTCCTCTTGAAAATTGGATAAATTTACAAAATTTAGAATATCTTTGTTTCCCTGTGTGTGATAAATTATCGCTTAACTTAGCAAATGCAATTGTTAAATATTGCAAGAATGTGAAATACTTGAGTATAAAATATGCCAACAACTTTGGTTTAATAAATAATACTGCTGTAATAAAGTTAACAGAGTTGAAAAATCTTGAAAGTTTAATACTAAATTATCTGCTTTTTGAACTTAGTAAGAAAGCAATAATCGCAATTTCAAACAATTGTAAAAAACTTAAATATTTAGAACTTGCTTATTGCAATATAGTACTGGCAGGTATTGATGATGACCTTTCTTCTCCATCTGTTTTCAAAGAGTTATCAAAATTACAATATCTTGAACATCTAAACTTGAGTAGTTCAGAAAATGTTAAAGATAGTACAATTATTGCTATCGCTAATAATTGTAAAAACCTAAAAAGTTTAGAAATCCAACGTTGCACAGATATTACTGAAACAGGTCTCGATGCTTTAACAAACTTGAAAAATTTAGAAAAACTAAAAGTAGGCTTTGGTCATATTTCAGACAGCTTCATTATCAGGTTGAGAGGATTAAAAGAATTGGATTGTTGTTATTGCCGTGAACTCACTGATGCTGGTATTATTCAATTTATAAAAAATAATCCAGATCTTCAATTACTTGATGTCACATCTATTGATAATATTACAATTAATATGGTTATTGCTGCTGATCAGGCAACTAAAAATCGTACAAATGGTATTATTTTACGAATAAGAACAAACAATTCATCAATAATAGAGGCTTCTAAGTCAATAATTAAATCTGAATGGTTAGTTGTTGAAGAAAGACTCTTTTAAATTTATCGTATACTTTTCTCTTTTATTCATACGCTCAATATTCTTCCATAATGTATTCTCAAAAACACTTACAAAAGTTACCAAGTTGAAGTCATTTTAACAAAAGATTATTATTATTATTTATTATTATTATTATTATTATTATTATTATTATTATTATTATTATTATTATTATTATTATTATTTCAACTTGTTTTCTCTATTACTTGAAATCATAAAAATTCAAATGTCAATGTTAATATTTTTGTAAAACAAAGTTCAATAATTAAAACACTTTCTTAAATAATTTTTTTTGTATGAAACAATTTATTTTTACCCTTAGTCGCACATATATGTCATTACAGGTTTTAAAAACTATTTTTATATGTTATTACTAAACTTGCAATTTATTGTTGATACTTATAAATTTGTTAATGACAAATGCATCTCATTGACAATATACCTATATTCTTTTAATAAACAACCATTCACAAAAATAGGTTGATTAATTATTCCCCTATAAACAAGTATTTGCATACAGCCAAAAATATTTCTATATAGATATGTCGAAGATAAAAAGAAAATATTATTCTATTGATAAAAAATGACAAATATTTTTATTTATTCAAATAACCATTTAGTATTTTAATATAAAATAAAAAAATAAATACAAAAAGATTGAATTAAATTTATGTAAATCCTCAGAACAAAGCAAGTCAATCATCAAACTGAAAAACAAAAAAAAAAAAATCCCAAAAGTTAAAAAAATAAATTATAATACATAATCGGTTTAGAACAATTTAATTCATCGTTTCAACTACTATTTATAGTTTTTAAACAATTATTATTGCAAGAATATTAGTATAAAATCACTACACAATTGTTCACTATTTAACGAAAAGGCATTTTGGATTTCCGGAAGTTTTCCTCGCGCCATCAGCTGAAAAATTACCAACTATCATTTTGTAGGGTAAAGAATATGTTGAAACTAAAAAGTGGTTGAAAGGAAGCTCTCATACGTAAAAAACAAAAATACTGTGACCCACGTGTTTATAACCTTGAAGTTGCAGTTTATAAAAAAATTATTTAGATTTTTTTAATACGAGACTGAGCGCCCGCTTGCGCGGTCGTTTTTATTTAACTTGAATGTCGATGTCATATGTTTGGGAATAGTTACGTTTTTTCGTATGTTTTTTTATATACATATAATAATTGAATATGCATTTACATACTTTAAGTTTGTTATTGTATCAGTAGCCTTTTTCATTTGACTGTAGATATATATGAAAATAAATAAACAAAAAGAAATATGATGAATATCCCGATATTCAGTGCAAATATTTTATATCAATTTCATTAATATTAATTCTACATAAGTGACAGTTTTTTATCTTTCACTTAAATCATTAATATCTATAAAGTTTTATTTTAATAGATAATTTCAATAATTGTCATGTTAGTCAACATGTGATGTTAAAGGAAGTTAAAAAAATGACGTGTAGATCGTGCCCTTCGGGCACCCATCTCCGACTTTCTATTATTCGTTTTTAAAAAAAAATATTATGCGGATCCCAGCTTTTTTTGTTCCAAATTGTATTATTGATGCTGATGGTGATATTTAATGATTATCGAATCAATCAATACAATTTGACCATTATTTTGGCTCCATTTTACTCAATGTATGTGTGTAAATATTTATTACTTTCTCATTCATGTTTTTCGACAAATATAAGGGTGCGTGAACCTGGCCTGCATAAGTCCTAGAAAAAATATCTAGGATACTCATTAGAAGCGTCTTGATTTGTACTAATTTGTACCACCATTGATTTAATTTGTACCTCAAAATTAAAGGGTCCAGAAAGGGTTAAAAATCGACTTTTTTTCTAGATGACTTAGGGGGGAAAAAAAAATTGCTACAGACGCAGAAAAATTTGTACTAATTCGTACCATCAAGCCCGGAATTTGTACCTCCAAAATAACAACGAAAAAAAATTATTTACTCCAAAATGATAATTAACAATTGCATATCTATTTTAATTATTGAGGTACAAATTCTAATTTAATCGGTACAAATTAGCTCTTGTTTTGTTCTTGTATTGTAATTATTGAAAAATATTAATTTTTGAAGGCGCCATGCAATTGTTACTTAAATATTTTTATTAACAAATGCATGGCGCCTTCAAAAATCAATATTTTTCAATAATTTTTTTTTGTTTTAAAGGGCAAAACGAAAGCTAATTTGTACCGATAAAATTAGAATTTGTACCTCAATAATAATAATAAAGTATTATAAATTGATATTTTGGAGTAACTGGTTTTTTTATTATTATTGAGGTTAGCCTTATTTATCGGTACAAATTAGCTTTTGTTTTGTTCTTTAAAATAAAAAAAAATTATTGAAAAATATTAATTTTTAAAGGCGCCATGCAATTGTTACTTAAATATTTTTATTAACAAATGCATGGCGCCTTCAAAAATCAATATTTTTCAATAATTTTTTTTTTGTTTAAAATGGCAAAACAAAAGCTAATTTTTACCGATAAAATTAGAATTTGTACCTCAATAATAATAATAAAGTATTATAAATTTATATTTCGGAGTAACTTGTTTCTTTATTATTATTATTAAGGTACAAATTCCGTTCTGATCGGTACAAATTAGGACACAATCTGTTCTTCAAAACAAAAAAAAAATGATTGAAAAATATTCATTTTTAAAGGCGCCATGCAATTGTTTATCAAATATTTTTATTAACAAATGCATGGCGCCTTCAAAAATCAATATTTTTCAATAATTTTTTTTTTGTTTTGAAGAGCAAAACATAAGCTAATTTGTACCGATAAAATTAGAATTTGTACCTCAATAATAATAATAAAAAAACCAGTTACTCCAAAATATCATACTATAATACTTTATTATTATTATTATTGAGGTACAAATTCCGTTCTAATCGGTACAAATTAGGACACAATCTGTTCTTTAAAATGAAAAAAAAATTATTGAAAAATATTAATTTTTGAAGGCGCCAAGCATTTGTTAATAAAAATATTTAACTAACAATTGCATGGCGCCTTTAAAAATTAATATTTTTCAATAATTTTTTTTTTATTTTAAAGAACAAAACAAGATCTAATTTGTACCGATTAAATTAGAATTTGTACCTCAATAATAATAATAAAAAACCAGTTACTCCAAAATATCAATTTATAATACTTTATTATTATTATTGAGGTACAAATTCTAATTTTATCGGTACAAATTAGCTTTCGTTTTGCCATTTAAAACAAAAAGAATATTATTGAAAAATATTGATTTTTGAAGGCGCCATGCATTTGTTAATAAAAATATTTATCTAACACTTGCATGGCGCCTTTAAAAATTAATATTTTTCAATAATTTTTTTTTTATTTTAAAGAACAAAACAAAAGCTAATTTGTACCGATAAAATTAGAATTTGTACCTCAATAATAATAATAAAAAAACCAGTTACTCCAAAATATCAATTTATAATACTTTATTATTATTATTGAGGTACAAATTTATTTATCGGTATAAATTAGCTTTCGTTTTGTTCTTTAAAACAAAATCTATTGAAAAATATTGATTTTTGAAGGCGCCATGCATTTGTTAATAAAAATATTTAAGTAACAATTGCATGGCGCCTTCAAAAATTAATATTTTTCAATAATTTTTTTTTATATTAAAGAACAAAACAAGAGCTAATTTGTACCAATAAATTAGAATTTGTACCTCAATAATTAAAATAGATATGCAATTGTTAATTATCATTTTGGAGTAAATAATTTTTTTTCGTTGTTATTTTGGAGGTACAAATTCCGGGCTTGATGGTACGAATTAGTACAAATTTTTCTGCGTCTGTAGCAATTTTTTTTTCCCCCCTAAGTCATCTAGAAAAAAAGTCGATTTTTAACCCTTTCTGGACCCTTTAATTTTGAGGTACAAATTAAATCAATGGTGGTACAAATTAGTACAAATCAAGACGCTTCTAATGAGTATCCTAGATATTTTTTCTAGGACTTATGCAGGCCAGGTTCACGCACCCAAATTATAACCTATATCTTAATTTTTTATCAACTGATGGCATTACTGATAGGTATACCAAACGTTGCTTTAAGATCACTAAATTATTTATCAAATGTATTTGATTTAATAATATTTTCAATTAAGTTTTGACCATTCTAATGTTGTATATGCTGTTGTTGATGTATTAATAGTTGGAACAACATGTTAACACCGAATACAATGACACTTGACATTTAATTGATTTAATTGTTGCATCTGGTTAATGTTTTAATAACATACTCCAATGGCACTTTTATTGAAAATATTTCATGAATAAATAAAATATACTTGACATTATTGCATCTGTGACAATGAGGCAAGATATTTTTCTATTATTTTGTTTACAGTGTATAATAGTATTCATAGCCATTAAATTGCATGTTAAATTAACTTAGCCACGATTTTAAATATATCGATTTATTGAATGTATCGAACGTATAACGTGTATGTGTGTGTGTGAGAACTAATGAAAATGGATGTGTCGTCAGCGTCAGCCAATAGAATGACGAATAAACGTTGCCACGTGAAGTTAATTGAAAGTGTCTTGTCCTTTTTTATAAAGGAAAAAAAAAAAACAAAGCAGGACCTAACAATATCTTTTTTTCTGTTTTTAAAGAGTCTCGATTCTCAAATGAGGTTGACAATAGCATTTTGAGTATTATTACTTATGATGAGTGCAAAGAGGATACGTATTGAAAAAGACCAACAAACCTTTGATGTTGATGACAAGAACCAAAAAGTTGACATCAATTCATTGGATTACGACTCATTAGCAGAAATCATTATGTTGTTGCCAATACCAGAAAGGATAGATATGGAAACAGGTATGGATATTATTATCAAAATAAAGTTTCTTTTTTGTTAATAAAATATCAATATTACTATTATTAAGAATTAAATCTGATATATTTTTTTAGTTTGTGTGAAATGGAAAGAGGCATGTCAACTAGCTTGGTATGACATTAAAAAATACAAATGTAAAACATCAATTGGACGTTCTTATGATAACTGTTTGTTGACCCAATCATACCTCGAGAAAATTTTATTAAGATGTGGAAATTATTTAAATGAATTGTCTCTCTCAGATGTATGTGATTCAAGTATCATGCCATTTGTTGGTGATCACTGTAAAAATTTGACAACCTTGGAATGTAAATTTGATGATAATTCCCTAATTGATAATGCTGATCACTTTGTTCAAGCATTTACACAGTTGGATAAATTAAAATGCATTAAAATAACGATAGATTACAACTGCTCGAATAAGACAATTAATCTCTCTGCAATAATTAATAGTCTTCCAGAAGGAATTAATGAAATTCATTTATTTTCTGTCGACCCTTGGTCTGCTCGAAAACAAAATATTTCTATGGTAAGTTGTTATTAAATATTAACTTGTTGTTTTTGTATCACCAATGACAAAAAATACTATCGATTAAATACAATCTATTTAAATAAATTTCTATTATTTTTAGACTCTTCAAAGATTCAAAAATCTTCTCAAATTATCATCGGTTGGCCTGTGTTTAGACAACATAAACCTTCAAGAAATAGCAGACATAACAACACTTGTTCATCTTAACATTGGATTATATGATACACACACTAACCTTTCTCTATTTATTAAACTCGTTAATTTGGAGTATATCGACTTAACGATGGGTATTGAGTATAAAGCGAATAACCTTTCTACAAAAGTACTTGAAACAATTTTTTGTACATGCAAAAATCTAAAACATCTTGATATTCCATGGGGGCCTTATGATGTAGCTGAAATTCCTCGCGAAAAATGGATAAACTTTCAAAACTTGGAATACCTTGGTATTTGTTGTTATATAATGCCTGAATCAGCAAATGCAATTGTTAAATATTGCAAGAATTTGAAACATTTAAAGATATATAGTTTTTCTAATTACCCAATGAATGATACCGCTTTAAAAAAGTTGACAGAGTTGGAAAATCTTGAATATTTAATACTTGATGTACTTAAGCTCCAGAAGGAATCAATAATCGCAATTTCAAACAATTGTAAAAAACTTAAACGTTTAGAAATTCCTCGTTGTCCTATAGTACTATCTTCCAATGATTACTTATTTAATTATTCATCTGTTCTTGATGAGTTATCAAAATTGCAATGTCTTGAACGTCTGAACTTGTGTTTTGCAAAAGGTCTTAAAGACAGTACAATTACTGCTATCGCTAATAATTGTAAAAACCTAAAATGTTTAGAAATCCAAGGTTGCAGAGGTCTTACTGAGACAGCTCTCGTTGCTTTAACAAACGTAAAAAAATTACAAAAACTTAATGTAAGTTTTCTTGATATAATCACAGACAGCTTCCTTATCAAATTGAAGGGATTGAAAAAATTACATTGTAATGACTGCAAGGAACTTACTGATGCTGGTATTATTCAATTTATAAAAAATAATCCAGATCTTGAATTTCTTGATGTCTGCTTAATTGATAATATTACAATTGACTTGGTTATTGCTGCTGATCAGGCAACTGAAAATCGTACAAATGGTATTATTTTACACATAAATGTAGATAAACGGTTAATGAAAAGAGTTTATAATTCTAATAAGTCAATAATTACATCTCAATGGTTAGTTGTTGATAAACCTTTTTCTAATTTATTATATATTACTTGGAATCATAACAATTAGAATGACAATGTCAATATTTTGGTAAAACAAAGTTAAAAAATAAATATACTTTCTCAAATAATTTTTTATATGGAACAATTAATTTTACCTTTAATCGTACGTATGTCATTACAGATTTCAAAGAATATTTTCATATTTTTTTGACAAATGTGCAATTTATTGTTGATACTTACAAATTTGTCAATAACAATCGAATCTTATTGATAATATATTCTTTTAATAAATTAACAAAAATAGATTGATTAATTATTCACCGAAACAAATATTCATACAAACAAAAAATATGTCTTACGATTTGTCAAAAATAAAAAACAAATATTATATTTCAAAAATATTTTTATTTATTTATTTAACCATCGAGTATCTTAATTCAAATAATGAAAAAATAAATACAAGAATATTGTATTAAGCAATATCAGTTAAGTCATTTCATGTATATTTTGATGACACACTGGGTTTAACTTTTAACAGCTGACAATGAATTACAGCAGAATTTATTTGTTTGTTATCATTTATGATATGCAAAATTTTTTCATTTACGATTTTAAACTTTGAATATTTTTGATTACAATGTAAGACTTGTTATCAACGAGTTATCGAAATCACTTATACCTAATTACCTACTCTACTATTCATATTGGACAATTCGCCCTGACGTCTGGTGGCAAATTTCTAGAAACTCATATAGAGACTACGACTTTGAAATATTTGAGTTATCAAAATGAAATCCATTCAGATTCAGAAATCTTCTCAAATTATCATCAGTTGGCCTGTGTTTAGACAACATAAACCTAGAAAAAATAGCAGGTATAACAACACTTGTTCATCTTAACATTGGATTATATGATTTACTAGCGCCCTCGCCGGCCGCAAGCGGCCGCCTCAGTTGTTTCTATGCTATATGCTAAATTCCAATGACACGTCATCATGTGGTGTTATTAACAAAAAAAAAAAAAATAAAAAATAAAAACAATGAAATTTTTAATTAGAGAAAAAATTAATTTATAAATAATATTTGACGATGACTAATAGAATGCTTGAGCCCAGCCCGCGGATACGAAATTAAAAGCCTTTTGATTTGTACTAATTTTTAATAATGTCAACAATTATTTTATTTACACGTTATTGAAAGGTGGAGGACAGGTTAATTTTTTTCAAATTGACTCGGAACATGCAAAAGTTGCTAAATGATCAGAATTATTTTGTATTAATTTGTGCTATTAACATCGGAATTATTCACCTGAAGAATAACGACAAAAAAAAAAAAAAAGTTACTCCAAAAAATGTTTATACAATATGTGCTTTAAATGATGAATCCTTTTTCCATTTATTTCCTATCTATTTCAAAGAAAAGGGCAATTCTGGTGGAAATATTTCTCCGGCATTACTCCGTTTTTGGTCCATTTCTTGAGAATTACCTGACATGAGATCAATGCTGGATTTTTGTCTCCTTCTTTGATCTCATGCCGAAATAATTTTGCCGGTACTAATTTCATGTTGACTTGTACTACCCGGCATCAATCTCGTCGGAGTAATGCCGGAGTAATATTTCCACCAGGGAAAAGCTACAACTTGTATCAATAAAATAAAAAGTTACACCTCAATAACAATAACATAGATTGTAAATTAAAATTTTTTAGCTCACGTCTTTTTCATCAAAAATAATAAAAAATTGTTTAAAATTTTAAAAATATTTTTTATTGAAGGCAATATGCAACTGTTAGTAAATAATTGTCGTTCAAGAATTTTTTTTCATCTATCGTCTGTCATCATCTGCTATTTATTGTAAGAAGAAATAGCTTACTCCAAATTTTAATTCACAATATTTTGTTATTATTATTGATGTATGAATTCCGATTTTATGAGTGCAAAATAGCTATTCTGCTCTTTTCTTTAAATTAGATAAGAATTCAATTAAAAAGACCCCATGCGTTTGTATATGAACATTTTAGAGCAAATATTTTATTTTTGTCGTTGTTTTTGAGGTAAAAATGAGGTACAAATTAGTACAAAATATTCTGATTATTTAACAAAGTATTGTAAATTTGAATTCTTGAGTAAACTATTTTTTTTTTAATACTATTAAAGTGCGAATTCTGCTTTCATTGATTCAAATAAGCTCATGACTTTTTTTTCGAGAATAAAGAAAAAAATTATCTATCATTATTTATTATCCGAGGTGCCATGCATTTGTTAATAATCAATTTTCGTCAAATAATTTTTTTCTATTCTTTTCAATTGAAGGACAAATTCTGTTATTATTAATATAAATTAACCCATGACTTTTTCTTTAAGAGTAAAAACAAATCATTCAATAACATTTATTTTTTAAGGCACCATGGAATTGTTATTAAACAATTACATGACACCTCAAAATAATAGAATAATCCTTTTAAATAATTCTTTTTTTATCTTTGGAGAGAAAAACGTTGGCTGATAATAGCAGAATTCGTACTTCAGTGGAAAATAATATGAAAAATTGTTAATTAACGATTGCATGTCACCTCGAACAATTGTTAACATTTATTTATAAATATTGTTGAATTATTTTTTTTTTTTCTTGAAGAGAATGTCGTGAGTTTATTTAAACCAATGAATGCAGGTTTCGTACTTCAATAATGATTGAATAAAAAAATCTGATTACTTCAAAATTTTAATTAACAATACTTTGTTATTATTGTTAATTATGTACAAATCTTGATTTCATTCTTACAGGTTCGCGTGCCCTATTTAAAAATGAATCTATCTTTTTTTTTTGTGTTTGGATGTAGTTTTTTTTTTCAATTTTTCGTTATTTTTTTATTTATAACACATTAGCTACTCTTTTATTTATAACAATTCAATTAAATATTGGTCAATCATTTGAAGGTTATAGGCATTAATATTTTTTGACAGATATAAAATGTTGTTATAATCACATATGTCAACACACACATACATATGTATATGCAATTAGCGCCACCTATATCAATTTATACGACATGCACGTGACCTTCTGATACCCCAATCAGATTCCAGTAAATTCAAAAATGAGGCGCTAAGTTTGAAAAATGAAGCGCCAAGTTCAAATTTGGATGCGCACGCAAAATGCGACGCCATGACACCAATGCTTTTTTTATTTAAGGACACACAAACCTTTTTCTATTTAATAAACTCGTTAATTTGGAGTTTATCGACTTAACGATGAATATTGAGTATGAGGCGAAAAACTTGTCTACCAAAGTACTTGAGACTATTTTTTGTACATGCAAAAATCTAAAATATCTTGATATTCCATGGGAGTCTTATGAAGTAACTGACATTCCTCTCGAGAAATGGATAAATTTTCAAAACTTGGAATATCTTGGTATTTGTTGTTATATAATGCCTGAATCAGCAAATGCAATTGTTAAATATTGCAAGAATTTAAAACATTTAAAGATATATAATTTTTCTAATTACCCAATGAATGATACTGCTTTAAAAAAGTTGACAGAGTTGGAAAATCTTGAATATTTAATACTTGATGTACTTAAGCTCCAGAAGGAATCAATAATCGCAATTTCAAACAATTGTAAAAAACTTAAACGTTTAGAAATTCCTCGTTGTTCTATAGTACTATCTTCCAATGATTACTTATTTAATTATTCATCTGTTCTTGATGAGTTATCAAAATTGCAATGTCTTGAACGTCTGAACTTGTGTTTTGCAAAAGGTCTTAAAGACAGTACAATTACTGCTATCGCTAATAATTGTAAAAACCTAAAATGTTTAGAAATCCAAGGTAGCAGAAGTCTTACTGAGACAGCTCTCGTTGCTTTAACAAACATGAAAAAATTACAAAAACTTAATGTAAGTTTTCTTGATATAATCACAGACAGCTTCCTTATCAAATTGAAAGGATTGAAAAAATTACATTGTAATGACTGCAAGGAACTTACTGATGCTGGTATTATTCAATTTTTAAAAAATAATCCAGATCTTGAATTTCTTGATGTCTGCTTAATTGATAATATTACAATTGACTCGGTTATTGCTGCTGATCAGGCAACTGAAAATCGTACAAATGGTGACATTTTACGAATAAATTCATATAATCCGTTAGTAAAAGGATCTTATCGTCAGTCGATGATTAAATCTCAATGGTTGGTTGTTGATGAAGATTTCGGATAAATTTATACCTTTCTTTTTTATTCATACGTTTAATATTCTCCTCTAATGTATTCTTAAAAACACATACAAAAGTTACTAAGTCGAAGACGTTGTAAAAAAAGATCATTATTATTATTATTATTATTATTATTATTTTAACTTATTTTCTATATTACTTGAAATCATGAAAATTCAAATGTCAATGTTAATATTTTTGGAAAACAAAGTTCACTTTCTCAAATAATTTTTTTTGTATGGAACAATTTATTTTTACCCTTAATCGCACATATGTCATTACAGGTTTTAAAAACTAATTTTATATTTTTTACTAAACTTGCAATTTATTGTTGATATACCTACAAGATTGTTAATAATGAGTAATGACAATCGCATCTCATTGACAATATATATTCTTTTAATAAACAACCATTCACAAAAATAGATTGATTAATTATTCTCCTATAAACAAGTATTTGCATACTTTGATTTGTCGAAAATAAAAAGAAAATATTATTCTATTTAAAAAATGACAAATATTTTTATTTATTCAATTAACCATTTAGTATTTTAATATAAAATAAAAAAATAAATACAAAAAGATTGAATTAAATTCATGTAAAGCCCCAGGAATAAAGCAAGTAACTGAAAAACAAAAAAAAAAATCCCAAAAGTTAAAAAAATAAATTATAATACATAATCGGTTTAGAACAATTTAATTCATCCTTTCAACTACTATTTATAATTTCTAAACAGTTATTATTGCAAGAATATTGTAGAATTTTACTTATCGACAATTTTTAACGTTCAAATTTAAAATACGGATTAAGGAGTCGAACACACGGGGTTCACGTGGAGTTCCAGATAAAGATTATGTTAAAACTATTAAGGAGGTTATGCACAAATTCATTGCGGGTGTTGCGGGGCGCTTCTGACGTCACAGACAAAACTGAAATCTGGCTACACTGTAAAAAAATAAAGTGAAAAGCGCCTGCGCCCCGTATACAATATATGGGACTGCGGGTATGTGTGTGTGTGTTTGAACATGCTATACGTTGCCACATCTAATTTTACCAGGGTTTATAATTAATTACTCATTAATTGACCGATCAACATATGAAAATTTTTCGCGCAATTAATAAAACTCTGTTTCTAGTATATGTGTGATTTTTTTCAAGACTTTTTCATTATTTTTTTCTATCCGAAAAAAATGGTTGAAATCTCCATAAGAGCCAATGTTAAATAATATTTTCAATTATTAATTAGAAAAAATTCGACCGATCAACATAAGAAAATAATTATACCGTTGTATTCAGAATGAAAAGATCTAACTGTGTACAAAATTTCAGAACATTCTCATTATATATTTAAAAAAAAAAGAGTGATAGATGCTCCTTAAAAGTGGTTGAAAAAAAGCTCTCATGTGAAAAACAAAAATACTGTGATCCACGTGTTTATAACCTTGAAATTAAAAAAAAAAAAAAAGGCAACAATTTTTCTGTTTTTAAAGAGTCTCAGATTCTCAAAGACATAGACAATAGCATTTTGAGTATATTTACTTATGATGAGTGCAAAGAGGATAGGTATTGAAAAAGACCAACAAACCCCTGATGTTGATGTTAAGGATCCAAAAGTCGACATCAACTCACTGAACTACGACTCATTAGCAAAAATCATCATGTTGCTGCCAATACCAGAAAGAATAGATATGGAAAAAGGTGAATATTATTATCAAAATAAAGTTTCTTTTTTCTTTAAATGTAATATCAATGTTTCTATTATTAATGATTAAATTTGATACTTTTCATTCCAGTTTGTACCAAATGGAAAGAGGCATGTCAACTAGCTTGGTATGACATTAAAAAATACAAATGTGAATCATCAATTGGACGTTGTTATAATAACTGTTTGTTAACACAACCATACCTCGAAAAACTGTTATTAATGTGCGGAATTTATTTGAAAGAACTGTCTCTCTCACATGCTTGCGATTCAAGGATTATGCCATTTGTTGGTGATCACTGCAAAAATTTAACAAATCTTGAATGTGAATTTGATGATAACTCTTTAATTAATAATGCTGATCACTTTGTTCAAGCATTTACTCAGTTAGATAAATTAAAAAGCATCAAAATAACTATGGATCACAACTGTTCAAATGAGATAATGAATCTCTCTGCAATAATTAATAGTCTTCCAGAAGACATTAATGGAATTCATTTATTTTCTAAACGTCTTCGGGATCGAAAACAAAATATTACTATGGTAAGTTGCATAACACCTAGTTGTTCATTGCTATAGCGACAATCAATGCTATCAATCGGGAAAATATTAATTTTTTAAATAAATTTTTATTATTTTTAGAGTTTTGAAAAATTTAAAAACCTTCAAGAATTGACATTGCATGCCTGCCGTTTTCTAGACAGTAGAATTCTTCCAGAAATAGCAGAAAAAACTACACTTGTTCATCTAAACTTTCGAATATATGATGAAGACCACGGGTTTCCTCTATTTGATAAACTCGTTAATCTGGAATATATCGACCTGACGATGAACATGCTTGGATATATATGCTTAAATGCAAATGACTTCTCTACAAAAGTACTTGAGACTATTTTTTGTACATGCAAAAGTCTCAAACATCTTGATATTCCAGCTGGTCCTTATGATGTAGCTGAAATCCCTCTTAAAAAATGGATAAACTTTCAAAACTTACAACATCTTGGTATTGTTTGTAATATGAAGCCTGACTTAGCAAATACAATTGTTAAATATTGCAAGAATTTGAAATACTTGAGAATACATAATCGTAATATCTCTATGAATACCGCTTTAAAAAAGTTGACAGAGTTGGAAAATCTTGAATGTTTAATGTTTTCTGTAGTTGAGCTTCATGAGGAACCGATAATCGCAATTTCAAACAATTGTAAAAAACTTAAACGTTTAGAAATTCTTGGTTGTGATATAGTACCATCTATTGATGGTGAGCCACTTTCTTTTCCATCTGTTCTTGATAAGTTATCAAAATTACAATGTCTTGAACATCTAAATTTGTGTTATGCAAAAAATCTTGAAGATAGTACAATTATTGCTATTGCTAATAATTGTAAAAATCTAAAAAGTTTAGAAATCCGAGGTTGCACGGGTCTTACTGAAGCAGCTCTCGTCGGCATAACAAACTTAAAAAATTTACAAAAACTAGATGTAAGTCGTCTTGATATAATTACCGACAGCTTCCTTAGCAAATTGAAAGTATTAAAAGAATTGAATTGTGAAGGTTGCAAGAACCTTACTGATGCTGGTATTATTCAATTTATAAAAAATAATCCAGACCTTACAATAATTAGTATCTGGTGTATAAATAATATTACAATTGATATGCTTATTGCTGCTGATCAGGCAACTAAAAATCGTACAAATGGTATCATTTTACACATAATGTGTAGTCCAATAATAGCAGAAGCTTCTAAGTCAATAATTACATCTCAATGGTTGGTTTTTGAAGACATTTAATTAGAGTTATCACTTACTTTTCTTTCTAATTTTCACGTTATATTTTTCTATAATTTATTTCTAAAATCACATACGAAATGACATTGTGCACATGAAGACATTGTCAATGAACATTTTTATTTTATAACTTGTTATTTCGATATTACTTAGAATCATAAAAATTTTAGTGTCAATGTTAATAATTTTGTAAAACAAAGTTGAAAAATATTAACTCAAATAATTCTTTGTATGGAACAATTACATTTACTTATTCTAATGGTACATTTGTCATTAAAGCTTCGATAATATTCAAGTGGCTTAAAAAATCATTATTTATAAAAAATAATCCAGATCTTAAATTTCTTTATGTCTATATTCTATATTGACAATATAACAATTGACATGATTATTGCTGCTGATCAGGCAACTGAAAATCGTACAAATGGTATCATTTTACAAATAAATTTATATAATTCGTTAATAAAAGAAGCTTATTGTTAGCCAATAATTAAATCTCAATGGTTAGTTTTTTAATTTTTTAAATTTAATATAACTTGTTTTCGATATTACTTGGAATCACAAAAATTTTAATATTGATTATAATTTCTTAAATAACTTCTTGTATATGGAACAATTGCAATATGCAACAAAAACACTTTTGAGAAAAAGATAAAATTATTTTTAAATTTATTTTATTATTAACATTTTAATTGCTTAATTAATATTAAAAAATGTATTTTTAATATTAATTAATTTAATAAATAGTTTTAAATGATTTTTGTACAAAATAGTTTTAAAAAAATATTCCATTGAATAATATTGTTTATTGATATTTTATGAATGAAAAAAAAACTTGAAAAGAGATAAATAAAACAGTTTTTTAAAAGTGTTTTATCGTTTAAATAAATTAAGCTGTCTATAATGTGAATTAATTATGAAATAATAATTTTATGAGATAAATCATTTTAGGTATAAATTAATAATTAATCTTGTTATCTGCTGTATAACGTTATATAAGTATTTGTAGTAGCCTTCTAAATCAGCAATTTTTTTGCTTTCAAATAAATTACCATTAACAGCGCTGTTATTTGATATATTTTTGAATCTTTTGAAATGGTAATTGGTATATTGAATTGAATTGAAAACAATTTTCTTCAAGTCTTAAAATTCTAAGTCTTGAACATGCACCTAATTTTTCCGACAATTATTAACGAAAATTAATAATTAACAAAAGCACGGCCATCTTGGATTTAAGGGAATTTCATTCACGCGCTATCTAGCTGAAGATCTACAGACTGTTATTTTGTCGATAAGTAGGATTTTACTAGACAACAATTACGAAATTTTTTAAATTATAAAAGCTGCAGGGGGTCGTACACCTAGAGTTAATCTGGAAATCTGGATAAAGATTATGTTAAATGTGGTTGTAAAGGCATGCTTACTTGTGCTTACTAACAGAAAAAAATAAATACTGTGATCCACGTGTTTTTAACCTTTAAACTGTTTTTAGATAAAAAATTGTATTTTTGTTGCAATGAGTGCAGAAAGGATATGTATTAAAAAAGGCCAACAAACCTCTGATGATGGTGACAAGGATCAAAAAGTTGTCATCAATTCACTGGATTACGACTCATTAGCAAAAATCATCATGTTGCTGCCAATACCAGAAAGGATAGATATGGAAAAAGGTAAATATTATTATCAAAATTAAGTTTTTTCTTTTTTGTTAATAAAATATCATTGTTTTTAAAATTTGATACGTTCCATTCTAGTTTGTACCGATTGGAAAGAGGCATGTCAGCTAGCTTGGTATGACATTAAAAAATACAACTGTAAATCACTAATTGGACATTGTTATGATAACCGTTTGTTGACACAATCATACCTCGAGAAAATATTATCAAGATGTGGTATTTATTTAAAAGAATTGTCTCTCTCAGATGTATGTGATTCAAGTATCATGCCATTTGTTGGTGATCACTGTAAAAATTTAACAAGTCTTGAATGTGAATTTGATGATAATTCCCTAATTGATAATGCTGATCACTTTGTTCAAGCATTTACACAGTTGGATAAATTAAAATGCATAAAAATAATAGTAAATCATAAGTGGTATAATAATACAATTAATCTCTCTGCAATAATTAATAGTCTTCCAAAAGAAATTAATGAAATTCATTTATTTTCTAAACCTTCGTGGGAACGAAAACAAAATACTTTCATGGTAAGTTGTTGACAAACAATACTATTAATCGAATGAATATACAAATTATTTAAATAAATTTTTATTATTTTCAGACTTTAAAAAAATTTAAAAATCTTAAAAAATTGACATTACATGGCTTCTGGTCAGAAATCATTATTCAAGAAATAGCAGAAATAACAACACTTCTTCATCTCAGCATTCTACTATATGATATCCCCGAAGACTTTTTTCTATTCA
This sequence comes from Aphidius gifuensis, assembly GCF_014905175.1. Lineage (NCBI taxonomy): Eukaryota > Metazoa > Arthropoda > Insecta > Hymenoptera > Braconidae > Aphidius > Aphidius gifuensis. The sequence continues at coordinate 11,247,241 of NC_057788.1, forward strand.
ATAAACTTGTAAACTTAGAATACATTGACTTAAGACTGGTTGTAAATTATGAAACGAACACCAGCTACTCTACAAATATGCTCAATACAATTTTTTGTGCATGCAAAAATCTAAAACATCTTGATATTCCACGAGGTCTTTATGATGTAGCTAAAATTCCTCTCACGAAATGGATAAATTTTCAAAACTTGGAATATCTTGGTATTTCTTGTGATATAACGCCAGACTTGGCCAATACAATTGTTGAATATTGCAAGAATTTGAAAGATTTGAGAATACCTTATCCTCATCGCATAAATAATACTGCTTTGAAAAAGTTGACAGAGTTGAAAAATCTTGAATGTTTAATATTGAATGGTCTGATTAAGCTTCATAAGGAATCAATAACTGTAATTGCAAACACTTGTAAAAAACTTAAACGTTTAGAAATGCCTTGTTGTTATATATTACCATTTATTAATCGTGACTCTCGATCTATTCTTGATGAGATATCAAAATTGCAATATCTTGAACATCTAAGATTCTCTGCAAATCTTAGAGATAGTACAATTATTGCTATTGCTAATAATTGTAAGTACCTGAATAGTTTAGAAATCCAACGTTGCACAGGTATTACTAAAAGAGGTCTAAATGTTTTAACAAAATTAAAAAATTTACAAAAACTAAATGTAAGTTTTCTTGATATAATTACTGACAGCTTCATTATTAAATTAAAAGGATTAAAAGAATTTAAATGTAATAGTTGCAAGAAACTTACTGATGCTGGTATTATTCAATTTATAAAAAATAATCGAGATCTTCAATTACTTGATGTCACTTTTATTGATAATATTACAATTAATATGGTTATTGCTGCTGATCAGGCAACTAAATATCGTACAAATGATATTATTTTATACATAAAAATATTTAATCCTTCAATACGACAATCTTCCAAGTCAATAATTAAATCTCAATGGTTAGTCGTTGAACGTACATAATTAAAACCATAGTATAATTTATTCTTAAAAAACACATACAAAGTACCTTATAACAAGTCAATGACATCGTGAAGATATTGTGAACAACACCATTATTATAACTTACGTTTGCGATATTCCTTGGAATCATAAAAATTTTAATGTCAATGATAATAATTTTGTAAAATAAAGTTAAAAAATATTAACTCAATTAATTTTTTTTGTATAAAAACAATTATTTTTACGTTTAATCGTACATATGTCATTACAGCTTTGATGTAGCTAAAAGAATTCTTTTATATTTTAAAAAAAAATGTGCCAGTTATTGTTGATACAAATTTGTAAGAAAGGTAAATTCTTAAACATGATAATTACATTTTATTTATTTTAAAAAATAAGCATTGAATAAATAAATTAATTATTCTGCACCTAAACAAATATTTATTCAGCCAAAAATATTTCTAGAGATTTTTCGAAAATATGAAAAACAAATATTATATTTCAAAAATTATAAATATTTTTATTTATTCAATGAACTATTAAGTATCTTAATTTACAATAAAAAAATACATGAAGATTGAATTTAACAAATAAAGTACTCAGTAAAGTTATTTGATGTAGTTTGATGATACACTTTTGAAAGTTAACAATAAATGACAGCACAATTTATTCGTTATAACATTCAAAATTTTTTATTTACAACTTGAGACTTTTATTTGAAAATACCGCTATTAAAACCATGCTGGTAACGTAGACATCTAGTTACGATCACGTTGATACGTTATTCCATGTGACAGTGTTTTTTTTTTTATTTTTTGGTTTATATTATATCAAGGATAACAACAAATAACAAAAAACAGTAGCAAAAGTAACGATCAAACGTATTTACCGGATTGTCTGATTAAATTTCATTTGATTGATACATTTATTAAAAAAAAAAAATACGTAACCACAGTTCAAATGCCATTGTGTGTTGAAAAAGAAAAAAAATTTATTGCATCAACAACTAAATTAATCAAAAAATTAAGGTAAATGAAAATTTATAATTTTAACGATTATATTTATAAAACAATCACGTGTATCAACTGTATTTTAACATGTTGCATAACATTCAATATTATTTAGCTTTAAATATAATTTTATTGATGTTGATTTTGCTGATAAATCATCAACTTTTAATTGATCTATATTTTAGAATATATATTTTTTGATGGTTATTTTTGTTTATTTTATTATACTGGCTGTATAATACATTTAAATTCATCATTATTGTTTTAATATATATTTTCAGAGTTTACTTAGAATGACTGCAAAAAGAATATGTATTGTAAAAGATCAACAAACCTCTTATGATAGTGACAAGAATAAAAAAAAAGTTGTCATCAATTCATTGGATTACGACTCATTAGCAGAAATCATTATGTTGTTGCCAATACCAGAAAGGATAGACATGGAAAAAGGTGAATATTATTGATGAATATCAAAATAAAGTTTCTTTTTTGTTAATAAAATATCAATGTTTGTATTATTAATTTTTAAATCTGATATGTTTTATTCTAGTTTGTACCAAATGGAAAGAGGCATGTCAACTAGCTTGGTATAACATTAAAGAATACAAATGTGAATCATCAATTGGACGTTCTTATGATAACTGTTTGTTGACCCAATCATACCTCGAGAAAATTTTATTAAGATGTGGAAATTATTTAAATGAATTGTCTCTCTCAGATGTATGTGATTCAAGTATCATGCCATTTGTCGGTGATAACTGTAAAAATTTGACATCCTTGGAATGTAAATTTGATGATAATTCCCTAATTGATAATGCTGATCACTTTGTTCAAGCATTTACACAATTGAATAATTTAAAATGCATCAAAATAACGGTGGATCACTCGAATGAGATAATTAATCTCTCTGCAATAATTAATAGTCTTCCAGAAGAAATTAATGAAATTCATTTATTTTCTAAACTTATATGCGCATGGGGTCGAAAACAAAATATTTCTATGGTAAGTTGTTATTGAATATTAATTAGTTGTTTATGTATTACCAGTGACAAACAATACTATCAATTAAATAAAATTAGGTAGAAATTATTTGAATAAATTTTTATTATTTTTAGAGTGTTAAAAAATTTAAAAATCTTCAAAAATTAACATCAGTTGGCTTATGTCTAAACAACATAAACCTTCATGAAATAGCAGATATAACAACACTTGTTCATCTTAGCATTGGACTATATGATATACACAAAAGGCTTACTCTATTTAACAAACTCGTTAATTTGGAGTATATCGACTTAACGATGGGTACTGGCTTTGATGCGAAAAACCTCTCTACAAAAGTACTTGAGACTATTTTTTGTACATGCAAAAATCTAAAACATCTTGATATTCCACGAGGTCCTTATGATTTAGCTAAGATTCCTCTCAAGAAATGGATGAATTTTCAAAATTTGGAATATCTTGGAATTTTTTGTAATGAAATGCCTGACGTAGCAAATACAATTGTTAATTATTGCAAGAATTTGAAACATTTGGAAATAAAAAGTTTCTTTATGATGGATACTGTTTTAAAAAAGTTGACAGAGTTGAAAAATCTTGAATGTTTAATATTGATTTTTCTGACTGACCTCCATGAGGAATCAATAATCGCAATTTCAAACAATTGTAAAAAACTTAAACGTTTAGAAATTGATGATTGTATTATAGTACCATCTGTTGATAGTGAGCCTCTTTCTTCTCCATCTGTTCTTGATGAATTATCAAAATTACAATACCTTGAACATCTATGTTTGTGTACGATATTAGAGCTTGAAGATAGTACAATCGTTGCTGTTGCTAATAATTGTAAATACCTAAAAAGTTTAGATATCCAAGCTTGCTATGATATTACTGAAACAGCTCTCGCTGCTTTAACAAATCTAAAAAATTTAGAAAAATTAGTTGTAAGTTTTCTCGATATAATTACAGACAGCTTCCTTATCAAATTGAAGGGATTAAAAGAATTTCATTGTGAACAATGCGACAAAATTACTGATGCTGGTATCATTCAATTTATAAAAAATAATCCAGATCTTGAAATTCTTAATGTCTATTCTGTTGACAATATAACAATTAACATGATTATTGCTGCTGATCAGGCAACTGAAAATCGTACAAATGGTATTATTTTACACATAAATGTAGATAAACGGTTGATGAAAAGAGTTTATAATTCTAATAAGTCAATAATTACATCTCAATGGTTAGTTGTTGATAAACTTTATTAAACTTTACTTTTCTAATTTATTATATATTATATATTACTTACTTATTATATATTACTTGGAATAACAATTAGAATGACAATGTCAATATTTTTGTAAAACAAAGTTAAAAAATAAATGTACTTTCTCAAATAATTTTTTATATGGAACAATTAATTTTACCTTTAATCGTACGTATGTCATTACAGGTTTTAAAAAATATTTTCATATTTTTTTTGACAAACGTGCAATTTATTGTTGATACTTACAAATTTGTAAATAACAATCGCATCTTATTGATAAATGATAATATATTCTTTTAATAAATTAACAAAAATAGATTGATTAATTATTCACCTAAACAAATGTTCATACAGACAAAAATATGTCTTACGATTTGTCAAAAATAAAAATACGCAAATATTATATTTCAAAAATATTTTTATTTATTTATTTAACCATCATTTGTATGTATGTATATACATTAACATACTTTTAACAGCTGACAATGAATTACAGCAGAATTTATTTGTTTTTTATCATTTATGATATGAAAATTTTTTCATTTATACGATTTTAAACTTTGAATATTTTTGATTAGAATGTAAGATTTGTTATCAACGACTAACGAGTTATCGAAACCACTTATCTTATACCCACTCTACTACTATTCATATTGCCCTGACGTCTGGTGGCAAATTTCTGGAAACTATTTCATGCAGTCGGCAGTCATTCGTATGTGGTATACTGTGGTAGTGTGGCATTGGTAATTGGTATACCATGGTATACACAGTATATATATTTATGCTAAATTAATATAAACAAATAATATTTTTACAAATTGTTTAAAATGTCTGGTACAAAATTTTCCCCAAAGTTGATAATAAAAAAAAAAACACGACCTCATTATTGTTCAGTTTCTGGGTGCAACAGTAATTCTGGGAAAAATAGAGATCTGAGTTTCCATGCATTTCCGAGGTTAGACAAACAACAACCTGTCAAAGTAAAAAATTATTTCGGTGATTTTGATAAAATAAATCGATGTGATGCTTGGAAACGTGCATTAAAAATTAAAACAGTAAATAAAAGAGCAATGGTATGTTCTCTGCATTTTAATTACGATGATTATACGAAGAGTAAGTATACCTATCTATATGTAAACATAACTCTAAATACTTCAACATCACAAGTAACAAGTTTTTGTTTGTTTTAAATAATTAGCTCTCGATCCAGTAAAATCAAGGCACATTTTAAAAAAAAATGCTGTCCCATCATGTAATTTACCAACTACTTATGAGGAGAGTCCAAGAGATAAACGATATGGCGCTCGTTTACGTCAAAAGGAAAAAGAAAAAAATAATATTGGAAAAAATTCAATGGATTTGGAGGTGAACGTCGAAGATAATAATGTGGACTCAACAGTTGAATCAGTTTTTACGATTGACAAAGTAGATATAAATGTCAACGAAATAGTGGCATCAACATCAGCCACCACTCCAAAAACTGAGCCAACATCAGTAACATCAGTAAATAGTGTTCAAGCAACCAGTGGAGATGATTATTTTAAAGCTGTACCACGTGCAACCATTGGTGTACAAGTATCTACAACTGATTTTCAACCAAGATTTATGACATTCATTCAAAACGAGAGACAATTAAGTACAATTACTGGTATAAATTCATTTAAAACTATTGACTGCATTGTAGAACTTGTAGAAATAGCTTTTGGGCCACAATTGAAAAATATCATCTCAACACGAATGGATTTATATGACCGTGTAATCATGACATATATGAAATTAAAACAAAATTTTTCATATGCTTTTTTAGCAATTGTTTTCCCCTGTTACACTACAAACAAGTGCAAAACAGTATTTTATGAAATGATTGATTTGTTAAGTGAGACGTTAAAATTCGCAATAAAATGGCCATCTAAAGAAACAGTCTCTAAGAATATGCCATTGTGTTTTGCTGGCTTTGAAGATGTTCGTGTTGTACTAGATTGTACTGAGATTTCTTTACAAAAACCGAAGGAACAGTGTTGTCAAGTTCTGACTAATTCAACGTATAAAAAAGTAAATACAGGTAAAATAATGACTGGCATTTCACCTGACGGTTGTATGGTATATATTAGCAAAGCCTGGGGGGGAAAAACGTCTGCTACACATATTTTTGAGAACAGTGAGTTGATCAATTTACTGGAACCAGGTGATGCAATTATGGTTGATAAAGGTTTTTTCATTGATGAAATTTGTGCTGAAAATCGTTGGAAACTCGTTCGACCTCCATTTTTGAGTAATAAAAAACAAAAATTATCAAAAGCAGCAGCTGTTGAAACTGCTCAAATAGCTAAGGCAAGAGTTCATATAGAGCGATATAATGCAAAAATAAAAACTTTTAAAATCGTTGAGGATACAATGCCAGCAGGCCTTGTAAAATATTTGGATGATATTTTTTTGATTATTTGTGCTACAATTAATATTTCGTCTCCAATTTTGAAAGACAAACACTTCATGAAACAAAATGAAATGACAGAATAAAAAGAAAATTCTGTAACTAAGTAGCATAGGAAAAATTGATAAATATTGATTTGAATAAGTAATAAAATCTAAAAAATTAGAAATATATATTAGTTTGATTGAGCAATTAAATTGCAGTAATAATGTTCAAAAATTGTTGATTAATATTGCTTTTGATAAGCAGTAAAATCGTAGAGAAAAAATAATTTATTTTTCAATGTTGTTAACATTAGTTTGAAAAAAACTTCATCAATTAATACCTCAACAATAAAAATAAATAAGAAGAGCTCATGAACGAAGTTTTTTTTACATTGAGTATTGCCATTTCAAGGCGATATTTCAACCGATACATATGTTAATAATAATATATAATAAGAATAATAATATATATATATAAGAACAGGCTAATTTTATTTTTTTTTGTTTTTTTTTATCGAGCAAATCATTTGTCTGTAGACTTCAGAATTTTGACATTTTTTTCGATGTTTCACGTTTTTCGATTATTAATGGTAGGATGAATAAACAGGTATAATTAAAAATTGAAGCTTTTTGGGGACATAGATAAATAAATTTATGTTTTGTTTTAATTAATTATTCACCTAATCAAATATTCATACAGATACAAATATCTCTAAAAATTTGTCAAAAATAAAAAATAAATATATTTCAAAAATAAAAAATATTTTTATTTATTTGATCAACCATTAAGTATCTTTACTTAAAATAAAAAAATAAATACAATAAGATGAAATTGAATTTATTTAAATCTCCAGGAACAAAGCATGTCGCTCATCAAACTGAAAAAAATATCACACGATTAGATATTTCTCAACTGATTTATATGTACTTATAGTAAGATTACAAACTGTGAATGACAAAATCATGTAAATCAACTTTAGCAGCAACTTCAGTTGTATATCTTCGTCTGTTGAAATTGAAGGATTTTTATATATTTTGAGCGAGTCCATCTTTTACATCTTTGACATGATCCATATACAAACGCATAATAAACATTATTTATTATTCAATGATTTTGAATTAAGCTCACATACACTTGAAAAATGAAGCATGCTGTTAGTTATAACGAACTGTTCTATGAAGCTGTATTTTCTTGCGATAATTGGACCTTGTTTATATCATTTCTCTTAATCTATATCCTCCTCATTCTGTCTCTCTCCCTCAGCAACAATAATATATTCCTCAAATTTATCTGCAGATAAACATACTTTAATAATGTACCTAAAAATTTACTATTATTATTAATAATTTATTAATTAAAAATAACTTAAAATAAAAAATAAAATAAAAAAAAAAATTAATATATTTACCAGCAAAATTATTAAAAGAAACAAGTCCTTTTACTTTTGTAATTTATTCTGGACCACCGACAATATAAATTTCTGGATCAAAAATTACATATGAATTAACGCACCAGGTACTTCGAAAACTTTAACATCTTCGTTTAGGCCAACAAACACTTGTGAGCTATTGTGAAATATTGTTAAATATTTCAGCTATTCGATGACACATAATTCAAAAATGAAAACAATTCTATTGGTAATCATTATATATACTAAAATCAAGTTGTACATGAACTATTTTTTTTTCAATTATTGAAGCGCAGCAATGTAATGATCAGCTCCATTTATAACTCCAAATGAATAAAAAAGTACAGAATTATCCCATCGTGTCAAATTTAAATAATAAAAACAATTTTATTATTTTGCCTTTGATGATGTTTTATTTTAAAATTTTACCTTGAACGTTGCACTGAACCGTTGCATTATTAAGGCTAAGTAAAATATAATTTTTTTCTATAAGTTTTCTAATTTTTTTTTTCTAAGTCTCTTATTTTTAACTTGGCAAAACTAGTCAAAACCAGATAAAATATGAAGAGAAGCACGAATGGTAGAAAGGCGCCTGGTGAATTAAGTTTGGCACATTCTGGTCGATTTTAGCCAGATTCTGCCAGCCGCATATTCTTCGAACAGTCGCCAGATTCTGCCAGTCAGATTTTTGTCTTTCAAAGTTGATTCTAAATCATACGTATTCATATCATATTTATACCTTGGCAATCATTTATAAAACTCTATGCTTTTAGAGTACGTAGTGCAGTACTAGTTTGTATTGTTGAATATTTGATGAGCGCATGTGTGAGTGAGAAATACACCGATATGTGCCAATATGTATATAGCAATCTCTGGTGACACCGTCGTGCATTAGCTAAGCATCTTCCAAGTTCCAGCTGCTAAGTTCACCCAAGTTCACCTTCCAGCCTTCCATTTTTTTTATCTTTATTGCTTTCTTGCATTTGGCTCAGTGAGGAATCGATCATTGCAATTTCAAACAATTGTAAAAAACTTAAACGTTTAAAAATTCCTTATTGCACTATGGTACCATCTATTGATGGTAAGCCACTTTCTTCATGAGTTATCAAAATTGCAATATATCTCGAACATCTTAATTTTCATCAATTGAATTATCCACGTGAGGGAATAAATCTTAAAGATAGTACAATTATTGCGATTGCTAATAAGTAATAACTGTAAAAACCTAAAAATTTTAAAATTTAAAAAAATTTAAAACTTAAAAATTTAAAATTACAGAGATATTACTGAAGCAGCTCTAATTGCTTTAACAAACTTGGAAAATTTACAAAAACTAAAGGTAAATTCTCTCAATATTACAGACGACTTTATTATCAAATTAAAATAATAAGGCTTAAAAAAATTGAATTGTTCTTTTTGCCGGAAACTTACTAATTCTGGTATTATTCAATTTATATTTAAAAAAACCCAGATCTTGAAAAAATCCATGCCGTGGGAATAGTAAATAATAATATTACAATTGATTTGGTTATTGCTGCTGATCAGGCAACTGAAAATCGTACAAATGGTATCATTTTACACCAAACAATAAGTGATCCGTTACTAAGACAATCTTTAACTAGGCCAACAATTAAATCTCAATGGTTGATTGAGAGATATATATAAATACTGACACATTTTAATCTATAAGTTAATTTTTTTCAAAAATATGCCTTCAGTTTGAAAATAATTCGAGCAAAAGTTGTAGGATTCGTAAGGGATAATCAAATTTATAGTATACCTTTTTCCAATTTATTATATATTACTTGGAATTATAAAAATTCAAATGTCAATGTTAATAATTTTGTAAAACAAAGTTAAAAATTAATTATACTTTCTTAAATAATTTTTTGTATGGAACAATTATGTTTATCTTTAATCGTACATATGTCATGACAGCTTTGATGATATTCAAGACAAAAACAAAGTCAAACAGTTTTAAGAAGAAAAAGAAATTATTTTACGGAGGCTAGGAGCCATAGGCTCAGCCGCAGTATTGAATTTATCGGCGAAAAAAAAAAAAAAACTCATATAACTTACGAAATAAGTAACATAGAGATTTTGTACTAGGCTTAAAAGAAGCGCATTGAAAAACTCTATCCCCGTATAATGGGTTTTTTGTTCTATCGATAATAGTTTTGAGTTGAAAAGAAAAAATGTAAATTTAAAAAAAATTTTTTTTTCTTACTCAAAAAATTAGGGAGTCTAAACTATCTATCAGAAAGTATTTATCATGAAAAGTTTTTTGTTCGTAAAACTTCTCTGTTTAATATTTCATTATTCTTAAATTATTGTTTATGTAACTTAAAATGTTACATACGTTTTTATGTGGAAATTTTACAAGTTATAAAAACGGCGCAATGAATAACTCAACGTCAAATAGAGATAGAGACTTCGTATTTAGGCTCATATTATGCGCCTTGGAAAATTCTATCGCCCGCATTCCGGGTTTTTTCTTCTATTTTTAATAGTTTTTGAGAAAATAAAAAAAAACTTCAAAATTTAACAAAAAATTCGGATATTTAATTTTTTTTCTCGAAAACCGTTATTGATAGAAAAAAAAACCCCCCAATCGATGTTACTAGATTTTTTTGAGACGCATAATTTGAGCCTAATACGAACTCTCTATCTTGATTATAACAAAAGTTATGGCTCGCCGAAAAAAAAATAAAAAAAATGGACCGAAGAATGTCATCATAGAGTTGAAATTAAATGTTTATAAGGCTTCAAAAAAGCCTTGAATTGAATTATGTTATTGTTAATGAACTATTAAATTATATTTGAGCAATAATTTAAAATAACCATGTGATGGCCCTAGTCGGAGTATTGAAAATTTTTAATTTTCAATGGGTAACGCGGGCCACACGCCCCAACGAACGTTACCATGTCTTTTTCAAATTTATTTTATTATTAACATTTTAATTGTTTAAATAATATCAAAAAATGTTTTTTTAATTGATTTATTTAATAAATAGTGTGAAATGATTTTTGTGCAAATTAGTTTTAAAAAAATATAGAAATAGTTAAAGTTATTTTTCAATTATCAAATATTCCATTGAATAATATTGTTTATTGATAATATTTTATGAATAAAAAAATTGAAAAGAGATAAATAAAACAATTTTTTTTAGTTTTTTTATTGTTTAAATAAATTAAGCTGTTTAATGTGAATTGAATATGGAATGATTATTTTATGTGATAAATAATTTCAGGTATAAATTAATAATTAATCTTAAAGATTGTTTTTTTTTTTTTTTGTTGATAATAATTGTTCTATACCTACAGTTAATTAATTTGATTTTTAAAACTTTATTTTTTTAACAGCTGTATAACGTTCCATGTATTTTCCGTAGCCTTTTAAATCGATCCCATCTAATTAGCCTAAGTTTGATGGAATTAGAATAAGCTGTAAAACTTATTCTGTTCGAGTTTTTTTTGGAAAGTATTGGAGTGAAGTTAATTTTCTTTGGGAGTTAATAGTTTAATTAATATTAATTAATTAAGATTTAGGGGCGCAGACAGCCTGAACTTTTTTATTTTTCAACTTATTTAGGTTTTTTTTTTGCAATCGATAGATAATTCTTTGAAGAATTATAATATGCAAAAAAATCCCATTGGGAGTTCTTCAATTTATTATTAAAAAATATTATAACTTTTTAATTGTTGCTATGTGCTGATTGATCATTTTGGTCCATTGCGCTTTCCTACTCACAAATCCCATACATTGACAAAGTGACAGCATTATTTTTATAATTACTCCAAACTACTCCGAAATGTTTATTTATGGTAAAAAAAGTTCTTAAACATAAATTTATTGTTTTATTATTTAATCTTTAAAAACCAGAAGTATGATAGAGATTAGAGTGCATAAAGGGAAAATTTGGAATAGGGATGCCGACTGGACCAAAATGATTAATGAATATTCTAATTCCATCAAACTTAGGCTAATTATAGATGGGATCATTTGTTTGCTTTCAAATAAATTACCATCAACAGCAATGTTTGATATTTTTGAATCTTTCAAAATGATAATTGGTATAGAATTTAATTGAAGACAATTTTCTTGGATTTAAGGAAATTTCATTCACGCGCTATCTAGCTGAAGATCTACAGACTGTTGATTTGTCGATAAGTAGGATTTTACTAGATAACAATTACGAAAATTTTTAAAATCATAAAAGCTGCAGGGAGTCGTACACCTGGAGTTCATCTAGAATTCCAGGTAAAGATTATGTTAAATGTGGTTACAAAAAAAAGGCATGCTTACTAAAAAAAAAAAAAAAAATACTGTGACCTACGTGTTTTTAACCTATAAACCGTTTTTAAATAAAAACTTAAATTTTTGTTGATGAAAAAAATAGCTATAGAGAGCTATAGAGAGCAGAACTTACCATCATATTTTTCTGTATTTGAATTTTGAAGCACCTCAGGTTCTTGAAGACGTTGACGACAGCATTTTCAGTATTTACTTATGATGAGTGCAATAAAAATATGTGTTGAAGAAGACCAACAAACCTCTGATAATAGTGACAAGGATAAAAAAAAAGTCGTCATCAACTCACTGGACTACGACTCTTTAGCTGAAATCTTTATGTTGCTGCTAACACCAGAAAGGATAAAAATGGAAAAAGGTGAATATTATCATCATAATAAAGTTTCTTTTTTTTTTGAATAAAATATCGATGTTTGTATTATTAACTTTTAAATTTGATACGTTTCATTCTAGTTTGTACTAAATGGAAAGAGGCATGTCAACGAGCTTGGTATGACATTAAAAAATACAAATGTGAATCATCAATTGGATGTTCTTATGATAACCGTTTGTTGACACAATCATACCTCGAGAAAATATTATCAAGATGTGGTAATTATCTAAAAGAATTGTCTCTCTCAGATGTTTGTGATTCAAGTATTATGCCATTTGTGAGTGATCACTGTAAAAATTTAACAAGTCTTGAATGTGAATTTGACGTTTTAACGTTACAATTTGGTGCTGATCAGTTTGTTTCAGCATTTACACAGTTAGGTAAATTGAAATGCATTAAAATAACAGTACATCATAAGTGGTATAGTAAGACAATTGATCTCTGTGATATAATTGATAGTCTTCCAGAAGAAATTAATGAAATTCATTTACTTTCTAAATCTTGGTCGAATGAAAAACGAAAAGTTTTTATGGTAAGTTGTTGAGAAACAATAATCGAATAAATACAAATTATTTAAATGAATTTTTATTATTTTCAGACTTTCAAAAAATTTAAAAATCTTAAAAAATTGACATTACATGGCCTCTGGTTAGAAACCATTATTCAAGAAATAGCAGAACTAACAACACTTGTTCATCTCAACATTCAACTATATGGTATCCCCGAAGAATTTTTTCTATTTAATAAACTCGTAAATTTGGAATACATTGACTTAACAATGGGTACAAAGTATGGAATGAACAACGTCTCTACAAAAATGCTCAATACAATTTTTTGTACATGCAAAAATCTAAAACATCTTGATAGTCCACGAGGTCTTTATGATGTATCTAAAATTCCTCTCACGAAATGGATAAACTTTCAAAACTTGGAATATCTTGGTATTTCTTGTGGTTTAATGCCAAACTTAGCCAATACAATTGTTAAATACTGCAAAAATTTAAAACATTTGAAAATATATTCTCCTCATCGAATTATAAATAATACTGCTTTAAAAAAGTTAGCAGAGTTGGAAAATCTTGAATGTTTAATATTGAATGGTCTGATTGAGGAATTAATCATTCATGAGGAATCAATAACTGCAATTTCCAACAATTGTAAAAAACTTAAACGTTTAGAAATTCCTTTTTGCACTATATTATCATCTATTGATGGTAAGCCACTTTCTTCTCCATCTGTTCTTGATGAGTTATCAAAATTACAAAATCTTGAACATTTAAACTTGTCTTATGCAAAAAATCTCAAAGATAGTACAATTATTGCTATCGCTAATAATTGCAAGAACCTAAAAAGTTTAGAAATCCAACGTTGCACAGGTATTACTAATAGAGGTCTCAATGCTTTAACGAAATTAAAAAATTTACAAAAACTTAATGTAAGTTGTCTTGATATAATTACAGACAGCTTCCTTATCAAATTAAAAGGATTAAAAGAATTGCATTGTAATGGATGCAAGAAACTTACTAATGCTGGTATTATTCAATTTATAAAAAATAATCCAGATCTTGAAATGATTAATGTCAGCGATATAAAAAATATTACAACTAATATGGTTATTGGTGCTGATCAGGCAACTAAAAATCGTACAAATGGTATCATTTTACACATAATAATGGATGATATGTCAGTAATCAAAGCTTCTAAATCAATAATTCAATCTCAATGGTTGGTTTTTGATTAGATTTAATTATAGTTATCATATACTTTTATTTCTAATTTACGCGTAATATTCATCTATAATTTATTATTAAAAACACATACAAAATATGTTACCAGGTCGATGACATCGTAAAGACATATTGTAGAAGAATATTTTTATTTAAACTTGTTAATACTTACAGTTATTGTTGATACTTACTAATTTGTAAGTAAGGTAAATATTAATGGTAGGATGAATAAACAGGTATATTTATAAATTGAAGCTTTTTGGGGACATAGATAAATAAATTTATGTTTTGTTTTAATTAATTATTCACCTAATTAATTATTCACCTAATCAAATATTCATACAGATACAAATATCTCTAAAAATTTGTCAAAAATAAAAAATGAATATATTTCAAAAATAAAAAATATTTTCATTTATTTAATCAACCATTAAGTATCTTTACTTAAAATAAAAAAATAAATACAATAAGATGAAATTGAATTTATTTAAATCTCCAGGAACGAAGCATGTCACTCATCAAACTCAAAAAAATATCACACGATAAGATATTTCTCAAATGATTTACTTGTATGTATAGTAAGATTACAAACTTTGAATGACAAGATCATGTAAATCAACTTTAGCAGCAACTTCAGTTGTATATCTTCGCCTGTTGAAATTGAAGGATTTTTATATATTTTGAGCGAGTCTATCTTGTACATCTTTCACATCCCTATACAAACAAATAATAAACATAATAATTTTCAAAAATCACTTATTTAATTATTTAAAATCGTAATATAAAAAGGACAAACATCATCGGTCTTCCGGACATTTGATTGGTCATTGTTTTTTTCTCACTTGCTCTCATACGAATTTCTTTCTGTTTGCCTTTTTCTATTATTTTTTTATTTATTTCGTTAGGAACGAAAAAACAAAAAAAACAGAGCGAGTAAACAAAATTTTTTTTGATATTTTTGATATTTTTTTTTAAAATTGACATATTAAGCTAGCACAACTTTCTCAATAATCATCGGATCTCAATGCGATTGGGCTTAAAATTTTGTGCGAATTATGTGTTTTTCATGTGTGAAGAAATAAATTTGACAGAAAATTTTTTTTTTATTTTTACATTTTTTTTTTAAAATTGTTATATTAAGCTAGCACAACTTTTTTAATAATCATCGGATCTCAATGCACTTGAGCTCATAATTTTGTGTGAATTATGTGTTTTTCATGTGTGAAGAAATAAATTTGAAAGAAAATTTTTTAATATATTTTTTATATTTTTTATATTTTTTTTTTAAATTGACATATTAAGCTAGCACAACTTTCTCAATAATCATCGGATCTCAATGCGATTGGGCTTAAAATTTTGTGCGAATTATGTGTTTTTCATGTGTGAAGAAATAAATTTGACAGAAAATTTTTTTTTTATTTTTACATTTTTTTTTTAAAATTGTTATATTAAGCTAGCACAACTTTTTTAATAATCATCGGATCTCAATGCACTTGAGCTCATAATTTTGTGTGAATTATGTGTTTTTCATGTGTGAAGAAATAAATTTGAAAGAAAATTTTTTAATATATTTTTTATATTTTTTATATTTTTTTTTTAAATTGACATATTAAGCTAGCACAACTTTCTCAATAATCATCGGATCTTGATGCAATTGGGCTTAAAATTTTGTGCGAATTATGTGGGGAAATATAAATTCGAAAAAAAAAATTTTTCCCATTTTTTATATTTTTTTTAAAAATTAAGATATAAAAGTAGCACAACTTTTTCAGTAAACATTCAATCTTGATGTTATTAGACTAAAAATTACGTGTGAATTATGTGTGATTTATGTGTAAATAAATAAATTTAAAAAAATTTTCGTCAATTTGTTCATTCTTTTTTTTTTTTTTTATGATAATACTTGTGTTTATAAAATCAATGAACAATGAACCTTTCAGAAGGTATGGATACAGGCGCGCGTAGCGCGCCAATGTGCTCGTAATAAAAAATAAAAAATCATTACATATAGCGCTTGTATTATTATTTTTCAAAATTTCTGCATCTTTTTCATCTCGTGCACATTTGATTGATATATCAATTAAATACAGAGTATTTGAATCAATTTTTATTATTTCCAGACTTTTAAAAAATTTGAAAATCATCGAAAGTTGACATTACATGCATGGCTTCTGTTTAGACAACATTTTTCAAAAAACAGAAGAAAAAACTACACTTGTTCATCTTAACATTGGACTATACCTGAAGAGTTTTCTCTATTTAATAAACTCGTCAATATTTGGAATATATATCTACCTACTAATGATTCGCTCTATACAAAAGTACTCAATACTATTTTTTGTACATGCAAAAATCTAAAATATCTTGATTTGCCAATTGGTTGTTACGATATAGCTGAAATTCCTCACAAAAAATGGATAAACTTTCAAAACTTGAAATATCTTGGTATTTCTTGTAAGATAATGCCTGACTTAGCAAATACAATTGTTGAATATTGCAAGAATTTCAAACAGTATTCTCAACTGACAGTGTAAAGAAAAATATGAAAGCCATAAAATAACATATTTATTTATCTATAATTTTATCAAAAAAAATATAACAATAATATTTTATTATATGGAAGCTTCCATACCTAGGTATAAAATTTTTTAATACATGTGCACTTAACAAGAAGTAGGCTAGGATTATTTCGATGGGATCATAAATTTTTCGATTGCGCTCATAGCAGCAAGTACTGATCAGTAACGAAAATTTAGATAAAAAGAAAAATTTGGATAAATATATAGGACATTTCTGGGCATATTCACTATACTACTATCACTCGCTGTGATAAGACATTTACGTCACACTTCTATACTATATCACTATCACTATATATATGGATATCACTATATATTACTGTGCAATTATGGATTTGAGAAAGTTTTACTCGTGCTCAGACACTGCCTAGTGCTATCTAGCTAAAAAATTATTGATTATTATTTTGTAAAATTATTTTCGTATCGAAAATTATATGAATTGAAAAATTACAAAAGCTGTAGGAAGCCGTACACCTAAAGTTCACCTAGGGTTCCAGGTAAAGATTGACAATTAACAATTGCATCTTATTGACAATATATTCTTTTAATAAATAACCATTTACAAAAATAGATTGATTAATTATTCACTTGATTAATTTTTATATTTTTTTTACTAAAAACAAGTATTCATACAACCAAAAATATTTCTAAAGATTTGTCCAAAATAAAAAGCAAATATTATATTTAAAAAATCATAAATATTTTCATCCAAGTACTCAGTAAATGTATTTGATGTAGTTTGATGATGCACTGGGTTTAGCTTTTAACAGCTGACAATGAATTACATTTGTTTTATTTATTTATTTATTTTTCGACTACGACTTTGAAATATTTGAGTTAACAAAATGAAATCAATTTGAGTCAATCAAGTTTAATCAATTTGAGTCACATTGTATACAACTCGGACTATATATTTTTTTATGGTTTTTTTTGTTCATTTTAATATTCAGGTTGTAATACATTTAAATTCATCATAATTTATTAAAAATATATTTTCAGAATTTACTTAAAATGAATGCGAAAGAAATATGTGTTCAAAAAGACCAACAAATCTCTGATGATGGTGACAAGGATCAAAAAGTAGTCATCAATTCATTGAATTGTGACTCATTAGCAAAAATCATCATGTTGCTGCCAATACCAGAAAGGATAGATATGGAAGAAGGTGAATATTATTGATGAATATCAAAATAAAGTTTCTTTTTTGTTAATAAAATATCAATGCTTGTATTATTAATTTTTAAATCTGATATGTTTTATTCGAGTTTGTAACAAATGGAAAGAGGCATGTCAACTAGCTTGGTATGACATTAAAAAATACAAATGTGAATCATTAATTGGACGTTCTTATGATAATCGTTTGTTGACACAATCATACCTTGAGAAAATATTATTGAGATGTGGTAATTATCTGAAAGAATTGTCTCTCTCAGATGTTTGTGATTCAAGTATTATGCCATTTGTTGGTGATCACTGTAAAAATTTGACATCCTTGGAATGTAAATTTGATGATAATTCCCTAATTGATAATGCTGATCACTTTGTTCAAGCATTTACACAGTTGGATAAATTAAAATGCATTAAAATAACTATAAATCACATTACTGAAAAGACAATTAATCTCTCTGCAATAATTGATAGCCTTCCAGAAGAAATTAATGTAATTCATTTATTTTCTAAACCTCTCTGGAATCGAAAACAAAATGATTCCATGGTAAGTTGTTATTAAATATTAATTGTTTATGTATCACCAGTGACAAAAAATACTATCAATTAAGTGCAAATTATTTAAATAAATTTTTATTATTTGCAGACTGTTCAAAGATTCAGAAATCTTCTCAATTATCATCAGTTGGCCTGTGTTTAGACAACATAAACCTAGAAGAAATAGCAGGTATAACAACACTTGTTCATCTTAACATTGATTATATGATATACACACAAACCTTTCTATTTAATAAACTCGTTAATTTGGAGTTTATCGACTTAACGATGAATATTGAGTATGAGGCGAAAAAACTTGTCTACCAAAGTACTTGAGACTATTTTTGTACATGCAAAAATCTAAAAATATCGAGAAATGGATAAATTTTCAAAACTTGGAATATTGGTATTTTGTAGCATAGCACCTGACGTAGCCAATACAATTGTTGAATGTTGCAAGAATTTAAAACATTTAAGAATTAAAAGTAACATTATAATGGATACTGCTTTTAAAAAAAGTTAACAGAGTTAGAAAATCTTGAATGTTTAATATTAGATTATATGTTTGGTCTTCATGATGAATCAATAACTGCAATTACAAACAATTGTAAAAAACTTAAACGTTTAGAAATTGCTCAATGTATAATAGAACCAGCTATTGATGATGACCGACTGTCTTCTCTATCTGTTCTTGATCAGATATCAAAATTACAATATCTTGAACACCTATGTTTGCGTAAGGCATTAGAGCTTGATAGTACAATTATTGCTATTGCTAATAATTGTAAGAATCTGAAAGTTTTGATATCAGAGCTTGCAGTAATATTACTGAAACAGCTCTATGTAATATCAAACTTGAAAAATTTAGAAAACTAAATGTAAGCTTTTTCATATAATTCTGACAGCTTCCTTATCAAATTGAAAGGATTGAAAGAATTGCATTGTGAAATTTGCAAGAACCTTACTGATACGGGTATCATTCAATTTATAAAATAATCCAGATCTTGAAAAGATTTGTGTCAGGGTATAGATAATATTACAACCGATACGGTTATTGCTGCAGATCAGGCAACTAACAATCGTACAAATGGTATAATTTTACACATAACAATGTGTAGCCCGTTATTAGTAGAAGCTTCTAAGTCAATAATTACATCTCAATGGTTGGTTGTTGAAGAGATTTAATTATGGTTATCACATACGTTTCTTTTTAATTTACGCGTAATGATCTTATATATTTATTCTAAAACATATACAATACGTTACCAAGTCAATGATATGCAAAGGCATATTGTAAAAGAATATTTTCATTTTAACTTGTTGATACTTACAAATTTTAAGTGAGGTAAATTTATTGAGAATATCTTATTAGAATAATATATCCTTCTAATAAACAATCATCAACAAAAATAAATTGATTATATTCACCTGAACAAGTATTCATACAGCCAAAGTATTTATAAAGATTTGTCATAATTAAAAACAAATATTATATTTTGGTTTGAATTTTAACAGCTGACACAATTACAGCACAATCTATGTGTTTCTACCATTTATAACTAATTTATAATTTTTTATTCACAATTATTTAAACTTTTGACTAAAACTTTGATAAATGCATTGTCAATGTAAATAAATTATGTAACTGTAATTCCTTAGCTCTATCTTTTTTTCAGCTACTGCTTTTCTAAAGACATTTTTATAATTTTATTTATTCAATAAATAAAATACTTTTTTTGAAAAAATAAAAATGGCCAAGGAAAGGATGTAGCTACCCGGGAAAAACGATTTGTATACAACCATATACAACCATATACAACCATATACAACCATATACAACCATATACAATCATATACAATCATATACAAACATATACAATCGTATATAGATGTATATGGAAAGTTGATTATTTTAGTGACTTTGTATACAACCTTCTACAGTTGTATATAAGTTTCTACAATCATATAAACTTGTATATAAGTTTATACAATCATATAAACTTGTATATAAGTTTACACAATCATATAAACTTGTATATAAGTTTATACAACTATATAAACTTGTATATGAGGTATAAACTGTTTGTATACAACAATATACAACTATATACAACCATATACAACCATATACAACTATATACAACCATATACAACTATATACAACCATATACAACTATATACAACCATATACAATCATATACAACCATATACAACTATATACAACCATATACAATCATATACAACTATGTACAACTATATACAATCATATACAACCATACAACTTGGTAGCTTATTACATCTTGTATACAATCATGGTTATATACAAACATATATGGACATATACAACTGCATATATTTATATATGTTTATATATAAATTTATAAAATCATATACAACTATACAACTTGGTAGCTTACTTCATTTATCTTGTATACAATTATATATGGTTACATACAAACATATATGGACATTTTTAAAATTATATACAATTTTACAACTCAGTAGCACATTGAAGACTGACCAACCTATGACTTGCCATTCATCGATTTTTATTCGGGTCACTAAGACGGATTTTTTTTCATTCTTTCCATGTATATATGAAAATATATTAAGAACCGCTATTATGTATTTAATATTGGAAGGGTGTTTGTTTAATTATATATAACAGCTACTTATTTTTTTTACGAAACGAAAATTTCAGGGATAAAAAATTTTTTTCATAAATTATGACAATACATTCCGGGGTATACGAAACAAATGAAATTCATATATCGGCCGAGTGTTAGTTGATCCTTGGATTGCTATGATTATAATGAATATTTAAGTAGAACAAATTTTCCTAATTTTCGATTGTAGCTGCCGTGGTTAGGTAAGTAAGGCTCTGGAGTTTCAACTAGAAGATACCGTGTTCAAGTCCCGGTAAAGTCAAGTATTTATGGTGTAATTTTTTCGGTCAAATAAATCATTAAATATATAAACAAAAAGATTAAATTGTTTAAATAATTATAAATTTTTTTTTTTTTATGATATTAATAAATTTTTGAAAGTCACGGCATATAAACTTGTATACAACTATCTTTGTTTGTATACAACTATCTATGTTTGTATACAACCATTCTTGAATTTGATCTATAAATTCCATATATGGTTGTATACAACTGTATACAACTTTATAAATTTGTATACAGAAAATGGCGATATACAACTGTATGAATTTATATACAATCATATATGGTTGTATATGATTGTATATGGTTGTATACAAACCGTTTTTCCCGGGTAAGGAAAAGATGTAACTAAGAAATTATTGTAGCTTGAAACATAATTTTTTTGGCAACTGTAATTCCTTAGCTCCCCCTTTTTTTAATGTACATATTGATTGTTTGGCTATTATTGAGTCTAAGAAAATATTTAACAGCTAAGTGAAAAGTCGAGCAGCTTTTATTTACTATTAATTGTATGTACAATATTTGATGGGTGCATGTGTGAGTGAGAGAAGAATACACCAATTATGTGCCAATATGTATGTTATCTAGCCACCAGCTATCTCTGGTGACACCACCCATGCATTAGCTAAGCATCTTCTTCCAAGCCTTCCAAGTTCCAGCAAAGTGCAGCTAAGTTTTATTACCCAAGTTTGCCCAAGTTCACCTTTCAGTCTTATTATCTTTATGTCAGTGTTCTCCACCCAGCTGCTCCACGCTATAGAAAATATAGGTAAACATAACCTTACTTTAAAATAATTTTTTAATTGTTATCATTAGAATAAATTGCAATAATAATACAATAATATACAAAAACAAATATCAATTTAAATAATAATATTTATCAGTGCTTTCAATAGAAAAGAAGAAAAATAGCTAAACTAATTCAGGTAAATCGAAATTTATAATTTTAACAATTGAGTGCATTTATAAAATTTATAATAATATAAAAATATATAAAAATAGAGATGATAAAAATGTACATACAAAAAAAAAGTCATGTTTTTGTGCCACCGTCCAACACTGATTTTATCATTCTAGTTTTATTCTACGTTCAGTATTTCAAGATGTGTTTTATTTGCCATTTTTTTTATCTTGATTGATCTAGATTTTGGAACATATTTTTATTTATTTTATTATTCTGGCGGTAATACATTTAAATTTATTATTAGTTTTTATTAAAATTATGTTCTTAGAATTTACTCAAAATGAGCGTGAAAAGAAAACGTATTGAGAAAGATCAACAAACCTCTGATAATGATGACAAGGATCAACAAGTTATCGTCAATTTACTTCCAAAAATTTTTATGCCACTGTCAATACCAGAAAGGATAGACTTTGAAGAAGGTATATATTATCATCAAAATAAAGTTTCTTTTTTGTAAATAAAATATCAATAATTCTATTATTAAATTTTTAATCTGATACGTTCTATTCTAGTTTTTACCAAATGGAAAGATGTATATCAACAAGCTTGGTGTGACATTACAAAATACAAATGTGAATCATCGATTGGACGTTCTTATGATAACCGTTTGTTGACACAATCATACCTCGAGAAAATTTTATTAAGATGCGGAATTTATTTGAAAGAATTGTCTCTCTCATATATTTGCAATTCAAGTATCATGCCATTTCTTGGTGATCACTGTAAAAATTTAACAAGTCTTGAATGTACATTTGACGTCAAGTCATTAATTCATAATACTGATGACTTTGTTCAAGCATTTACACAGTTGGATAAATTAAAATGTATTAAAATATCAGTAAATCACCATAGAGATTACTATGATGAAACAATTAGTCTTGTTGAAATGATTGATAGTCTTCCAGAAGAAATTAATGAAATTCATATACTTTATAGATGTCGGTGGGGCAATATACGATCAGCTCTTTTCGTAAGTTGTTATTGAATACCAATTAGTCGTTTATTACTAGTAACAAACAATCAAACACAAATTATTTAAATAAATTTCTATATTATTTTCAGATTTTGAAAAAATTTAAAAAGCTTCAAAAATTGACTTTACATGGCCTCGGTTTAGACAACTTGATTCTTCAAGAAATAGGAGAAAAAACAACCCTTGTTCATCTTGACATTGAACTATATGATGAACGCATAGGGTTTCCTCTATTTGACAAACTCATTAACTTACAATATATTAAAATAAAAATTGAAGATAGGTCAGATGAAGATACAGAGAAACTCTCTAAAATACTACTCAACACGATTTTTCGTACATGTAAAAATCTAAAACATCTTGATATTCCACATAGTCATTTTGATGTAGCTGAAATTCCTCTCAAAAGATGGATAAACTTTCAAAATTTAGAATATCTTTGTTTACCTTGCGATGAATTATCGCCTCACCTAGCAGATACAATTGTTAAATATTGCAAGAATCTAAAATACTTGAGTATAACATATACCTACAAACGTGGTTTATTAAATGAATATGCTGTAAAAAAATTAACAGAGTTGGAAAAATCTTTGAAAGTATTCTTATTAATAAAATTCCATTATTTGAGATTATATTGATGATGGTGACCTGTCTTCTCCATCTGTTCTTGATGAGTTGTCAAAACTACAATATCTTGAACATCTAAACTTGCGTAATTCAAAAAATCTTAAAGATAGTACAATTATTGCTATTGCTAATAATTGTAAAAACCTAAAAAGTTTAGATATCCATGATACCAGTCCTTGTATTACTGAGACAGCTTTAATTGCTTTAACAAACTTGAAAAATTTAGAAAAACTAAACGTAGGCAATCATCTTATTTCAGACAGCTTCATTATCAGGTTAAGAGGATTAAAACAATTGGATTGTTCTTATTGCGACAAACTTACTAATGCTGGTATTATTCAATTTATAAAAAATAATCCAGATCTTTCAATGATTGACGTCTCAGATATAAATAATATTACAATTGACTTGATTATTGGTGCTGATCAGGCAACTAAAAATCGTACAAATGGTATCATTTTATACATAACAACAAACGATATGTCAATAATAGATGCTTCTAAGCCAATAATTAAATCTCAATGGTTGGCTGTTTTTGTAAATTACTTTTAAATTAATCGTATACCTTTCTCTCCTATTTATACGTGTAATGAAGTTATAGAATTCTTCTATAACATATTCTTAAAAATACATACAAAATATGTTACCAAGTCGAAGACATTGTATACTATAACATTATTAGTAATACTTGTTCTCTTTATTACTTGAAATTATAAAAATTCAAATGTCAATGTTAATATTTTTGTAAAACAAAGTTCAATAATAAAAATACTTTCTTCAATAATTTTTTGTATGGAACAATTTATTTTTACTATTAATCGTACATATGTGATTAGTAATCACTGATTACAAGTTTTTAAAAACTATATTTTTATATTTTTTTACTAAAAACTAGTATTCATACAGCCAAAAACATTTATAAAGATTTGTCGAAAAATAAAAAGCGATCATTATATTTAAAAAATCATAAATATTTTCATCCAAGTACTCAGTAAAATTATTTGATGTAGTTTGATGATTTACTGGCTTTAACTTTTATCAGCTGACAATGCATTACATTTGGTTTATATATATTTTTTGACTACAATTTTGATTAATTAAATTAAATAGTTGAGTTATCAAGATTCAAAACTATGTTGGTAACGTAGACTTCCAACTGGGATCACGTTATCCCACAAGTGGATTTTTTTTTTTTTACATTTATATCCATTTATATTAATCCATATCAATGCATATAAATTTATTATCTTTATTTATTAAAGGTTAAGTAACAAATAACAATACATAGCACTGTACAAATGTAGCACTGTGTAGCACATTAAACGCTCAAACGTACGAAATTGTCTAATTAAAAGCGATCATCAAATTAATACATTTACTTTTTTTTTTAAATTCGTTACCAAGTAAATGACATGACACACATTGTCTAGTGAAAAAGAACAAAATTTATTGCATCAACTACTAAATTTTCACCTAATCGAAGGATCAATTACGGTAAATAAAAATTAATAATTTAACTAATTGTATTTATAAAACCATCACGTGTATCAAGTGTATTTTGACATGTTGCATAACAATCAATGTTGTTTCGCTTTAAATATATATTTATTGATGTTGATTTTACTGGTTAATCATCAACTTTTAATTGATCTGTATCTTGGACTATATATTTTTTTATGGTTATTTTTGTTCATTTTATTATTTAGGTTGAAAAAATGTGTGTTGAGAAAGACCTACAAATCTCTGATGATGGTGACAAGGATCCTAAAGTTGTTATCAACTCACTGGACTACGACTCATTAGCTAAAATCATCGTGCTGCTGCCAATAGCTGAAATGATAGACATGGAAAAAGGTATATATAAACATCAAAATTAAAATTTCTTTTGTTAATAAAATATCAACGTTTATATTATTAAGTTTTAAATTTGATGCGTTTTATACTAGTTTGTACCAAATGGAAAGAGGCATGTCGACTAGCTTGGTATAACATTAACAAATACAAATGTGAATCATCAATTGGGCGTTCTTATGATAACCGTTTGTTGACACAATCATACCTCGAGAAAATATTATTAAGATGTGGTAATTATCTGAAAGAATTGTCTCTCTCAGATGTTTGTGATTCAAGTATTATGCCATTTGTGAGTGATCACTGTAAAAATTTAACAAGTCTTGAATGTGAATTTGACGTCAAGTCATTAATTCATAATACTGATGACTTTGTTCGAGCATTTACACAGTTGGATAAATTAAAATGTATTAAAATATTAGTGAATCACCATACAGATTACATTGATAAAACAATTAGTCTTGTTGAAATGATTAATAGTCTTCCAGAAGAAATTAATGAAATTCATATACTTAATAAATATTGGTGGTACGGTAAACAAGCACTTCGTTTCGTAAGTTGTTAATAAATACAAATTAGTTGTTTATCACCAGTGACAAACATTACTATCAATTTAATACAAATTATTCAAATAATTTTTTATTACTTTTAGACTCTCCAAAGATTCAAAAATCTTCAACAATTATCATTAGTTGGCCTCTGTTTAGACGACATAAACCTACAAGAATTAGCAGACATAACAACACTTGTTCATCTTAACATTGGATTATATGATATACACACAAACCTTTCTCTATTTAATAAACTCGTTAATTTAGAGTATATTGACTTAACGATGGGTACAGCGTTTGAGGAAGCGAAGAACCTCTCCACAGAAATACTCAATACTATTTTTTGTACGTGCAAAAGTCTAAAACATCTTGATATTCCATTAGGTCCTTATGATGTAGCTAAAATTTCTCTCAAGAAATGGATAAATTTTCAAAACTTGGAATATCATGGTTTTTCTTGTAATATAACGCTCGACTTAGCAAATACAATTGTTGAATATTGCAAGAATTTAAAACACTTGCGAATACATAATAGTAATCTTTACCCTATGAATAATACCGCTGTAAAAAAGTTGACGAAATTGGAAAATCTTGAATGTTTAATTCTTTTTATAGTTCAGCTTCTCGAGGAATCAATAATCGCAATTTCAAACAATTGTAAAAAACTCAAGCGTTTAGAAATTCCTTCTTGTATTATAGTACCATCTATTGATGGTAACTTATTTTCTTTTTCATCTGTTTTTGATGAGCTATCAAAATTGGAATATCTTGAACATCTATATTTACGTACGGCATCAAAGCTTGAAGATAGTTCAATTATTGCTATAGCTAATAATTGTAAGAACCTAAAAAGTTTAGATATTCGAAGTTGTAAAGGTATTACTGAGACAGCTCTCGTTGCTTTATTGAGCTTGAAAAATTTAAAAAAACTTTATGTAAGCTTTCTTCATATAATTACTGACAGCTTCCTTATCAAATTGAAAGGATTGAAAGAATTGCATTGTGAAATTTGCAAGAATCTTACTGATACGGGTATCATTCAATTTATAAAAAATAATCCAGATCTCGAAAAGATTTTTGTCAGGGGTATAGATAATATTACTATTGATATGGTTATTGGTGCTGATCAGGCAACTAAAAATCGTACAAATGGTATTATTTTACAAATAGGAATATTTGATCCGTCAATAATAGAAGCTTCTAAGTCAATAATTACATCTCAATGGTTGATTGTTGGTTAGATTTAATTATAGTTATATACTTTTCTTTCTAATGTACGCGTAATATTCTTCAATAATTTATTCTTAAAAACATATTCAAAACGATATTGTGAAGACATTGTAAAATAACATTTTTATTGTAAATAACTTGTTTTCTGTAAAATAATAAAAAATAAAAAAAAACATTACATAGCTGTTGTGCTATTATTTTCCAAAGTTTCTGCATCTTTTTCTCTTTTTGGAATTGGAAATTTTTTGAGTTTCTCTACACATGAATCAATTTTTTCATTGGCAATATAAGTTGTTGCTTCAATTGGCAAAGGTAGAGAATGTTCAACAGGTGGCAATAGTGAATTTGGATCGATAGCACGATAAGCCAAATTGTTCCATATATGTTGAATTTTAACATCATTTATTTGACCAGGTTCTAAGACATCAGCATCTAATCACACAGTGTTAATTAAATTATCAACTGCATCATTTTCTTCCTTTTCTAATTGTTTTAAAATTGATCGATAAGGTCTTGGATCATAACACTTCTTTCATCAGTCCAAACTAATTCATACATATACATGCACTGAAAATAATTTAACACAAATTAATAATGATTATTCTTCATTGCAATAATTATCATTAATAATATTATTGTTCCAGTGTCATGTATCCACCAGAAACCTGTTGACAAAAAAACATAAAAATTATTTTAATATTTAATTTCAATTGCATTTTTTTGGGTTAATTACTTGATTAACTAAATACAAAATCATTTTTTCGCTCTTTTTTAGCTCGGTAGTGTCAATTGTTGTGGATTTTATTCCACTTGAAAAATAAAATATCAATTGTCATTATATGCAGCAGAAAATTACAAAATTAATAATATTTCTTAGATGCAAAGTAAATAAAGTGTTTCCTTGAGAATACTGTTTGAAATTTTTTGCATATAAGCTGCATTTAATTGATCAGAAGATGAATAATCATTCATCATGATCAATGTTGTTCTCAATGACCTAAAAAAAAATAACCACAATATTTTAACTTTATTTTTTTAGTATTTTGAATGATTATTTTTTGATATTTACCCTAAACATTCACTCTTTGCAACTTCAATAGCAGTATGAAGTGCCTTAATCCAATTTTTGATTTTTATTTTATTTATATTTTTTATTGTATTAATTGATACTGTTTGAACTGGCTGGAACTCTTCAATGATATTAAAAAATAAAACTATTCTGGGCTGCAACAGAACCCATTAGAATGATGACAGAAAATCTAAAAATATCTACGTCAACATAAAAAACCATTTGTTGTTACGAATTTATTTACAAAAAATATTATAATAACATATGTCTTCGTGTTGTTATTTATTGACATTTGGATCGTCTTGTTTAATTTCAACATCAGATAATAGTTTCTTGAAAATATATATTTATTAAGTGTTTGAATAATACTAATTAATGGTAAAATAAACAATAATAATATCTTACTTTCAGTGGTTGATCCTTCGTGGGATTTTTAGTTATTGATTTATCAGTAAAGTTATTTGATTGTGTTTGATGATATACTTTTGACAGGTGACAAGGTGGTTTTTTTAAAATATATTCATATTATATCGAAGATAACAATAAACAATAGCAAAATTAACGGGCAAACGTACCGAATATCTGAATAAAATTCATCATATGATTAAAACATTTATTAAAAAAATACGTTACCACAGTTCAAATGACATTGTGTGTTTAATAAAAACAACAAAAAGATCAATAAAGTAAATAAAATTTATAATTCAAAAAATTAGATCTATAAAACAATTGCTTATATCAACTGTATTTAACATGTTGCATGACATTCAATATTATCTAGCTTTAAATATAATTTTATTGATATTGATTGATGTTGATTTTGCTGATGAATCATCAACTTTTAATTGATCTGTATCTTGGACTACATATTTTTGTTGTGTGTTCAATTCATTCCAAAATGAATGCATATTGAAGACCCAACAAATCTCTGCTGATGGTGACAAGAATAAAAAAAAAGTTGTCATTAATTCACTGGATTACGACTCATTACCAAAAATCCTTATGTTGTTGCCAATACCAGAAAGGATAGACATGGAAAAAGGTGAATATTATTATCAAATCAAAATTTCTTTCTTTTTTAAGTAAAATATCAATGTTTCTATTAATAATTAACAAATCTACTGATAGTATAATTACTGCTATTGCTAATAATTGTAAAAACCTAAAAATTTTGGATATTGGATACATTGGGTTTAACTTTCAACAGCTGGCAATGAATTACAGAAAAATCTATTTGTTTATTACCATTTACAACTAATTTATAATTTTTTATTCACAATTTAAACATTTGACTACAACTTAAAACTTTGATAAATGCATTGTTAGTGTAAATAGTTAACTCATGAGTTATCAGAAGTCAGAACTGGTTAGAACCCTGTTGCCTTCGAGCTGGGATCAAGTTATTCCACACTTGGGTTTTTTTTTTTACATCCATATTAAAGGTTAACAAATGACATTATGACATTAGCACAATGAATGCTCAAACGTAAAAAATTATCTAATTAAAAGTCATTATCAAATTAATGTATTTTTTTTTTTTTTTCATACGTTACCAAGTTCAACTACTAAATTAATTATCACCTAATCAGAGGATCAATTAAGGTAAATCGAAATTTCTAATTTTAACAATGACATTTATAAAACAATCACTTGTATCAAGTGTATTTTAACATGTTGCATCGCATTCAACATTATTTAGCTTTGAATATGATTTTATTGATGTTGATTTTACTGGTAAATCATCAACTTTTGATTGATCTATATTTTGTAATATATTTCTGCTGTATTTTATTCTGGTTGTAAAATACATTTCAATTTATTATCATTTGTTTAATGTATATATTTTCAGAGTTTACTAAAAATGTGTGCAAAAAGAATATGTGTTGAAGAAGACCAAGATATCTCTGATGATAGTGACAAGAATAAAAAAAGGGTTGTCATCAATTCACTGGATTACGACTCATTAGCAAAAATCATCATGTTATTACCAATACCAGAAAGGATAGACATGGAAGAAGGTGAATATTATTGATGAATATCTAATTGAAGATTTTTTTTTTTGTTAATAAAATATCAATGTTTCTACTATTAACTTTAATCTTTGATACGTTTTATTCTAGTTTGTACCAAATGGAAAGATGCATGTCAACTAGCTTGGTATAACATTAAAGAATACAAATGTAAATCATCAATTGGACGTTCTTATGATAACGGTTTGTTGACACAATCATACCTCGAAGAAATATTATACTTTGTACCAGCATTCACACAGTTGAATAAATTAAAATGCATTAAACTTATACTGAAACCTAAATATCAAGATGAAACAGTTAATCTACTTGAAATAATTAGTAGTCTCCCAAAAGAAATTAATGAAATTCATTTATTTTCTAAATCCTTGTGGCAGCAAAAACGAAGAGTTATTATGATAAGTTGTTATTGAATACCAACTAGTTGTTTATCACCAGTGACTAACAATACTATCAATGAAATAAATACATTTTGTTCAAATAAATATCTAATATTTTCAGACTTTTAAAAAATTTAAAAATCTTCAAAAATTGACAGTGCAAGGCTTTTCTTTGGACAACATAATTCTTGAAGAAATATCAGAAAAAACTACACTTGTTCATCTCAACTTTCAACCATATGATGGAAACCACAGATTTCCTCTATTTAATCAACTCGTTAATTTGGAATATATTGACCTAGTGATGAACATGACTCGATATATATGGATAAATACGAATAACTTTTCTACAAACGTACTTAAAACCATTTTTTGTACATGCAAAAATCTAAAACATCTTAATATTCCATTAGGTCCTTATAATGTAGCTGAAATTTCTCTCAAGAAATGGATAAATTTTCAAAACTTGGAATATCTTGGTATTTTTTGTAATATAACGCTTGACTTAGCAAATACAATTGTTAAATATTGCAAGAATTTAAAACATTTGAGGATCTTACATAGTTTTAATCGCATTATAAATGATACTGCTTTGAAAAAGTTAACAGAGTTGGAAAATCTTGAAAGTTTAATATTGCTTTTTTGCAATTTACTCAATAAAGAATCAATAATCGCAATTTCAAACAATTGTAAAAAACTTAAACGTTTGGAAATACCTTATAGCTCTATAGTGCCATCTATTCATACTGAGCCACTTTTTTCTACATCAGTTCTTAATGAATTATCAAAATTACAATATCTTGAACATCTAAACTTGTGTTTTGCAAAAAATTTTGAAGATAGTACAATTACTGCTATTGCTAATAATTGTAAAAACCTAAAAAGTTTAGAAATCCAAGGTTCCATGGGTCTTACTGAGATAGCTCTCGTTGCTTTAACAAACTTAAAAAATTTACAAGAACTTAATGTCAGTTATCTTGATATAATTACAGACAGCTTCCTTATCAAATTGAAAGGATTGAAAAAATTACATTGTAATGAATGCAAGAAAGTTACTGGTGCTGGTATAATTCAATTTATAACAGATAATCCGGATCTTGAAAAGATCAGTGTCAGAGATATAGATAATATTACAATTGATATGGTTTGTAACTGATTTTTCCACCGATAAAGTAGAAGCCTCAGTTACTATGGGATCAACGAGGATTTCTCACCATCCTCCTCTCTTACCGCCAGGAGGGAGCCAGCTGGTGTATAACGGCAACCAACGGACCGTGGGGTAATTTCGGGAGCAATGGCCGCCGACGGCCATTTCGGTAGCGACTAGTTCAGTAAGAAAATGGTAGAGGGGCGCGGTCCACCATATTAGTTCCAAAACGTCACTCTGGCACCATTACTAAAATGTATATTGTTTTTAGCATTGGCCGGGAGCGTAATAACCTCACCCCGCGGCGGCGGTTATTACCGTGATCATTAACTTTGGTTTAACTCACTCGCACAACCTAAGTCAATACGAGAACGAGGATATTCGTACCTCACAGGCTTTACCAAATATCCTCCTATTGTCTACTCACTCTAGTGCACCAAGTAGTCGAACATAAAGTCCATCCGCAGCCACGCTGGTCTTACGCCGGACCACTCTATGCATCTGACTACTCGATTATAGGTTACCCTGACAGTAAGTAACCACACTAGAGCGAGAGAGCGAGTGATATACAACGTCCTACCTATACAGCGTAGCGACATCGTAAATCACCCCCGAGAGCATGCACCACGCATCGGGAGCTTGGTTGGACTCATCAGTGACATCAACTAGTTCCATCCTAGGACCCAGTCGACGTCATCGTCTAAGTCGGCTAACTCCACCAAGGAGTCATGCCAGCTTCACCAATGATATCAACTAGCTCCTCCATAGGAGCATGTCGACATCACCAAGTCACCAGCCAACTCCACCAAGGAGTCAGCTAGCTTCATCGGAAGCCAACCACGGACTGTCACCAGTCCTGGTGCCATCAGCCATCGAGAGCCGGCCGACGACTGGCAGTGAGATGCCAGCGATCACCAGTTTTATGGACTCTCTATCCCCACTCCCGTTTGACCCACTCCATACGACCATCTGTGCGCACACCTCGATGCGACTCTCCGGTGGGAGTGTCGAAGTAGGGGATACGAATCTGTCGTAGCCAGGGTAGGAATCCGGATTATCCACTCATGGTGGATGTCTACCAAGTCAACACTGACATTCAGGCGAAAATGGATGTCACTACCGAGGCCACTCACAAACCGGTGGTATTAATGGCGTCTTAGTCGATAAAACCCTCAGAGACCAGACCTCTAATTATTTTCGGGAGCGCGAGATCTGCCAAATCTCGTTACACCACCTTTCCCGCGGAAGTTTCGACCCGAAACTTAACAATCGTCAATTCTCAGGTCGCTCCTCTCTCCTCATCTCCTCGTCTCCTCCTGGGTCACGATAAAGTTTGAGGTCAACTATTGATAGTTTACCTCTATCCTTACCGCCGAGATCGGACAATCGATAGACTGTCCTCGATAGCTTCTGCGTTATAACCCACGGCCCCATGAATGGCTTGTTCAAGGCGGCCGTTCGATACGCTTGGGCTTTGGATAGTTCTCGATTTCGCACCAGTACTAACTGACCAACTTCGAATTCGACATTTCGATGTTTTCGGTTGTACTGTTCAGCTTGTCGATCACTCATCGAGAGCAAACCGGAAAGCTAGTCTTAGTGCGTCATGACACTTCATGTGTTCAATCCACTCCTCCGACCCGATTTCAACAGTTTCGAGATCCTTCGTCAAATCTCGTTGGAAGGGAACTTTCGATTCTAATTCTCGCCCAAGATTGGCGAATGCCGGGGTCGCCATAAAGAGAACTGTGTACGAAGTATTATAAGCGAATTGTATTTCGCTCATATACTTATCCACTCTATGGTCGAGATCAAGAAACGCACGCACCATCATCTTGATACTCCGATTAACCCGTTCGGTAGGGTTAGCCTGAGGATGATACGGCGGAGTCGTCGATAACTTCATCTGCGTTTCTTCCGAGGCGACAACAGGTCCTTGTTTCTGAACTCGGTCCCATTGTCCGTGAGCAATTCATGGGGAACACCCAACGGTGTATAACTCTTTCTTGTAAAACTTGACAGATAGCCTTACCTGTCGCATTTTTCAAGGGAGCTATTTCTACCATTTCGTGAGCGTATCTTGTATTACCAAGATATATCCGTGACCGGATTGGCTCTTCGTATACGGACCCATAATGTCCACCGTTATACGAGACCAAGGCCCCATGAATTTTCTGGGATTCATGTAACCCGCGGGAGTACTTTGTTGTTCCACTTTACAACGCTGACGGGTGATACATTGGCTGACGTATTTTACCACGGTTTTATACATCATTGGCCAAAGTATCTTACTGCCAATCGTTCATAAGTTCAGGTACGCCTTGATGTCCCGCCTGAGGGTCATCGTGGCATTCTCTCAAAGCACGAGATCGTAATTCCCTTGGTAGGACTAATTTCCATGCATCGAAATCTATATTCTCTGCAGAGGCTAGATGTCCTCTACGATGAAAATACAGCTGACCATGATCAATAGTCCAATTGGGGTATTTACCGGGAGCAAGACGTATTGCCTTTCTCTGTCTGATATACCAGCGATCTTTCGTAGACGTGATCGTGGTTATCGTCGCGAGAACAGCGCCGCCTTCGGGAGCACGCGAGAGCGCATCTGGAACATGATGTAGTGCACCTTTCCTATGCACTATCTCAAAATCATATTCCATCAGTCCGAGAGCCCATCTACCAAGTCGACCACCAGGGTCCTTCAAATTATGAAGCCAGCGTAAACTGCTGTTGATCGGTGATGACCGTGAACTTGTATCCCTCCACGTATGCACGAAATTTCTTGATAGCCCACACGACTGCCAAGCATTCCTGCTCCGTGACGGTATACTTTGTTTCGGGAGCAGTTAACCCTCTACTTGCGTAGGCGATAACTCTTTCTTGGCCATCTTGTACCTGGGTGAGTACAGCGCCAAGACCTACACTGCTCGCATCAGTTTGCAGTGTGAACGGGATCGTAAAGTCTGGACAAGCTAGTGTTGGGGCTGCAGTCAGTTTTGACTTCAGGATCTCGAACGCCTCTTGCTGTTCGGAGTTCCAATGCCACTTGCATTGCTTTCTCACTAGCTTGGATATTGGCGAGGCTATCGAAGCAAAGTCTGGAATAAACCGACGATACCAAGAAGCCATACCCAGAAACCTCCGTACCTCCTTAGTTGACTGCGGCGCAGGAAAGTTGCGCACAGCCGAGGTTTTCTCGGGGTCTACCTGGAGTCCTTCACTATTGATCTGGAACCCCAGATACTTTACCTGCGATCGGCAAAACTCACTTTTCTCTCTATTGATCGTGAGATTCGCGTCACGCAATTTGACGAGAACTTTCGTGAGCCATTCTATGTGTTCCTCAAATGTCTTCGTCACGATGATGATATCGTCTAAGTAGACAAAGACATGAGGATAGAATTCTGGACCCAGCAATCTGTCGAGAGATCGCTGCATCGCCGCGGGAGCGTTCGAGAGGCCGAATGGCATCCTTCGAAAGTGAAAGAGCCCTCTGCCAGGAACAATAAAAGCCGTAATTTCACGACTTTCAGGAGCTAGCCCTACCTGCCAATATGCTTTGCTAAGGTCAAGCGTAGAGATATAGTTCGCATGGCGCAACTCATCTAGCAAGACCGCCATATTCGGTAAGGGATAGGCATCCTTTTTCGTGATCGCATTGACTTGTCTAAAGTCAACGCAGAATCTTAGCGTACCATCCTTTTTCTTTACCATGACAACCGGGCTGGCCCAGTCGCTAGTGGATGGTTCTATGATTCTATTCGAGAGCATACTATCAGTCTCCGCCCATATCGCCATTTTCTTGTGGTGAGACATAGGACGGATCCTCTGTTTGATAGGATCGTGAGCGCCCACATTAATAACATGGGCCGGGAGCTTTGACAACGGGAGCAAAGAGGGGCGAGGAATGTACTTGTCTAACAGTTCCTGTAGACGACACTGCTCATCTTCTTTCGGGGCTTGAGACCATTACACACTGTTAAGTGATGGATGGTTTCAACGGGAGCAAAAACGAGAACATTTCCGTAGGCTGGTCTCGAAAATACCAGACTTGCCCAAAGAAATCGACCACGATTCCTGCTTCTCGTAGAAAATCGATCCCTATGATAAAATCTTCCGATAAAGATGGCATCCATAGAGTTTCCACGAGAATGGTCTTGCCGCCCAACGAGATAGGTGTCAACGATATTTGTCGAATGATTTCTATCTGTTTGTTGGCAACCAGAACCTTTCTACCTGGACAATCGATCGGCTCAATGTCTGATTTCCTGAGCAACTCGATGCCTCTGTGACCTGCGAAGGTACGAGTCGCTCCTGAATCCATTAACGCTTTGATCGAACGTCCTCCGATTTTAATCGTTAGGTAGAAAGTAATCTTTCGACCAGGACCGAGTGTTTTAACCTATCCCAGATAGGGTTAGGTTCCGGGGTAGCCAATTCAATGTATTTCCCTGTCTTGGGGTAATACTAACGGTCGATACGACAGGGTGCTTTACGACCGTTTTGGCGTTTCCCGGGTTGCAACGGGAGCATTCTTTAATGAGCCCCGGTTTTCCACACCGGTAACAGAACAATGTTGGTGGTTCTGGGCAAACTCTGAACTGGTGTTCAGTGCTTTTGCAATTATAGCAATGCCTTGGTCCCTGGAACCTCGGACGACCCAAAGCATCCAACATTTCGAGATCAGGATTGATAGCTTCCTCGTCATAGAAGATTCCATCTTCCTCGAGAGCGTGGGCATTGTGTCGTACATCTTTGGCCAGTCGAGGAGGTTCTCGATAAGCCAAGCTTGCACATAGATTCCTCCGGTTTACGCGGAGGTTGCCAACTACGGAGCATTCCATGTTTTTCTCCTGTCTTCGCAGTCTATGCTCTAGTGCGTCTAGAGCTAAACATTCATCGAACTGTAAACCCAATCGGAATTTGGGCAACAGATTTCGATAGAGTATACTACTCTGCGAGTCTCAGGCCATGGCGGGAGCGTCTTTGCGAATAGCGCTTTCATTTTAGAAATGTATTCGCAGACATTTTCATACCTCCCCTGGGTTCGGGATAATATCTCCATCTCCAGGGTGGCTTGAAAATCGAGATCAGAGAAACGAGTCCTGAAAGCCGTGCGAGCAGCACGCCAGCTACCGAATCGTTTCTCTCTAAACCATAATAGGGCTGTATCGCGTAGACACCCACGCAATACTCCTAAAAGGTCTTCTTCCCGTATAGGGAAACTTTCGAGAGCGTCTTCGATACGAGACAGGAAATATTCCACGTCTTCGCCTCGTTGACCCGAGAACTGTACGTTCCAGCGACTTAGTAACTCGAAGACTTTCGTTGGTGACATCGTTCGAGGTTCCCCATGATTATGGTTCCCCCCTTGACGCTCCAAGTCGATCCTCGGAATTTCCAACTCCGGAATATACACGTGGTCAACCACACGACCATTCGGTTGTGGGGGTTCTTCCACTCGAAGCTCTGGTGTTAGCCTTCCAGGAGAGGGCGCACGACTCCCGTCTTTCTTCGGTCTGCCTCTACCACGAGGCTCCAAAGCTTCAAGACGAGTTTCTATACTGCGCATTCCATCTAGGAGAGCCTGCACTGTCTTCAACAGTAGAGTGTTCCCAACATTTTTGGAGCTGCCTCCTATTAATGGTGGATTCACTACTTCTACCTCGGGAGCCTCCCCTGGTTTCTCGCCAGAGGCACCTGGTTTTTGGTCATCAGCCATATCGAGAGCGTTCAGAGAACCTTCCTCCAGCTCGTTGAAGCCAGAAGTG
Organism: Aphidius gifuensis; assembly: GCF_014905175.1. Taxonomy (NCBI): domain Eukaryota; kingdom Metazoa; phylum Arthropoda; class Insecta; order Hymenoptera; family Braconidae; genus Aphidius; species Aphidius gifuensis. The sequence continues at coordinate 11,285,533 of NC_057788.1, forward strand.
ATTTCTCTTTACTCGGGATCGGCCTTATATACCCAGTTTTGAGTGGTGGGAGTCTTGCATCCCTCCTCTCTACTCCTGCGCAAAGCCCGTGAGCGCATCTTTCCCTGGAAGGGGAATGATGCCAGCGCCATCTGTTAATGTCCGTAGGTGGGGATCTACCGAACATTAGCGGAAATAGCCGAGAGCGTAGATTTCTGAAATATCTCAGCCTGTATGAGGACAGCCGAGATCGTCTTCAGAGACTACCGAGATCGTAGATCTTAAGACTGTCGAATCCGTACCAAACGGTTACGACCGTGTCCGAGAACTACCGAGTCCTGTATCCAAAGATACATCGGGAACCAACAACCACACGAGTCCAAGCAAGCATCCTGCAAGAACTCTGACAAATTGTCACAAGAGCGAATAACCAATGTTATCCATATCACAGCTTAGGAATTCGCTATCACACAAGATTATTCCAGAGCTGTATTCCTCATCGTGACCAGACAAGAAATGAGCTTCTTCACTCGAAGCAGCTCTTTATATACGCGTGGGAGCTCGATATTTCGCCCTTCCAATTGCCACAACAAGTATTAATCGTCTGCGCAACTCCAATCCTCCTCACCAAACACGCGAGGGGTTCACATGACCAATGAGAATGGAACGCACAAGCCCTGATGCGACAAAAGTTGGAACTACGGTACCAAGTTCCCGATTTTGCCGTGAGTGTCACTTTAAAACCTGCCATGGCAGGCCCCACGTTGGGAGCCATTTTGTCACTAATTTTTCCACCGATAAAGTAGAAGCGTCAGTTACTATGGGATCAACGAGGATTTCTCTCCATCCTCCTCTCTTACCACCAGGAGGGAGCCAGCTGGTATATAACGGCAACCAACGGACCGTGGGGTATTTCGGGAGCAATGGCCGCCGACAGCCATTTCGGTAACGATTCCAGTAAGAAAATGGTAGAGGGGCGCGGTCCACCATATTAGTTCAAAACGTCACTCTGGCACCATTACTAAAATGTATATTGTTTTAGCATTGGCCGGGAGCGTAATAACCTCACCCGCGGCGGCGGTTATTACCGTGATCATTAACTTTTGCGTAACTCACTCGCACAACCTAAGTCAATACGAGAACGAGGATATTCGTACCTCACAGGCTTTACCAAATATCCTCTATTGTCTACTCACTCTAGTGCAGCAAGTAGTCGAACATAAAGTCCATCCGCAGCCACGCTGGTCTTACGCCGGACCACTCTATGCATCTGACTACTCGATTATAGGTTACCCTGACAGTAAGTAACCACACTAGAGCGAGAGAGCGAGTGATATACAACGTCTACCTATACAGCGTAGCGACATCGTAAATCACCCCGAGCATGCACCACGCATCGGGAGCTTGGTTGGACTCATCAGTGACATCAACTAGTTCCATCCTAGGACCCAGTCGACGTCATCGTCTAAGTCGGCTAACTCCACAAGGAGTCATGCCAGCTTCACCAATGATATCAACTAGCTCCTCCATAGGAGCATGTCGACATCACAAGTCACCAGCCAACTCGCAAGGGTCAGCTAAACTTCATCGGAAGCCAACCACGGACTGTCACCAGTCCCGGTGCCATCAGCCAGCTCCGAGAGCCGGCCGACGACTGGCAGTGAGATGCCAGCGATCACCAGTTTTATGGACTCTCTATCCCCACTCCCGTTTGACCCACTCCATACGACCATCTGTGCGCACACCTCGATGCGACTCTCCGGTGGGAGTGTCGAAGTAGGGGATACGAATCTGTCGTAGCCAGGGTAGGAATCCGGATTATCCACTCATGGTGGATGTCTACCAAGTCAACACTGACATTCAGGCGAAAATGGATGTCACTACCGAGGCCACTCACAAACCGGTGGTATTAATTAGCGTCTTAGTCGATAAAACCCCTCAGACCAGACCTCTAATTATTTTCGGGAGCGCGAGATCTGCCAAATCTCGTTACAGGTTATTGGTGCTGACCAGGCAACTAAAAATCGTACAAATGGTATCATTTTACACATAATGTGTAGTCCAATAATAGCAGAAGCTTCTAAGTCAATAATTACATCTCAATGGTTGGTTTTCCGAAGTGATTTAATTTAAGTTACCACATACTTTTCTTTCCAGTCTACGCGTAATATTCTTCTATAATTTATTTCTAAAAACTCATACGAAATGACATTGCGAAGACAATTGTCAATAAACATTTTTATTATAAGTTATAATAAAATAATTTATAACTTGTTTTCGATATCACTTGGAATCATAAAAATATTGTAAATAACGATGTAATGATCAGCTCCATTTATAACTCCAAATGAATAAAAAAGTACAGAATTATCCCATCGTGTCAAATTTAAATAATAAACACAATTTTATTATTTTGTCTTTGATGATGTTTTATTATAAAATTTTACCTTGAACATTAAACTTATTCCATTGACTGATGAATGAAAACGCTCTTTCCAGTCGTATACTCTGAATGATACGTGTAAAGAGCCTCTAAGTGTTAAAACCGTTGCAGCTGAAAATAATTATATTATGATAATAATAAATGTAAATTAATGTACATATTGATTGTTTGGCTATTATTGAGGCTAAGTAAAATATTGCTATAAGTAAAAGGCGGCGGAAGTAAAAAATCTCGCTGGTAAATTAAGCTACATATTTACTATTATTTATTTGGCTATTATTGAGACTAAATAAAATATATGATTTTTTTTCTAAGTTTTCGAAAGATCTAATTTTTTTTTTTTTTTTGAAGTCTCTTATTTTTAACTTGGGAAAACTAGTCAAAACCAGATAAAATTTTAAGAGAACCACGGATGGTAGAAAGGCGTTTGGTGAATAAAATTTAGAAGATTTTGGTATATTCGACAAAAATCGACAAACTGATTCTTCTAGCCACATATTCGTCTTCGAACAGTCTACCAGTCAGATTTTCGTCTTTCAAAGTATTCTACAGTATTCTAAATCATACCTTGGCAATCATTTATAAAACTCCATTATGCGTTTGGAGTACATAGTGCAGTACTAGTTTGTATTTACGTTGAATGTATCATGTAGTACAATATACCATCTATGTACAATATTTGATGTGCGCTTGTGTGAGTGAAAGGGAAATACACCAATATGTGCCAATATGTATGTAGCTGTCTCTGGTGACAACCCCCGTGCATTGGCTAAGCATCTTCCAAGTTCCAGCTGGTTCCAGCTATAGCTTATAAGTTTCATTACCCAAGTTCACCTTTCAGTTTTATTATCTTTATATAATATGTCACTGTTCTCCGATCTGCTCCACGCTATAGAAAATATAAACATAAACTGACTTAAACATGATTTTTTAATTGTTATCATTAGAATAAATTGCAATAATAATACAATAATATACAAAAACAAATATCAATTTAAATAATAATATTCATCGGTGCTTTCAATAGAGAAGAAGAAAAATAGCTGTACTGATTCAGGTAAATCAAAATTTATAATTTTAACAATTGAGTGCATTTATAAAATTTATAATAATATAAAGATATATAAAAATAGAGATGATAAGAATGTGCATACAAAAAAAAGTCGTGCTTTTGTACCACCGTCCAACACTGGTTTATTTTATCTATTTTATCATTCTGGGGATACGTTCGGTATTTCGAGATGTGTTTTATTTGCCATTTTTTTTTATCTTTAATTGATCTATAGATTTTAGAACATATATTTATTATTCTATTATTCTGGCTGTAATACATTTAAATTTATCATTAGATTTTTAAATATATATTTTTAGAATTTACTCAAAATGAGCGCAAAAAGAAAACGTATTGAGATAGACCAACAAACTTCTGATAATGATGACGATCAACAAGTTATCATCAATTTACTTCCAAAAATTTTTATGCCGCTGTCAATACCAGAAAGGATAGACTTTGAAGAAGGTATTTATTATCATCAGAATAAAGTTTCTTGTTTGTAAATAAAATATCAATAATTCTATTATTAAATTTTTAATCTGATACATTCTATTCTCGTTTTTACCAAACGTAAAGAGATGTATCAATAAGCTTGGTGTGACATTACAAAATACAAATGTGAATCATCGATTGGACGTTCTTATGATAACCGTTTGTTGACACAATCATACCTCGAGAAAATTTTATTAAGATGCGGAATTTATTTGAAAGAATTGTCTCTCTCATATATTTGCAATTCAAGTATCATGCCATTTCTTGGTGATCACTGTAAAAATTTAACAAGTCTTGAATGTACATTTGACGTCAATAGTCATTAATTCATAATACTGATGACTTTGTTCAAGCATTTACACGTTGAATAAATTAAAATGCACTAAAATAATAGTGAAACATGATAAAACAATTAGTCTTGTTGAAATAATTAATAGTCTTCCAGAAGAAATTAATGAAATTCATATACTTTATAGATGTTGGTGCCACCATATACGAGCAGTTCTTTTTGTAAGTTGTTACTGAATACCAACTAGTTGTTGATCACCAGCCACAAACAATACTATCAATGAAATACAAATTATTTATATAAATTTGTATTATTTTCAGATTTTAAAAAAATTTAAAAAGCTTCAAAAATTGGCTTTACATGGCCTTGGTTTAGACAACCTGATTCTTCAAGAAATAGCAGAAAAAACAACCCTTGTTCATCTTGACATTGAACTGTATAATGAACACATAGGGTTTTCTCTATTCGACAAACTTGTTAACTTAGAATATATTAAAATAAAAATTGAAGAAAGTTCAGATATACAGGATGAAGCGTAAGTCGCGAACAGTAGGTATACTACGAGATTGTACGTGGAATTTTAAATAGTACACAGTAAAAAAAAGTTGGTAATTCGTTTGTAATTTGTAGACTTTAGTCGTTTGTCAAATTTTTGTTTGTTAATTTAACAAAAAAAAATTTGTAAAATCTTTTGACAAACTCTGTTTGTTAATTTTACCAACAAAAAATTTGTAAAATGTTTTTACAAACTCCGGTTGTTAATTTTACAAATTTTTTTGTGTTAAATTTATTGGCTCGAAGCATATATAAATGAAGATTTAATGTAAAAATAAGTGGAATATTTGAAAAAATAATAAAATTTACGTATCAAAAAATATTATATAAATGAATAGACATTTATTTTTTTGCTTGTACAAAAAAAAAAAAAATTTAACAAAAAGTATTTGTAAAATTAACAAACAGCTGTTTGTAAATTTCATTTTACAAACAAAAATTTGTAAAATTAACAAACAGTTATTTGTAGACCTAATTTAACAAATAAAATGTTTGTTAAATTAACAAACGTTTTGTTGGTGGACCTAAATTAACAAACTGAATTTGTTAATTTTACCAACTATTTTTTACTGTGTACATGTTTTCACAGTTTGAATCTACGACGCTTTGTGCCTGAGTTATTAACGTTTTAAGTTGACCAATGAGAATCGAGCGTCGATAATTATTATCATTATGGCGTCTGAAGCCACGTGCGTGTTTACGCGCCATGGATTAAAATGTTTTTGTTTTTTTAATTAATTCAAAATTCGAACGATTAGGACTTGTTTATTGCACTATAGTACCAACAGGTATTGATGATGGTGACCTGTCTTCTCCATCTGTTCTTAATGAGTTCAGTAATCAAAACTACAATATTTTGAACATCTAAACTTGTGTTATGCAAAAAATTTTGAAGATAGTACAATTACTGCTATTGCTAATAATTGTAAGTACCTAAAAAGTTTGGAAATCCAACGTTGCACAGGTATTACTAAAACAAGTCTCCATGCTTTAACAAACTTGGAAAATTTAGAAAAACTAAACGTAAGCTTTCTTGATATAATTACCGACAGCTTCCTCATTAAATGAAAAGGATTAAAAAAATTGAATTGTGAAGGTTACAAGAACCTTACTGGTGCTGGTATTATTCAATTTATAAAAAATAATCCAGATCTTGAAATTCTTAAAAAAGGAACTCAGCTTAGCCTTAGATGTAGCGAAATAAAAAATCTAGCTAAGTAAAATAATGTAGATATTGGTTGTGTGGCTACAATTACAGCTAAGTAAAAAATCTAGCTAAGTAAAATAATGTAGATATTGGTTGTGTGGCTTCAATTACAGCTAAGTAAAAAATCTAGCTAAGTGAAAAATCTAGCTAAGTAAAATAATGTAGATATTGATTGTGTGGCTACAATTACAGCGGTAATCGGTTTTCAATAAAAAAAAGATCTGGTAACGTTTGTTGGGGCGTGTGGCCCGCGTTAGCGTTGAAAATTAAAAATTTTCAATACTCCGGCTAGGGCCGTGTTAAATTTCATCTCTTAAATGGTTTTTAAAAGTAACAATACAATAATAGTACATTTTTTTTTACTTTTCTGAAAATCGATTTTTTTTTTTTTTTTTCGTTCAAGTTAAGGCAAGCTATAACTTCTGTTAGAATCAACGGAATAACTTCATATTAGGCTCAAAAAACGTGGTTTTTAAAACTCTATCGCCCCTTAAAGAGTTTATCTTGATTTCAATAGTCAATTTTTTTTCTATTTTTGAAACAAAAAAGACAAAAATATTTCAAAAATTCTATTTTTTACTATTTTATGAAAACTATAATTTTTTTTGATAAAAGTTTCGACTAAAAGTTGTAGGATTTTACCACACATGCTTTTTAAGTCTTATACAAAGTATCTAGGCTGATTTTCTCGAAAGTTAGAGCGTTTTTCAAAAATTACTCAAAAACTAGAAAAGCAATAACTTTTGATAAAATTGTAGTAAAGACTTCGTATTAGGCTCAAACAACGCGTCTTTAGAAACTCCATCGTCCCTCATGAGAAAGAGCATTATCTGTTCAGTCACTTTTTTTTTTTTTTCTAAAAACTAAATTTGAAAAATGGTTTTTTTTTAATTTTTATGAAAAATGTGATCCATAGATCAAAATTTTTCCAGAGAGGCGATAGAATTTTCGAACCTAATATGAAGTCTCTAACACCATTTCATCACGAGTTATTGTTTGCCTAAAAAATTAAAACGGCACAAGCTATAACTCAAAATGGAGTAGTCGCAGAGGTTTCATATTAGGCTTAAAATAATCGTTTTTCAAAATTCTATAACTTTTTCAAATGAATTTTATCGTACGAATAGTATTTTTCGTGCAAAAAAAAAAAGAAAAACACAATTTTTTTTTTTTCGTTTTTTGGGAAAAAAAAAAAAATAGCCGAATAGATATCGCTTTTCTTTGTTAAGGGCGATAGAATTTCTAGAGCCGCATCTTTTGAACCAAATCCGAAGTCTTTACGACAATTAGTTTAGAAGTTATGAACGTTTTTTTTTTTTCGGGGGATAAATCCAATACTGCGGCTGAGCCTTTCGGCTCCTAGCCTCCGTAAAAATAAATAAATTGTATTAATATATTGTTTTGAAATTATATTTAATTTTATATATGGTATGTATATATATATATAATTAAACTTACTTTATTTAAGTCGGATATTTTTTTATCTTTCACAAGTTGATTCTGAAAATTGATTATGTATATGTATAGTGTAAATGACAATTTTTCAATTCATTATATACTTGAAGAACATTAGTGATTATAAATAATTAAATTTCAAAAATTACCCAAGCAAAACTTTTTTTTTCTTTCGTTTATACATATAAATGACACGGTTATAACGTTAATTATTCTAATATTGTTTTTTTTTTTTTTTACGAAGGCTAGGAGCCAAACAAGAAATAAATAAAAATCACCATCCTATGGTGGAGTAAAAGGATAAGGTAAAAAAAAGGGATGTACGGAAGGTTAGCAGGATCAACCTAAATAATAATCTTTGATTTCTGATTTTATATAAAATGCCCCATATATATATATTATAATAATAAAAATAACAAAAGAGAAAATTTTTAAAAAACAAATAAATTTCTTTAAAAAAATATGTCTCATTTTATTTGTGTCGATGCAATAGAAAAATTTTATCAGCTCATTAACAATAATTATTTTCATTATTTTTTTTATATCATAATTAAAAAGAACTGTATTTAAAATTTAATTATTTATAATTGCTAATGTTCTTTGGGTATATAATGAATTGAACAATTCTCATTTTCACTATATATATAAATAATCCAGAATCAACTTGTGAAATAGAAAAATATCCCACTTAATTAATAAAGTAAGTTTAATAATATAATATAATTCATGTACAAAATAATAATAATAATAATAATAATAATTCATGTATAAAATTAAATATTAATATTAAAATAATATATTTAATACAGTTTATTTATTTTTTTTAATTAAAAGTATTTAATCATTTTATTATATTTTAAATTTTTTTTAAATAATTAATTTCAGATGAAGAACATATTAATATTGGTATTAATGGTTGTTTTGGTTTGAGTACACTTTTTTGTGTAAATTCATTACCACAAAATTATTATAATGAAACTTCAAATGAACATGTCAAAAGAGACACGGCGCACAGCAACTACTTTATGGATGAATGTTCCGATACCTGGGGATGTGACGAAGGAAAATGTTGGGTAGAATGTGCTGGTCTTTTAAAAATGTGGTGCTGGTCAAGAGACACGAACCAAAAAAATTCCGAAAAACCTACTCCATGTGCAGTCAATGCTGCAGATTGCAGTCCATGTTGGAAATGTGCGGATAAATGTTTTTGGTTTTAATAATTAATTATCACCGTTCAAATAAATATCAATAGTAATTAATAATAAGTAAAAACTTTATATTATATAGAATCATAATATAAAATTAGAAAAATAAAGGTCTCTTTGTTGTTATCATTATTACACTTTTAATATTATATTATATAACTTATATATATTATAAATATTTTGCGGAACAAGGGTATTAGTAAATGAGAATAATACAATCAGATAAAATGACTATTCAATTATCAGGATATTTATAAAATTTAAATTGTTTATTAATGATGTTTCAATTGATGCTGGTAATCAGCAAGTAATCTTCCAAAAATGTTGTATTAAAATTTTAAAAAATATTGTTAACTGTAAAAATAAACTTATTATTCGAAACATAATTGTTCTTGATTATTTAATCGAAGAACATTAGCAATCATGAATAATTAAATTTTAATAAATACGAATAAACATAAAGTGCATTGTATAATTATGATAAAAAAAAATAATGAAAATAATTGTAAATTTTTAAATTTTAATTGGTCATAATCGCTAATGTTCTTCGAGCATATAATGAACTGAAAAATTATTGACAAAAATAATTATTATTAATTAGCTGATAAAAATTTTCTATTGCATCGATATAGTGTAATACTTAAAATTTACAAGATAAAATATTTTTTTTTGTTGATTTATCTCGATTTTCGCAATGTAAAACGATATTTTAAATTTAAGTTAATTAATATTTATCAGCATTTTGTTAAATTGTAAATTAATAAATTCTTTTCTTTTCGTTTTTGCTGAAACATACAATATTTTAAGTCTGTTGAACCTGTAATGTCCTGCGGTAAGCGCCGAACTTTTTTATTTTAGATAAATGGTATAGCACTACGTGTATTTCGGTGGGGGCTTATTTTTTGTAACCAGTGGACCGTACATCAACGCAGAAGACCAATTTTCGTCGTAGAAAGAGACAGAGAATGAGACAGATGGACAGATAAAACGAGACGATATATACTTTCTACAAGACCGACTTTTCAATAACTATTTTACCTACATTTCATTTATCGGCATTTTTTGAACTTATAAAAATTCATTGAATTTTCTATGCTTCTAAAGTTCTAATAATTTATTAAAACAAACAAAAAACTATGAAAAAAATGGTAACTAAAGAAAGAATGTTGTTTACATGTTAATTAATAGAAATTTAATTTTGCCAAGGAAATTAACATGCAGGCAACATCCTTTCCTTAGCTAATATTTTTCTCATAGCTTTTTATTTATTTGAATTAACAAAAAGCTATTGGAAAAACAGTAGCTAAGGAAAGGAAGTTGTCACATGTTAATTTATACGAAATTAATTTTGCCAAAGAAATTAACATGCAGGCAACATACTATCGTACTAGTTTGTTTTGACGTTGACTGTACAAGATTTAATGTGCGCATGCGTGAGTGAGAGGGAATGCCAACCAATGTATTGCTAGTGCTTTCTTTTGTGTATTTATAGGTGCTTTCTTTTGGGTGTTTATTTTTTTTCCTGTTTATTTTCACGCATGCGCAATCGAATGCGCAGTCAGCAAAAAGTCAGTTTGCAACAGCGTAGGACATGAGGGGCTGGATCAGCCATGTTTCAATTCTTATTTTTTAAGAATTATTTGTTTGACGCCACTGTTCTTTCATCAAGTTTGCATGACAGGCGCATGTGCATGATCATGCGCATTAAAGTGAAAAAAAATAAATACACAAAAGAAAGCACCTTATTTCTTTTCCTATTTATTTTCGCGCATGCGCAGTTGAATGAGCAGTCGCCAAAAAGTCAGATTGTAAAAATTTTTTTTATATAGATTTTATATACAAAAGCTTCACAAGCGCCACCAGTAGAAGAAAAAAGCTCTAAATTGTAATGCCCTGTGAATACGGGTGCAGTGGGTCAAACGTACAAAATACGTTACCAAGTTAATAACATTGTGTGTAGAAAAAAAAAAAAATTTATTGCATTAACTACTAAATTAATTACCACCTGATCAAAGGATCAATTAAGGTAAATAAAAATTTATAATTTTAACAATGGCATTTATAAAACAATCGCGTGTATTAAGTATATTTTAACATGTTGCATCGTATATTCAACATTACTTAGCTTTAAATATCATTTTATTGATGTTGATTTTACTGGTGAATTATCAACTTTTAATTGATCTATATTTTGTAATATATTTCTGTTGTATTTTATTCTGGTTGTATAAAATACATTTAAATTTATCATCATTTTTTTAATGTATATATTTTCAGAGTTTACTAAAAATGTGTGCAAAAAGAATATGTGTTAGGGAAAACCAACAAATCTCTGATGATAGTGACAAGGATCAAAGAAAAGTATTCATCAACTTACTGGATTACGACTCATTAGCAAACATCATCATGTTGTTGCCAGTACCAGAAAGAATAGACATGGAAAAAGGTGAATATGATTATCAAAATAAAATTTCTTTGTTGTTAATAAAATATTAATGTTTCTATTATTAATTTTTAAATTTGATGCATTTTATTCCAGTTTGTACCAAATGGAAAGAGGCATGTCAACTAGCTTGGTATGACATTAAAAAATATAAATGTGAATCATCAATTGGACGTTCTTATGATAACTGTTTGTTGACACAATCATTCCTCGAGAAAATTTTATCAAGATGTGGGAATTATTTAAAAGAATTGTCTCTCTCATATATTTGCAATTCAAGTATCATGCCATTTCTTGGTGATCACTGTAAAAATTTAACAAGTCTTGAATGTACATTTGACGTTGATTCATTAACGGATAATGCTGATCAATTTGTTCAAGCATTTACACAGTTAAATAAATTAAAATGCATTAAAATAAAACTGGAACATAAAATCCTAGATGGAGCAGTTAATCTGCTTGGAATAATTAATAGTTTTCCAAAAGAAATTAATGAAATTCATTTATTCTCTAAACCTCGGTGGAATCGAAGCGAAACAGTTTTTATGGTAAGTTGTCATTGAATACCAACTAGTTGTTCATGACATGATAATTAGTGACAAGCAATACTATCAATTGTATGAATACAAATTATCTGAATAATTTTTTATTATTTTCAGAGTTTTAAAAAATTTAAAAATCTTCAAAAATTGACATTACGTGGCCTCTGTTTAGACAACATAATTCTCCAAGAAATAGCAGAAAAAACTACACTTATTTATCTCAACCTCCAACCATATGATATACACCACGGGTTTCTCCCATTCAATAAACTCGTTAATTTGGAATTCATCGACCTAATGATGGACATAACTGGAAATGTACATGTCGATACGTTTGGCTTCTCCACAAAAGTACTCAATACTATTTTTTGTACATGCAAACATCTAAAACATTTTGACATTTCATATTGTTCCTATGATTTAGCTAAAGTTCCTCTAAAAAAATGGAAAAACTTTCAAAACTTGGAATATCTTGCTTTTTTTTGTGATGTAACGCCATCCTTAGCAAACGCAATTGCTAAATACTGCAAGAATTTGAAATATTTGAAGATACATGATAATATTATGAATAATGTTGCTTTAAAAAAATTAGCAGAGTTGGAAAATCTTGAATGTTTAATATTGCTTGGTACGGCTCAGCGCCATGAGGAATCAATAATTGCAATTTTAAACAATTGTAAAAAACTTAAACGGTTAGATATTCCTGGTTGCACTATAGTACCATCTATTGATGGTGAGGTAATTTCTTCTCCATCTATTCTTGATAAGTTATCAAAATTACAATATCTTGAACATCTAAACGTTTGTTATGCAAAAAATTTTGAAGATAGTACAATTATTGCTATTGCTAATAATTGTAAAAATCTAAAAAATTTAGAAATCCGAGGTTGCACGCGTCTTACTGAGGCAGCTCTCGTCGGCTTAACAAACTTAAAAAATTTACAAAAACTAGATGTAAGTCGTCTTGATATAATTACCGACAGCTTCCTTAGCAAATTGAAAGTATTAAAAGAATTGAATTGTGAAGGTTGCAAGAACCTTACTGATGCTGGTATTGTTCAATTCATAAAAAATAATCCAGATCTTGAAATTCTTAATATCTGCTCTATTGACAATATAACGATTGACATGATTAATGCTGCTGATCAGGCAACTGAAAATCGTACAAATGGTATCATTTTACACATAGAAATATCTGATCTGCGTATGAGAGAAGCAAGGTCAAAAATTAAATCTCAATGGTTACTTTTTAATAAACTTCATTTCCAGGCGTATAGATAATATTACAATTGATATAAATTGTAATATCTATTATAATAATATTGTAATATATATGGTTATTGCTGCTGATCAGGCAACTAAAAATTGTACAAATGGTATATCATTTTACACTTAGAAACATCTTATCGTACATATGACGTTGCAGGTGTGAATGTGCCTGTTATCGTTGATACTAACAAATTTGTAAGTAAGGTAAATTCTTCAACATGACAATCACATTTTATTGACAACATATTATTTCAATAAATAACGTATATATACTATCGACAATAAATAATTGATTAATTATTCACCTAAACAAATATTCATCCAGCCAAAAATATTTCTAAAGATTTGTCAAAAATAGAAAGCAAATATATTTCAAAATAATAAATACTTTTAATCATTAAAACAATTAATCATGAACTATCTTAATTTAAAATGAAAAAATAAATATAAGAAAATTGAATTGAATTTATTTAAACACCCAGGATCAAAACACGTCAGTCATCAAACTGAAAAAAAAAAAAAAAAAAAAAAAAAATTTCATTTGATTTCGATAGCAATGTATCTAGGTATATATTAAATTATTAAAAATAATAAAAATTTAGAAATCATTGCCCTGCAATTGTATTACTATATTCCAAAATTTTTGTATTTTTTTTTGTCTTTCGAATTAAGCTCACATACACTTGAAAAATGAAGCATGTTGTTAGTTATAACGAACTGTTTTATAAAGCTGTATTTTTTTGCTATAATTGGGCCTTGTTTATATCGATTCTCTCAGACTATATCCTCCTCATTCTCTCTTGTATATATATAGTTAGTTACATTGAAAATATTTGTATTATTTTTCAACTAATTTATTTAAACTCTCAATTAATATTACATTTTTTGACATTCATAATTTATTATTAAAAACAACCTTGATAATTAAAAAAAAAAGAAAAAAATAATGAAAAAAATAATGCGGAGTTTTTCATTTTGGAGTTGGGTCGTTGACATATCCTGTAAAAAGAATAACACGTTCCGTTGCCAAAAGAAAAAGAAACGGACGATTTACATGTATGTCAAGAGGACCGCCATTCGCTGACAAGACCACAGCACCCATATCTGTAAAAAATTTATCAAACTTATTAAATTAATCGTAACAAAAAAAAAAAAATAATAATAATAATATCACTGATGTAAAATTACATGTTGCAGCAGCAGCTTTAGTGCCATCCTCATTTACTTCGATGAATGCTTGTTGTATAACTTTACTGATAGAAATTTTATTTCGCTTAGTGATTCCACGGAAATTGGCTTTGGATGTAAATGCATCTTTGATTCCCATCTTTACGAAAAATAATTTATTTATAATAAAAGAATAAAGTAAATTTGACATTAAAAAAAAATTTAAATTGAAAAATAAGTGAGTGAAAAGAAAAAATATATATATACATACTTTTTGCAAGTGCTCATTGAGTGATAATTTTGTTTTAATCATAAATTTTGGTAAATGTAAATGAATCTCTGATGTATCAGTTGGATATAAAGACTCAAGTGTAACATTATTCAATTTTTTTTTAATATCGGACAATGATTGTTCCCAATTGGGTAAAATGATAATCATGCTCATTGGATCACAGCCATCTTTTGCCTAAATATATTTAACAATTAGGATAAAATTTTAGTATTGAATTTAGAATTATTATTTTTGATGATATAATTTTAATTTTACCTGATAAGGAAGCCGAACAATTTCGGCACCAAGTCCTTCATGGCTTTTATAAAATATTTCAGAAATTACTTGCATAGTTGGAACGTTCTTTTGAGTATTTTTATCAACATGGAAACTTTCGTCGAATGTGTTATTTTTATTGAAACTATGTTCCCACATTCCTTTGAAATATATTGCATTGATGAGAAAGAGATAAATATTTTCATCAATGTCATCTGCAAAAAATAAACAATATATCACATGATAATTATAATTTCTAGTTAAAATATTTCTTTCAATTTTCTTTCTTCAAATTTTTACGTAATTGAAACTTTCAAAGAATCTACAGAAAAAATTGTGGAACTTCCAGAGAAAATTGCTCACCACAAATCATATTTAAAAAAAAAAAAACATATATAAAAACCATAAACTCACCAACTTGAAGAAAATCTTTGATGTTATTATTTGTTTGTTTTTCAACCCATTGATTCACCTTTTTTGCTGAATAACTAGAATTTTTAAAACTCAAAAATTCCAATATTTCATTTTTATTTGTTTTATTTAAAATGTCAACAGTATTATCAATGAATTGTTTACGTATTGTATAGCGATCATTTATGTATATTTTATTTGCCATGCTTAAAATGTTTTTATCCCACTTCTATAAATATATATAAAAGAAAATTTGTTATCTATTGTATTTTTTTATTTTATTTTCAAATAATAATTCTTACCGATGTAAAATCAAGGCTGCCATGTTCGAAGGTATCTGCTGGTTTAATATGTAAAACTTTTTCAAATTGATGTTTTGTTCCACCTCGTGATCCAGTTGAAAGAATCATTAACAATTGAGAAACACTAAATGGTGAAGAAATAAAATTACCAGTTTGGGTTTCCAGTAAAATCTAAAAAATTCCACAATGTATTTAATATCATGGTGGTTATAAAAATTGGATTTAATTAATATGCAATTTATTTTTAATAACTATAAGATAAACTTACTTTGAGAAAATCAAGAGACATTGCATTTGCTGATTCTTCAAACTTCTTCAATTTTGCAGCGTCGATTAAGCCATTGAAAAGACCAAAACATAATACTATAATAACTAATAAAAACACAAAAAGAAAAATTATAAATATTCAACTGGCATCTAAAATTTATTTATTTACTATATATATATATATATATATGGGGCATTCCATGTCAACTCACAGGGTTTTTTCCCTCACCCTCTCAGATTCGAAAACAAATATTTTTTTTGAGTTAGTCATCGACTCAGATGTACCTCTGATTTTTTTTTTATTTTTACCATCATTAACTGCCGAGCCAGAATCAAAAAACGCCTCCTTCACAAGAGTAAACTACGATTTCGCCATTTTTTAAAATTCTGATTTTTTAACTGCAGATAGTAGAGCACAAGATTAGCTCAATTTCCAAATTTCATCATGGGATAACGATGGGTTCCCTATAAAAAATTTTTTTTTCCATGTGAAAATTACTAAAATCAAGCAAGATCATTTCCCAAAAAACAGGTTTTTTTTTTGTTTCTTATAGGAAATTCTCTCACGATTACGGGAACAATACGAAAAAAATTCCCACGCATGCGCAAAGTGGTTAAATAGCTGTACGATAAATAACCGATAAATCGCCGTTTTTTCGATAATTCAACTTGATTTTTAACCACTTTGCGCATGCGTGGTAAACCTTGTCGTATTCCTGAAAACAAAACCTGTTTTGGGGATATAATCTTTGCCTGATTTATTGTACACCATGGAAAAATTTTATAATAACCCATCGTTATCTATGAAAGTTTGAAATAACTGTATTCTTTCTATTCACAGTAAAAATCAGGGTAACAAATAAAAAATCTACTTAATGAGAAAACGATCCTTCGTCGATTTGTAATGAGGAAAATAAAAATCGATGACTAACACTCTGGAGGGGTGAGTTTTCCAGTGAGTTGTAGGAATACTATATATACTCACATATTTTCATTTTCAGATCAGAGTAGATAACTAATTAATTATCTTTATTATGTTAAATTTGGAATAAAAAATATTGTTCAAAGAAACTAAATATAAAAGTTGATAATCAAAACTAAAATAATCTATTACAGACGTTCGTTGATCAACTTCATGTGTCGCGATGTGATTAAGGTGTGTTCTTCCATAGTGGGTCTTTTGACGGATTTCCACTTCCACAATTTCCTCCACCTTCTTTTTTTACCCTCTCCACTATGTAAACTGCTTAATGCGTAAAATTTTAGTTTCTGCGCTGATAGGTTTGAGCATAATGATTGGTTCACGTTCTCTTACACACACATACATACAACTTATTTAAAATTATGAGCATATTATTATTAAATTAAAACTTATTATTATTAATAGCTATTATATATTGTTAATTTTACAATGTTTTTTATCTATAAATAATATTTTTTCAAAAAACAACAAATAAGAAATACGTGATTTACTTATAAACCAAATGATTAAAACCTATAAATCAAGGATTTATTTATTTATAAATGATTGAGAAGAGAAAAAAATTAATTAAAAAAAAAAAAAAAATTCATTTTGATGTTTTAATATTGGTTTGAATATTACCATATTTGGTAAAAAAATATTGTAATCATTGGGTAATGGGTATAATAATGAAATATTTTGAAAACAAATGATTCATCCATTATCAATATCGACATGAAAAATAATTTTGAAATAGTCATAAGTATATTATATTTGTGGGTTTTTTTTATTTTTCTATTCGATGCGTTGACGTGTTCTTGTATACTATGACGTATTTTGACTTATCAGTAGCCTCTGGCTTTCTATTTCGACTTTGAACTCAACACCTGATCGGTTATTTTTATTTTATTTTTTCGTTATCAGTATAATATTAAAAATAGTTTTAAAAATAATATTAATCATCTTTCAAAAACAATATTTCAATCATCTATTAAAACTCAAATATTATTTGAAAAATAAATAAATAAAATTGAATATTATTTAGAACTGATGCATGCTTTTTTAAATTATTGATATTTAAATTGATTTATTTTTGCATCTATGGTTTTTTTTTTTTTAATAACACCCCATATATTTTTTTTTAGCTATTTAACATAATTATTTCAGAAACTATATCATTCTTAAATATTTAAATTAAATATCATATAATAAACAAGACCACGCAGGCAGGCGTTCAGTCTCGTAAGTACAAAAATGCAGAAATAAACGTTTATGTCGTATTTCATATCGCTTTAAATATCCAAACAATATATTTGAGAATTTATTATACATGTATAAGACAAAGATAGAATAACTCGACAGTTTATATATATATATATGTTTATCAGCATTGGACAACAATTGTTTATATGACTATAACAAAGTTGAAAATTCAATATTCTTGAAAAAAGAAAAACGATGCAAATATTATCATTATTGGGTATAATGATGAAATGTTTCGAAAACGAATGATTCATCTATTATCGATATCGACACGAGAAATAATTTTGAAATGGTCATAAGTATTATTCGTTTATCATATTTGAGGATTTTTTTTTTTTTTTTTTTTCTATATGATCAGTTGACGTGTTCTATGTTCTGACGTATTTTGACTTATCAGTAGTCCCTGGCTTTCTACTTCGACTTTGAACTAAACACCGAATTGGTTTTTTTTTTTTTATTTTGTTTTTTTGTTATCTGTATAATAATAAAAATAGCTTTAAAAATAAGTAAATTGTCTTTCAAAAACAATATTTCAATCATCTATATTAAAACTGGAATATTATTTAAACAATAAATGAAATTTAATATTACTCAAAATTGATGCTAGAAAATAAACTTGATGATTTAAAAAAAAAAAAAGAAATGGAAGAAACAGCATGCTGAATTAATGGAAAACAAATATTGCAAATATCAATACAAGAAATAAAAAATTAAAAGAATTATCACAGGTGCCTGATAAAAATGCACAGACAATAAGGGTAGAATTTAAAACATACTAACATAAAAAGCTCGACAATCGACATACATGTATTTGCTGCAGCAAATCGTGAAAAAGCAAAAATAATATTCAATGAACGACTTCGTAGTCTAAAAGAAAAAACAGCATCAATGCAATGAAAAAATGTACAGATCTTGAAACAAAATTAATATAACACGCTGTAAACACTTGAATTATGCTAAATTGCTAAAGCAAAATTTATCTTTTTTTTTTTCATCTCACCAACGTTAAATCTTTGAAAGTTTTCATTTTGATTATACCCTGGCATCTGTTGGTATCGATTGAATATAATTGTTTACACTGTTTATCAATTTGGTGGTTTGCGGATTGATCAATCAACAAGTGATTATGTCAGCAATGTGCCTGCACACGGCAGATTGCTCGCTAATTGCTCCAACATCTTTGTCCGTATGTAGTCAATGTATAGTCATTCCCCAGGTAGGATCCCACAACCCGTGTAGGAATCGCCAAGCATGGAAACATGGCCATACTCTGGCCGATAAACGGCAGCCCATGATTGGTAGCCAAGCAAGGGCCATTAATGGGATATACTTGGCAAACGATCGGTCCATTATTGTGTTGCCAAGATTGGCAGTCTTGTCTTGGCCAACGTCTGGCCATTAATTGGCTGGCCATTTAATGGTTACCATTCATCGGCCAATTCATGGCAAATGCATTGCTGGCCATTTAATGGTTACCATTCATCGGCCGATTCATGGTAAATGCATTGCTGGCCATTTAATGGCTGCCGTTCATTGGCCGATCGTTGGCAAATTCATGGCTGGCCATTTAATGGCTACCGTTCATCGGCCAATTCATGGCAAATTCATGACTGGCCATTAATGGCTGCCGTTCATTGGCCGATCCTTGGCAAATTCATGGCTGGCCATTAATGGCTACCAACCATCAGCTAATTTTTGACAAAAAAAAAAACAAGACAATAGAAAAAAAAAATTCAACAATGGAGCATTAAAATTAAATGAATAAATAAATATATTTGTATTTGAATAATCATCTTCAAAAAAGTCTACCAAGTCTACGAGTGAACTTAATTACTACAAGAGAACAAAAAACTTCCGAAATATATATATCGCGCTCGTGGCTCAGTTAGTTAAAGCATCGGTTTAGTGTAGGTTTAGGTTTTCGGTCGAGAGTTCGCGCCCGGCGAGAGGCAGGAAAAAAAAAACATTTATTATAAAAAAAAACAGAGTTGGACTCGATAATCTATATATGCAATTGAAAAAAAAAATATTTTTTTTATTTTTATTTATAAAAAAGTTGATTTCGCTAGTAATGGGCCAATCTTGGCAAATGTTAATGGGCCAATCTTGGCAAATTTTAATGGGTCAATCTTGGCAAATGTTAATGGGCCAATCTTGGCAAATGTTAATGGGCCAATAATGGCAGCCAATATTAGAATGGTGTAACGCGCCAGGCCCGGCGTATGAGTGGCCCATTAATGGCAGCCCATTAATGGCAAAATTTCGCCATGCATCGGCCGTTGCATGGCCGTGTTGTAGTCTCCTACACGGGAAGGGTGAACGGCCGTGCCAGGCTTGTTACAAGCTTGTGTTTCCTAGCCTTGGTGGACTAGAATGTGCCTAGCTTGGCACAGAGAATTTTTCCAGTCATTGCACAAGACTTGTTAATCTAGGCTTGTACCAAGCCTGTGACAATCGTTAATTCCAAGCCTTACACAAGGTTAAAAATTCCAAGCTCGTATCAAGCCTGTATTTACAGTCATTGCACAAGACTTGCTAGTCCAGGCTTGTACCAAGCCTGTGTCAATCGGTAATTCCAAGCCTTAAACAAGGTTGAAATTTCCAAGATTGTGTCGAGCCTGTATTTACAGTCATTACACAAGACTTGTTAATCTAGGCTTGTACCAAGCCTGTGTCGATTGTTATTTCCAAGCCTCACACAAGATTAAAAATTTCAAGGTTGTGTCAAGCCTGTTTTTCCAGTCACTAGACAAGCCTTGTTAATCCAGGCTTGACACAAGACTGTCCTCATGATTTTTCCCGCCATCACACGAGCCTCGTAATACAGCCTTGTTTCAAGCTGGTGCCCATTGTTTCACCAAGCCCGACACGAGACTTGACTTATGCATATATTTGGCTCAAAAAAAAAAAATTATAGTAATTAGATATATAAATTTTATATAAATTTCAAATAAAAATTATCAGTCTTTGACTATTGTGTGAGGCATTTGCAAGGACTGTGTGTTCAGTTTCAATAGAATTTATTTATATAAAAAATTTTGACGATCACTTTCATCAATACCCTGATGGTCGACATGATAGTGCATTGGACTTCCACGTGAGGCCCTAGATCGATCCTAAGTGTCGCGTCCCTAGTTTTTCGTTTAATTATATATTATCGTTTAATAGAATTTTCTGAAATAAAAAATAACAATGTCGGAATTATTAAATTAACAATAATAATAGATTAACTATAATAATTCATTTATATTTTTATATAAATTGTTTTGGAAGCTTGAGTCAAGCTTCCGAGGCACAAGCTCCTAAGCACAAGGCTGGAATACGAGTCTTGACACGAGGCTGACACGAGCCTTGGCACAAGGCTTACCATCTGCTTTGTAAGATAGCAATATTTCCAATCACTTAACAACCTTGGCACAAGCTTGTAGCACAAGCTAGACACAAGCATGTGAGCCTTGTGCACAAGCTTGTGCCAGGCCTGGCACAATCGTTTACTCCTACCTGGGTCGCAGACCGTGCGGTCATTCGAAGTCAAAACTGATACGCCTGTAATCCATTCAACTTATTGAAAATTCCATCGTGCTCTTTATTTATAATTATATATATATATATAATTATAATTTTGTTTGTTACAATAATAGGTATATGTATATTTATATCTTTGTGCGAGTATATTATTCATATCCCCATTTGTTCTTCTAATTCTGTTGGTAAATGTGATGCAGGACTTTCTTTATTGACTAGGGGAGATGATAAAATAATAATATTATTCATATTATTTTGAAGTGAATTTAATGAATCATGTCAGGTGCTGTATTTATTGATCATTGAAGTTGCAGGCGATAACATTCTTTATCCATTTCTGTTGAAATAAAAATATATAGATATAAATATATCAATTATAATTTTTAATGTAACATAATATATAAAATTGAAAATAAATTATTTACCAACAATTTTATTTTAAAGACCAACTGATTTAAAATTTTTATCACAAAATATACCACCCCATTCATCGTATCACTTGATGATTAATGAAATAATAATTAAGTATTTAAAATTCATTAATTTTATTTGTTCAATATAATTCCTCAAAATATCGAAGAATTATTTTTATAAAAAGAATAAAAAAATACTTCTAATCAAAAAAAAATCTCCAAAGCTAAATGTAAATTTCCTTACTTGCTATTTAAATTTGGATGCTGCCATACATCCTGCTCCATGTCACGTGATCAAGCACGCTCAGTGGTCGCATCCCACTAGAAATGTTTTCGACCTATCCAGTTCAATTATAAAAATAGTAAAAAGGGATGATCTTTATGTAATTTCACACAGTATAAAACAAAAAAAAAAAATATTAATTTATAGTCGACTGATTTAATAAATTACATAAAAAAACAGATAGATAATCATATAAATATTTAGGTGTTTTACAATAATTTTCATGGATAATAAATACTGATCACTAAATACTGTTAATTTTTTCAGACTATTCATTCACGTCAAATGGTGTCAGAACTAAAATTATTGAATATTGTCCCGGCTTGTTTTTATTGTCAATAATATTGCCTTAGATTTTGAGCTGCAATGTTCGATGGTACTAATGTAGTAGAAGTCTCAGTCCATCACATTGTATAACAAAACTTATGAATAAACAAACCATTTATTTATTTACATCGCTTCCGAGTATAAGTTTTCAAACTTTACTGTATTTTTTATTTATTTTTTTTCATGTGGCATTTTTGCCATTTGTTCTTTTCACATATGAAATAGTAAAAAGAAAAAAAAAAAAAAAATCGAAAAACACCGAAGCAACTTAATTAAAATTTAATAATGTTTTTTTATTCTGTTCGTGGAACGTATAATTTTCTGAAAATCGAATGCTTACTCGTATGCACTTATGAATTTTTAAACTTCGAAAGTTTTTTTTCCTCGAAAAAAAAAAAAAAAAAAATGTAATTTTTTATTTGCATTGGTTTCATAACTTGCAATACAAACGCCTAACGTGTACTTTATAAATAAAATGGATATTGAGATAGACGAAAAAAAAACTTGGAGTAAAGACACAAAGTATGCGTTGGGTCTATTCAAGTATTTAACAAAATGTCTTGGTAGTTGGCCACTAGACTGTTATAAATCCACTTCATTGTTCATTTTTTGTTCAGTTATGTTTATAGACGTACGTATATTTTGAAAATTGTATAAGCATACTCACAACTCTGGGGAAAAAAAGTTTCCATGTTTGATAAAAAAATTTCTTTATTCAAGAATAAGTTTTAAAGTTTTATACACTGAGAGAAAAAAAGAGTTATTTTCTCCTGTAAATTTATTTATTTTCACGTGAAAATAACTCTTTTTTTCTCTCAGTGTAGTTATAAATTTTTGTATATATATTTTTATAAAAATTTCAATTTAAGCTTATATTAATATATTTTTAATATTGTAAAATACAGAGTGTCCCGTTTTTATTTATCAATGGATTTATTTTGAAAAATATAGCTCAAATTGAAAAATGTTTCAAGTAAAAGTTGTAGGGTTTGGAAGGGGACATAGAAAAAAAAAAAAAAAAATTCAAAAAATCCAAAATGGCGAAGTTTCCGGTATAAAAATAGTTTTTTTAAATGGATACTGTATTTTTTTTTCACACCAAAATGTTTATTACATCAAAACTAATACTTTTTATTTGAAAAATTTTTCGATAAAATCACTTTTTTTCCGGCCCAATTTTATCTGTTGATGGATTTTCTTAAAAAAAAAATGGCTTTGATTTAAATATAATATTTGGAAAAGTTGTAGCGTTTAGAAAGACAAATACGAAGAAAAAAAAAATATGGTAAAAAATTCAAAATGGCGGAGTAAGAAGCATGAATACAAAAAATGGACTTAGCCAAAAAATTTTATTTAGAAAAAGTGTTAGACTTGAGGCGAACAATTTTTTGGTAAAAAAAAATTATACCTAACTTCAAAAAAAAAGATGTTCATACTTTAAGCTCCGCCATTTTGAACTTTTTTGAAATTTTTTTTTTTTTTCCGTGTTTGTCTTCTTGAGCGCTACATTTTTTCTGAATCTTATTTTTTGATTAGAGCCATATTTTTTCAGGAAAATCCATAAACAGATAAAATTGGGCCGAAAAAAAAAGTGATTTTATGAAAAATTTTTCAAGTAAAAAGTGTTAATTTTGATGTAAAAAACGTAACGGTGCAAAAAAAACTTGTAGTATCCATTCAAAAAAAATATGTTTATACCGAAAACTCCGCTATTTTGGATTTTTCGAATTTTTTTTTTTTTTTTTTTTCTATGTCCCCCTCCAAACCCTACAACTTTTACTTGAAACATTTTTCAATTTAAGCTATATTTTTCAAAATAAATGCATTGATAAATTAAAATGGGACACTCTGTATATATATATGGGGCATTCCACGTGAATTCAGACGGTCGTGACCCTGACCCCTCCCGATTTTGTTCATATTTTTTTTTCAGCTTGTTTTTAGCTCGAAAATGACGCTTATTTTTTTCAGATTTTTTGGACATTTTTTCGACCCTTAAAAAAATAAAAAACAACAAAAATCGAAAAAAAATCGATTCCGACATTTTTTAAAATTCTGATTTTTTTTCCCTGAATTCTTAAGCTCATAAAATGAGGCTAGCCAAAATTTCAGAGTGGGATCTCAATTGGAACGAAAGACTCAACAAAAAACGTTTACTTCTGATGACTTTTGCCATTTTCATACTTATATTTTTTTTTCAAAAAGGTAAAATAATAAAAAAATAATACTTAGAATACACTCACGCCCTCTTGTAACTGAAGTGACAACACAAGAATTATTCATATTGATGTACGTAATGTATTACTTTGATTTATTTGTAAAAACTGAAAAAAAAAAATTAACTTTCAAAAAAAAATTCCATAAAGTTCCAATTGAAATCCCACTCTGAAATTTTGGCTAGCCTCATTTTATGAGCTCAAGAATTCAGGGAAAAAAATCAGAATTTTAGAAAATGTCGGAATCGATTTTTTTTCGATTTTTGTTGTTTTTTATTTTTTTAAGGGTCGAAAAAATGTTCAAAAAATCTGAAAAAAAATGAGCGTCATTTTCGAGCTGAAAAAAAGCTGAAAAAAAAATATGAACGAAATTGGGAGGGGTCAGGGTCACGACCGTCTGAATTCACGTGGAATGCCCCATATATATATATGGGGCATTCTGAGTCACTTCAGCTGGTCATCTGCCTGACCCTCACGGATTAAGTTGAAAATTTTTTTACATGTTGTTTTTGGCTTTTTATGCAGCCTGACTTTTTTTTAAAATTTTCCGACGTGTTTCAGCCAGTAAAGTAGAGTGTTTTAATGTTAATTCTCTTCTTTCATAAAAAAAAGCCCCAATTTAAATACATGAAATTTTTTTCATAAATTAAGGTACTCAATCCACGTATATTCGATTAAAAATTCGAGTGGGCTGAGACGTTTTTATGCTTTTTTTTCAAATACTTTGAAAAAAAAAAAAAAAAAATTTTAATTCTTAAATAAAAAAAAATAAAACAAAATTAAAACATATTTCGGTAAAATTTCATTTTCGGCGTACTTTAGAACTAAGAAGTGAAAAATTTCAATTTTTAACGAAATGTTCCCTGATCTGGTTCTGATCAGAACCTTAACTAAATTTCCACTCGGGTTCTCACTTTTTAGTTTTGAAATATGCCGAAAATGAAATTTTACCAAGATAAGTTTTAATTTTGTTTTATTTTTTTGTATTTAAAAATTAAAATTTTTTTTTTTTTTCAAAATATTTTGAAAAAAAAAAATTGAAAAAAAAAAAAAAGCATAAAAACGTCTCGGCCTACTCTAATTTTTAATCAAATATACGTGGATTATTGAATACCTTAATTTATGAAAAAAATTTCATGTATTTAAATTGGGGCTTTTTTAATGAAAGTAGAGAATTAAAATTAAAACACTCTACTTTCTAAAGTAGAAGCTAAAACACGTCACAAAATTTTCAAAAAAATTCAGGCTGCATAATAAGCCAAAACCAACATAAAAATTTTCAACTCAATCTGTGAGGGTCAGGCAGATGACCAGCTGAAGTAACTCAGAATGCCCTATATATATATTTTTTTTTTCCTTCGTGTATATACTATAGTTTTATTGATAAATTAGTAAAAAAAATTTCAATAATTATTATTAGGTTACTATGATGATTACGCTGATTATTGAGGTATGTTTCATATACAAAAATGAAAATAATAACGAAAAAGCCCATACAATCTCTTTCATAACAGCTATAACATTATCAATAACTAAAACACTATTTATTCGTTTGAAAAGTAAAAATATGTTCAAAATCGTAAATAACGCTATAAATGATTGGCAGTCAGTATTAAATCATGAGAGCAAAAATATAATGAAGAAATTTGCTAAAAAAGCAAGAAAAGTTTTTTTTTATCAAATGGGATTTTCTTTTATAATAATAAACATGATGATACTAGATTCACTCCCAGTATCACATGATAATTTAAATTTAACAGCTGACTCTCAATTACTCAATTCATTTCCAATGAAAACAACATACTATTTTGGCTATATTGAATTATCCTGGTACAAGTATACCGCACTTTTCTTTCTTCAAATTATCCAGATTTCATTTTGTGTTATTGGTAATGTTGGTAACGATTGTTATTTTTTTGGCATGGCAATGCATCTGTGTGGTCAACTTGTAACATTACAGTTGCAAACTAAAGATTTTGGAATTGAGATGAATAAGAATGATAATGGTACAAATCATATTAGAAATTTTGTTAAAAAACATAAACAAATCATGAATATTTTGGATTGTTTGAAAGATTCATTTAACTTCATCTTAATTGTACAACTAGCGAATAATGCATTTTCAATATTATTGATGGGTATGTTATTTTTATACATATATATAATTGATATACTTATATTCTATGTATATTTTCATAAAATTTATAGATTGTAATACTATACAGAATAATATAATCATTTAACATTTTGATTAAAGGTATTCAAATGATATTAAACATACAATCAGGTGATAATGTCATGGCAATTAATGCAATTGTGATAATTTTGGTAGTAATTATGCAGCTTTTTTTATACTGTCATGCGGGTGAAGAACTTAAACATCATTCGGAAAGCTTAACATTTGCTTTATTCGAATGTTCTTGGTATAATATGCCGATTTATAATGTTAAAAGTATTCTATTTATTATGATGAGAACATCCAAAACATTCAATTTGACAGCTGGAAGTATCTATCATATTAATATGGATACATTTACAAAAATTCTCAAAGCAATGGGTTCATATTTCTCGGTTTTACAAGCATTGTTTATTAAGTAAGTTACGAATACATAACATCATGAAGAACAAATGATATAATTACGAATAATTCGAGTAGTTCAGAAAATTCGAATAATTCAGTATCCGAAAACGAGAACGATTCGAGTTTTTGACTATTCACACACTTCTTGATTTTTGTGCAAAATTCGCAATATTTGTGGTTTTTTTGTTTTTTTTATGTTTTAGTTTTCAGTGTAAGTAAGCAAACTTTTTCAATAATGATTAAATCTAAATCAAAATAGGCCTCAAAATTACGTGTAAATTATGTGTGATTTATGTGCGTATATATATATATGTAGATGGGGCATTCCAGGTCAGATCACCGAGTCATCGGCTTGACCCCTACCGATTCAGTTGAATATTTTTTTCGAGGTGTATTTTGGTCCAAAAAACGAGCTTATTTTTTTTAAATTTTGTATCACCATTTTTATTTATTTATTTATTTAATTAATTAAAATGCCCTTAACAATTCATTTTTTGGGCTACATGTGATGACAATATGATAATGAAATTATCATACAATACTTCACATGTAAATTGATACACAATTACATAATAATTTTGATAAATACATGTAATTTCTTATACGTTAAGATTAACAAAGTTAAGGTACAACCAGGGCAAAATGAGAGACATCTGGCGGATGTTTGCTAAAAACATTATATATTCATGAGTGCGAAAAGGACGAAAGATTAGAAAGAGAATACTGTTTCTCACTTCCACTCAAGTATTTAGACAAAGACAAAAATTTATTATCCTCTATTAATTAAAATTGAATATTAAAACCTATATTAAATTTGGGTGATGATTTTTCGTCTTTTTTTCGAGTTTTATCCTTTAGTTTTTGGTAAATATGGCCTTATTTTTTCAAGTATTTCGATGGGGTATTATGAAAAGCTGAACATCATTTTCCATAAGAGCCTATGTTTAACCTCAAAAAAAAGGACCACCTTTAACAGTTAATTAGTCAAAAAAACATCTTATAACAAAAAAACTGATTAAAGAAAAAGGTGTATCGTTATTTCAATTATCTACTCTATAAAATTCGTGAAATCGTCATTATTTTTAATTTTCCCTGGTTGTACCTTAACATAAAAATATTTCTTTTTTTTTTTTTTTCAAATTAATTTAACAAACAAGTGTATTAATAATGATTAGATACTATTTCTTTCTTGGTTAAGTAAATGGTCTAGATAGCTATTTTTGAAAACATCTAATGAGTCTAACGACGTTAAATTTGATGGAAGATGATTCCAAAGCCTTGCACCTGAAACATATAGGCTGTTTTCCAAATTGTGAGAGCATGAAACTGGGTAATCCAGTTCATTAGTATAAACTCTTTTTCTCAATGAGCTTAAAGAACCTTGCCTGTGTTACGTCTTGGTATAATTAGCAATAAAAAATCAATAATAAATAATAATTTAATAAGTTCAACAGATACAATGATGCCGAACAAGCAATAAAATTTTTTTTTTTTTATAATAAATTATTTTTTTTATTCACACGAAATAAAAATTCACATTTTGCATTTTTATAAAATAATTGATTTTTATATTCTTTTTTATAAATTTTTGTAAGCAGTTTTCAAAGTCACCTCTGCAACGCGAGATGCCACATCCGTTGAAGTTACTAAATTATTATTTTTTAAATGTTTAAACAATTAGAATAATGCTGACTACTATGGGAACCGTTTAATTTGATTGGTTCAAGAAATGGCACCACTTTTCATCCCTACTTTACAATTAATTTTTATGGGAATATTTTTATTTTTAATTTCAAGGAGCGTCACTCTCGTGATAACTTTGATCTGAACAACATCTAATTAAATTTTAAATCAATCTAATTCGAATTAAATACTTAGCAAAATTTCATAAATTTATATTAAAAATTATTGATCATTTTAATCGATGAAAACATAAATAAAATAAATTTAATTCTTTCAAAGAAATTAATAACAAATAAATAATATTATCAGTGTATTAAAACTTAATTCAATAACTGTGACAAATAATTATTCCTACAAATTTTACCCTTCCTAAATCCTAACATTGACTGTGAATTTCTCCGGAGTGTTGTTTTTCTGTGCTACGAGTTTGTGTTACCTATCAGATTATTCTAAATTATCAACATCATCAGGTGACCATCCGGATTGACACGCTCTCTATAATTTAATTTTGGATAAACTACAACAACAAGGTAGAATCTACAATATTTACACATTCCCTCCTAACCCGTTACCCTATAGGGAATAACAAAATAAGAGGATTTTAAAAAAACTGTTAAATATCAAGTTGATTGAATTAAATTATTCCTAATAAATTATACTATTATTTTTCAAGTTAAATATTCTTCTTTTCTTTTGTTATTTTATAGACTAATTTAATTAAATCAACTTGGTACGTAACACCTGTATTTGATCTTTTCGTTTAGCAACATATTATCACCTGATTTTATAGCACTAAAAAATAAAGAGGCAAGAAAATAATTAATTCTATTTTTAAGTGAAAGCCATCCAAGGTCCACCCTATCAGCAGAAATATGTTCTCTTTTTCTTTTCTTCAAGATAAATCTCACACAAGAGTTAAAAGCAACTTGTAATCTTGATAATTGTTGATTTGAGATGTCTGTCAAAGCTAACAATGGATAATCAAAGATTGGTGTAATTAATGATGAGACCCCTGGTAGAAATAGTTCTCCAACTTTTCTCCAACTTTTTTCCAACTTTTCTCCGCCATTTCTCCACCTTTTTACGAAAATGACTCATGGTTGGAGAAATGGCGGACAAATTTCTCCAACCTTTCTCCAACCAAAAATTTACTCCAACTTTTTCCCAACTTTTTTCCGCCATTTCTCCAACCTGAAATGTACTCCAACTTTTTTCCAACTTTTTTCCAACCTTTCTTCAACCAAAAATTTACTCCAACTTTTTTCCAACTTCTTTCCAACTTTTCTCCAACCATGGGTCATTTTCGTAAAAAGGTGGAGAAAGTTGGAAAAAAGGCGGAGAAAGTTGGAGAAATATTTCTACCAGGGACCATTTTCCTTCTAATACTTTTGGAAATTAACAAGTCAGAATTCATATGTAACCTGTGTAAAGCAGCATATACTTGAGAACATGTGTACGAGACTTGTTTATTCCATGATAGATTTTCATCTAAATAAACACCAAGATATTTAACTACATTATTGAATTGTATAACAGAATTATTGACAATGACATCTGCACAAATATCAATTGATGTATCAGAATGTGATGTATGATGAGTAGATTGATAGTCAATGGCATGTAAATTGATAGACGATAGCATAGACATTAGTTGCACACCATCATCATTACATTTTGATATATCAGCGTTGAGATCACCAAATAATAATATCTCTTTTGATATTAATGATTGATTAATGAGGAATGTTTCCAGTTCATGTAAACTGCCTGACTTGTATGGTCGGTAAGCAGTAGACCATAGAATAGTATATTTCGTTACAAGTGCCCACTCAGAGAGCCCGCTCACAACTCATTTGTAGGGCTGGACTCGAGATCGATACCAGTATCGGTATCGTCTCGGTTTTCGACGATACCGAGAAGATATTTAAAATTTTAGAATTTTTCGATACCGAGACGATACTTGGCCAAATATCGTCTCGGTATCGTATCGTGCCAGCCCTACTCATTTGGAAGGGAAACACTCGCCAAGGCTCGTGCTTCCAAATTCGTTGAGAGCACACTCTCTGAGTGGGCACTTGTAACGAAATATACTATTCTATGGTCTAAAAATGGTGATACAAAATTAAAAAAAACAGAATTTGTTTTTGCAAGATATTTTTTGAACCGCCGAACCGAATTAGTTGATGTTAAATAAAATTTATGTTTTTTTTTTTTCCCAAAAGCAATCATCATATTTATTTTCAGTTTTTGGGCTTTATTAGATTTAATTCTCCCATTTTTCGATAGGGCCCAATTTCAAATATTGACAGATCGATTCCGGCAATGTTTAAATCGATGACGCTTCATCTGTAGACTTTACGTTATTTTTTTGAAATTTTCGGTCGTTTATTTTTTTTCATTAAACAACAGAAATAAACAACATTAGAAAATAAAACAAAACAAAAAAAATAGTCATTTATTTTACAATAAAATGAAAAAACAAATCAAACAACAAGAAAAAAAATAAAAAATCTTACGGAACACTTAGGGTGCACCTTGGGGGACTTGACTATATTTTTTTTTTTATAACATTGAAAACAAATTTTTTTACGAATTTCGAAAATAAACTTATTTAATAATGATTTCTTGTAGAAAAATTAAAAACAAAAATAAATGTTATCTTGATAAATATTGTTTTTCCCTATATTTATAACGGTACAGAGATAGAAAAACTGCGATGCTTAAAATTTAATTAATGAACGCTTCAGTCATTTTTTTTCAATGCTCAGTCATCTTTTTCGATGCTGGCCGATTTTTTTCGTAGTCATAAGTAGTCATTAATTTGGCGAGGAGAATGACTCATTTTAATACTCGCAGTGTTGGTAAGGACTCTTTTTTAATGCTGAAAATGACTGAAAATTTTATCCCGGGAATTTTCCGGTTTTTTCATTTGTAATTAATTGATAGTGTTGATTTTTATTATTCATAGTAGAACAATAGATTTTAATACTTTGCACTCCTAGCCACTATTTCAACTTATTTTATAAATTATAACTTATAATTATATAAACTAAAATTTCACCAACTTTTTTTTTGTACTTATTTCTTGTTTTTTTACATTATCTTAACACACCAATAAATACTAATCACTCGATGCTTTTAGAAGTAATACGTTTTAATTTTTACAGACTATTCATTCACGTCAAAAAAATATGAGAAATAAAATAATTGTTAATAACTATGCAATTATGAATAACACATGTTTCAAAATTTGATCATTCTGTTTTGGATTTTTATTTATTGTTAACAATATTTTACGCGCTCCTTAAATTTCGATGTGCAATGGGTTGAAGAAGCTCATATCTCAATCGATCACATCGTGACAAAACATTTCATTTATTCACATCACTTCCGCGAATAAGTTTTCAAACTTTACTGTATTTTTTATTTATTTTTTTTCATGTGGCATTTTTGCCATTTGTTCTTTTCACATATGAAATAGTAAAAAGAAAAAAAAAAAAAAAAATCGAAAAACACCGAAGCAACTTAATTAAAATTTAATAATGTTTTTTTATTCTGTTCGTGGAACGTATAATTTTCTGAAAATCGAATGCTTACTCGTATGCACTTATGAATTTTTAAACTTCGAAAGTTTTTTTTCCTCGAAAAAAAAAAAAAAAAAAATGTAATTTTTTATTTGCATTGGTTTCATAACTTGCAATACAAACGCCTAACGTGTACCTTATTAATAAAATGGATATTGAGACATACGAAAAAAAAACTTGGAGTAAAGAAACAACGTATGCGTTGCTTCCATACAAGTATTTAACAAAATGTCTTGGTAGTTGGCCTTTAGACTGTGATAAATCCACTTCACTGTTCATTTTTTGTTCAGTTATGTTCATAGAAGTACGTATTATTTGTAGATTGTATAAGCATAACCACAACACTGAGAAAAAAAGTTTCCGTGTTGAAAATAAAATTTTGAATTTTTTTATTGAAATAATTAAGCTCAAGTTCATGGATGTTTTCTGGTAATTGTATATCTATATGTATATATATTATATCGTTCCATCAAAACTATTATTCAACTCGACAGTTCTCATATATACATCTAAAATAAAAAAACTTAGCTTACATAATTTTAATTAAACATCATGGTAATTTTTTTTCTCTGTGTAGTTCAATTAAAAAATTAATAAAAAAAATATTACAATCATTATCATTAGCTCACTATGATGATGACGCTTATTATCGAGGTATGTTATGTCGATGAAGATAGAGATAATAACAAAGCTCAAAAGATTTCTTTAGTAACAACTGTAATATTATCATTAACTAAAATACTATTTATTCGTTTAAAAAGTAAAAATATGTTTAAAATTATAAATAATGCTGTTAATGATTGGCAATCAGTATTAAATTATGAGAGAAAAAAAATAATGAAAAAATTTGCTAAAAAAGCAAGAAAAATTTTGATTTATCAAATGGCATTTTCTTTTATGACAGTCAACATGATGATACTTGATTCGCTTCCAGTATCACATGATAATTTAAATTTAACAGCTGACTCTCAATTACTCAATTCATTTCCAATGAAAACAAAATATTATTTTGGTTATACTGAATTATCCTGGTACAAGTATACTGCACTTTATTTTCTTCAAATTATCCAGCTTATTTTCTGTGTTATTGGTAATGTTGGTAACGATTGTTATTTTTTTGGCATGGCAATGCATCTGTCTGGTCAATTTGTAACATTACAGTTGCAGACTAAAGATTTTGAAACTGAGATTAAAAAAAGTTATAATTGTACAAATTATATTAAAAATTTTGTTAAAAAACATCAACAACTTATGGATACTGCAAATTGTTTGAAAGAATCATTTAATTTCATCTTAATTGTACAACTTGCAAATAATGCATTTTCAGTATTATTGATGGGTAAGCTACTTATATATAATTCCAATCAATTAATTTATCTATTCTCAATACTATAAGCTGAGAAGCTATTCGTCAAGCTTTTATTTATCTTGAAATAAATAAATAAATGCAATGACCTAAACTACTAGAATATAATTGCACTGAAAGTGAAAAAAAAGCATAACACTAAAAGCTGATTGTCAAACAACTTGTTGATTGTATGCTGCAAGGTAATCTATCAACCTAAAATTGTTAAAAATAAAAGAATAAATATATGCTTTATGTATAAAAATTTGAAGAGGCGAAATCTTCAGCATACAATTAACAGTAAAAAAGCGTTATATTTCGACTCGATTAACATTTTTTTTTTTTTTTGCACAAGCAAAATTTTTTTTTCCAATGTGCATGCGGAGATATCCCTATATTTTTTTTTCACATCATTTGTTTCTTTGTTGTTTCAACAATGTAAAAAAAGTTAAAAGAAAAAAAATATGACAAAAAAAATTTGGGTACCCTGGCTTTACTTTTTTTTTTTGTACATTTTTTAGTACATTTTTTTTAGTATATGCTTTTTTATCTTCAGTGCGACGATATATAAACTATGAATAGGGTGATCGAAATAATAGCCACCTTTTCTAAAATTTAAATTTGAATAATATTAAAATATAAAAAAAAAAAACTTATTTTTTTGTTTTGCTAAAATAAAAAAATAGACAGCTGTCCATTTGTTTTTACTCTATTCATATAGTATTATATTGTTCACCTATTCATAAATGAATTTAAGTTTTTTAACAATTAGTATACAAAATAATATATAATTATTTTTTATTTAAGGTATTCAAATGATTTTAAACATACGATCAGGTGATAATGTCACGACAATTAATGCTATTGTGATAATTTTGGTAGTAAGTCTGCAGCTTTTTTTATACTGTCATGCGGGTGAAGAACTTAAATATCACAGTGAAAGCTTAAGAACTGCTTTGTTCAGATCTTCTTGGTATAATATGCCCAATTATAATGTTAAAAATATTCTCTTTATTATGCTGAGAGCATCTAAAGCATTCAATTTAACGGCTGGAAGTGTTTATAATATTGATATAAATAGTTTTACAAAAATTGTCAAAGGAATGGGTTCATATTTTTCAGTGTTACAGGCATTATTTATTGAGTGAATTACAAGTACATAAACATAATGAAAAAATAATAATATACATGTATGTATATATAATAATAAATAATTCACTCAATATGTGCACAAAGTAAATCTATTCAAAATGAGACTTGTTTTTATTATTTTTTATTTATTTTTTATATAAGAAATAAAAACATTACTATTATTTGACTTGATAAATTAAAGTACTTATGAATTCAATTTAAGTTTTTGATGCCAAATTCTAATTTTTGTGCTGTAAACGGAAATTCATGTCTTCATTTATATTGATAATGCTTTATCACTATCAAATGATATGTATTCATAAAATGATTGTGTCAATAAAATTACTGTTTAAATATAAATTGAATGTTTTTATTAAATTTATAGATATGTATGTAGAAGATGTTATTCACAAAAACTTTTAGCAGTTTTTCCTCAGTTACTATTTCGAAATGAAGCATAAA
The DNA here is from genome assembly GCF_014905175.1 of Aphidius gifuensis. Lineage (NCBI taxonomy): Eukaryota > Metazoa > Arthropoda > Insecta > Hymenoptera > Braconidae > Aphidius > Aphidius gifuensis. Next base: position 11,320,934 of record NC_057788.1, read on the forward strand.
TTATTATATCAGATTTTTGAAAAGTATACCTCAGATGAAAATAAAAATAATAATAATAATTTATTATTATTATATTAATTAATTAAAAAAATTATTTCAAATTCAAAGTCAATTTTTGGTTTTATTTTAAATATATGTAATTATAATATTAATTTTTTGAATAACAGAAACATCGCTTTTCAAAAGTTAAAAATTTATGTTTTTAAATTAATATTTATCGTAAACGAAAAAAGCATTTCACTTGTAAAAAATTTCCCAGGTTTGGTAAATTGAAATTACCACTGAGTAAAGCTAATTATGTGTAAAACTTGTATGTGTAAAATATATATGTGCATAATTTTAATTTGTATAATTAAATATATACGTGTCATATTTAAATATTGTAAATTCAATTTGTGTAATTTTTATATTTGTATATTTTTTATGTGTAATATAATAATGATATTTGTGTTAAATTAATTGGTGTGAATTATCATGTGTAAGACTATCATGTAATAATTTTGTGCTTTAATTTTTTTGTAATAAATTACACTTTATAAAACAAGTAAATTACTGATATGCAATGACTTAATACTGTATAATATTATTTTGATTTTTAAAACGCAAGAGAATTTCATGAAAATTATATTATATCATGGATAGCATAACTCTCCATCACATACAGTGGTTTATTCGTTGATAAAATATTTGAACCAACACCCAACTACACAACATACTGCACCAGTAACCCATAAACGCGATCTTGTAAAGCATTACCATAAAGTCCAATGGGGGACTACTGGGTGAATGGTATATAACTTGAATGTTTTTTTATGCAAAAAACAACAAACACCTGGACTAAAAAGTACATGCAAATAAGGGTTCACTATATGATTGTTGTAAACTAGGAAAAAAAAAACCTTTCGTGCTGAATCGTTGGTTTTTTTTTATCCTTTTTTTTTATTAAACGTACAAATGATTCAAGCAATTTTCGTCACTTTATACAGCCACTGATTTCGGTCTCAAAATGTATTTATATTTAAGTATTATTCTTATTAATTTCTACACTTGGATATAAATAAAAAACAATTATTGATGAAAAACTTTCAAATTTAAAATGGTTATATTTTAAATTAACTAGAAAGTTTTTTGAATAATTAAATCAAATTTTATATTATAATTATTTACGAAAATGTTAATGTTGAGGAACAATTGTGCCAATTTCGGAGTAATTCGAAGTTACCCGGAGTACTACGGAACGATCGAGAAAAACTCCGGTATTGAATGGTGATTTTCCGAATGTACACCGGGGAAATTTTCCTCACTAGAGATTTTATAAAGAAAAAAAATTTGAATTGGCTTTGGCAGCATCCATGTTGCTTCAGGTCACGTGATCGAACACGCCCATCATTCATAGATGAATTCACAACAAAAAATAGTAAAAGGGGATGAAGTGTATGTTCTTTCACATAAAAATGGAGAACGAAAAAAAAAAAAATATCAATTTAGTCGACTGATTTAATAGTTATTAGTTTTTTAAAAAACATTATACAAAAAAATACATACTTATTGAAAAATTTAAAACATATCTGGAAGATTGAGTTGCACAAAAATTATATTCCATATATGTGTTCTGCACTCCACTATTTTTACACGATTTATAATTTATATCTGATAATTATAAACTAAAATTTCATCAACTTTATTTTTTGTGCTTGTTTGTGGTATTTTCTTTTCATATTAACACACATATGAATACTAATCACTCAAGGTTTTTAAAGGTAACAACTTTTAATTTTTTCAGACTATTTATTCACGTCGAACGATTATAAGAAATAAAATAATTGATAATAATTATTATTATGAAAAACACATGTTTTAGAACTTGATCAATCTGAAAATTGCTCAGACTCGTTTTTATTCTTAGTAATATTGTAAGCTCGCCTCAAATTTCTATCTGAAATAAAAATTTAAAATTCAACCCTTCCATAGGTTAAAAAAGCTCATGTCTCAATCGATCACATTGTAACAAAACTTATGAATAAACAAAAAATTTCATTTATTTACATCACTTCCGAGTATAAGTTTTCAAACTTTACTGTATTTTTTATTTATTTTTTTTCATGTGGCATTTTTGCCATTTGTTTCTTTCCCATATGAAATAATGAAAAGAAAAAAAAAAAAAAAATCGAAAAAAGACGAAGCAACTTAATTGAAATTTAATAAAGTTTTTTTTATTCTGTTCATAAAACGTATAATTTTCTGAAAACAAAAAGCTTACACGTATACACTTATGAATTTTTAAACTTCAAAAGTTTTTTTTCATTTTAAGTTTATATTATATTTACGGGGCAAAAAACTTGATGAAAAAAAAAAATGTAATTTGTATTTGCATTTGTTTCATAACTTAAAATACAAACGCTCAACGTGTACCTTATTAATAAAATGGATATTGAGAAATACGAAAAAAAAACTTGGAGTAAAGAAACAACGTATGCGTTGGGTCTATTCAAGTATTTAACAAAATGTCTTGGTAGTTGGCCACCAGACTGTCATAAATTCACTTCACTGTTCATATTTTTTACAGTTCTGTTGATACAAGTACGTATTTTTCATAGATTGTGTGAGCATATACGTAACACTGAGAAAAAAATTTCTTTACACATGAACACGGTTTAAAATTGTAGTTAAAGATTTTTGTATTTATAAAATTTAAATTCAAATTTTTATTATTATTTTCTTCGGTTTATAAAATCCATGTATGGTATGTTTTGATGTATTTTTTTTTTTTTCGGTAATTCGTTATCGTGACTATTTTCTCGTTGTATACACTTGAAAGAAAAAGTATCAAAAGAAAAGTTTACATGATGAGCAAATAGTTTACATGATTTTAATTTAACATCATGGTATAATTTTTTTCTCTGTGTGATTTTATTGATATCAATTGATCAAAACTATATTGCAATAATCATTATTATAGATTGCTATGATGTTTACGCTAGTTATCGAGGTATGTTTTGCCTATGAAGATAACAATGACAAAGCTAATACAATGTGTTTTATAACATCTGCAACATTATCAATAACTAAAATATTATTTATTCGTTTAAAAAGTAAAAATATGTTTAAAATTGTAAATAATGCTGTTGATGATTGGCAATCAGTAACAAATTATGAGAACAAAAAAATAATGAAGAAATTTGCTAAAAAAGCAAGAAAAATTTTGATTTATCAATTGGGATTTTCTTTTATAACAATAAACATGATGATACTTGATTCACTTCCAGTATCACAGGATAATTCAAATTTAACAGCTGACTCTCAATTACTCAATTCATTTCCAATGAAAACAACATATTATTTTGGCTATATTGAATTATCCTGGTACAAGTATACTGCACTTTATTTTCTTCAAATTATCCAGCTTATTTTCTGTGCTATGGGTAATGTTGGTAATGATTGTTATTTTTTTGGCATGGCAATGCATCTGTGCAGTCAATTCGTAATATTACGTTTGCAAACTAAAGATTTTAAAACTGAGATAAATAAAAATAATAATTGTACAAATTATATTAAAAATTTTGTTAAAAAACATCAACAACTTATTGATATTGCAAATTGTTTGAAAGAATCATTCAATTTTATCTTAGTTGTACAACTTGCGAATAATGCATTTGCAATATTATTGATGGGTAAGCTATTTAGAGTATAATTGATATCCACTCACGTTCTTTACTATAATCTGAGAAGACATATTCATTAGGGTTTTATAGAATCACGATTCTAAGAATAAATGCATGGACGTGAATAAAAAAATTATGTGATTTTGATAATTTCAATTTCAAATTTGTGTGGACTTTAAAGTCCACATAAATTAATAACTTTTTTTATATTTATACTTTTACACTGTAAACTATTGTTAGTTTAGTTAAACTATTGATGATATATTTCGAGACATTTTAATACCAAAAAAAAAATTTTTTAAATAGCATCTCGAGCTATAAAATCTATCATAATCTTCCAACCAAAACCCAGATTTTTTACGATAATTTTTAACTCTTCCGTAGTATTCATAGACATATAGGGTTCATTTGTAGCCTTCAAGTAAAAAATTGAAAATAAAATTATTTAAAATAAAATAAAATAAATTATTATAAAAAACGACTTTGGGAGGCTGTTATCTTAAAATTAAAGACTTAGAAAATTATACTTTTACGCCTTTTTGTATTACAAAATACTGCAAAGATTTTGTGTATGACTAAATCTTTCTAGAACTTTGAAATCGTGATACTATTTTTACAATTATCATAATGAATTGCTTCTCGTCCAATCGCACTGAAAGTAAAAAAACTCGTTGTCAAACAACTTGCGTGTTCTATGTATATAACCATTAAAAAGGTTAATCTTCAGCATAATATTAAAAAAAATATTTATATGTCTCGATGATTCGATGAATTTTAACTTATTACATTTATATCAATTTTTTTTGCTTCATTTTTTTTTTTGACAATTTGAAAAAGCTAAAAAAAAATATGGCAAAAAAAGGTTTAGGTATAAACCCTTCTTTACTTTTTTTTTAGACATTTTTTTTAGTATATGCTTTTTTATCTTCAGTGCGACGATATATAAACTATGAATAGGGTGATCGAAATAATAGCCACCTTTTCTAAAATTTAAATTTGAATAATATTAAAATATAAAAAAAAAAACTTATTTTTTTGTTTCAATAAAATAAAAAAATAGACAACTGTTCATTTGTTTTTACTCTTTTCATAGTATTATATTGTTCACCTATTTATATATAAATTCAAGTTCGCTTGAACAATAAGTATACAAAATAATATATAATTATTTTTTTAAGGTATTCAAATGCTTTTAAACATACGATCAGGTGATAATGTCACGACAATTAATGCTATTGTGATAATTTTGATAGTAAGCCTGCAGCTTTTTTTATACTGTCATGCTGGTGAGGAACTTAAATATCATAGTGAAAGCTTAAGAACTGCTTTGTTTAAAAGCCCTTGGTATAATATGCCAAATCATAATGTTAAAAACATTCTATTTATTATGCTGAGAGCATCTAAAGCATTTAATTTAACGGCTGGAAGTGTTTATAATATTGATATAGATACTTTTACAAAAATTGTTAAAGGAATGGGTTCTTATTTTTCAGTTTTACAGGCATTATTTATTGAATGAATTAAAAGTTTATAAACATACCGAAAAAATAATAATATACACAAATTAAATCTACTCAAAATGAGACTTGTTTTTATTATTTTCCATTTGTTTCTATATGAAAAAGAAATTCATTTGACTCTATGAGTTAATGATAGTTTTTAGAAATTTTCACTAATTTATCTTCTTTAACTTATCGAGTTGATTAAACTTGTTATTTCAATTGATCCCAATCAATTTGAAATAGAAAAAAAAATACTAAATATATACCTTAAAATTTTACATCACAGTATGTTGTCGATGGAAAAATATTTTTCAATAAAAAATGCAGAATGATCCCTCAATTTAGTCACTTTCAAAACTTGTAATACAAATGGAAGTTTTAGAATCTTTTTCAAAATTTGTTGTATCTTTTTTAAAAAACTTTTTATAATTTGATTTATTATTCGACATAATTACTCACCTAAAATTATATAGTTTAACATAAAAATGATGATTATCGGATAAGTCCAAGAGCACGGTATGAAGTTCCTACTTATTTATAGCAACGTAGGAGCTCCATACCTCGCTGCTAGATCTTTACCATAAGTTTTTGATTTACCAATGTTAAAATAAAAGGTGCAATCAATAAGTCTACGTCAAGAATATAATTTCATCAGTTTATACTTTGTCGGAAAAACAACTCGATGTTTAAGTACCGTATATACACTCTAACTTTATTAATCATAGTGTTATTTTAAATATTATATAGACTCATGAGTTTCGTTAACAATAAAAAAAAAAAAATGTTAAATTATGTGTCGAATTGGCATTAAAAAGTGTTCAAATATATTTAAGACATTAATTTTACGAAATAGAAATTTAAAAAATATATATTTAACATTTCTAATAGTCAAAAATTGTATGTTAACAATAAAATTGTGTAATATATGTATAGTTGTATGTTAAATTTAGCCAAACAAAGTGTAAAAAAAATGTTTCATTTTTTATTCTTTACTCTAAATTTTTTAGTGTGTAAATTTTATACTGTTGCTATTTTATTGCAGCTTAAATTGGCAAAACTACTGAAAGAAAAAAAATCATTCTCAACGTTTTATATCAATGTTATATAAAGTATCACAATATAAATCCGGGATACAATCTATCCGATCTTCGGAGATAAGCTAAGCCGATTCAGCAAGGTATACTGACTTTGTACAAGGGTACGACACGGTCTAGATAATTTTTAGAAAATTTTTTTTAATCGTAACCGATATTAATCAGTTTAAAAATCGACCATTCAATTTTATTCTTAATTTTCGGCGAAAAAAAATACTTGCCCTAGTTTTTTTTTCTTTGCCAAATTAAATAAATTTTCTCTCAGTGAATTTACAAGTTTTTTTGATCTCACTTGTAAAAATATCATTTTTATTGACCAAATTAAAACCGTAAAAATTTTTTCATAAAGTATGCCGGAACGAGGAATGTATTCACAAGAAAGTTAATGATATTTATTATGAATTGAAGTCAAACTAAGAGCCAAGTCGAAAAAGAATTGGAAGCGACGAATGAAGGTTTTTACGCACAAACATTTTGTTATTATTCACAACGACGTTTCAGTCGAAAGTGAGAGAAAGTTTAAAATTTCATATTAAATTTTCTAAATAGCATGTTTAAATTCAGCACTGCATTCTACTTGAATATTTAACATTGATATTTAACATTGAGAAATATGATAAATTATATTGTTTATTACTATAAAATTTTTCGTCAAAGCTGTCAGAGCTTTTTAATTTTCAATTTTTTATTGAAGACACTCATAAGTCTTATGATTATTTTATGATTTATTTTAATTAAAATTTAATTTTTTTTTGACCAAATTAAACTATTGACCAAAGTTTAATTAAAAAAATTTTTGAGTTGTTTTAAAATGTTTCATTTAATAAATTAATTAATCAGTTCACAAAGAAAAAAAATATAAATTTATGTAAAGAAAACGATGAAACTTTCAAAGCTCAAAATCACAGTAACTATTTTTTCACTAAACTTAGAATTAATTTTTATCATCGAAAATTATACTTCACTTTTTCCCCACATTTTTTAATAATTAATTGGGATAAATTTTTTTTATTGTTAAAAACAAATTTCATATGATATTTTTTAAATTTATCCAGTCCGCTGTTTAACTAAAAAGATGCGCACACTTTGTGTTATTCATTTGCTATAATATACTTTTGTGATTTAAATTTTTTCGGTTTCCAAAAAACTGACACTTTTAAATATACAAGAAAAATTACTGATAATGTATTATTTTAATATTTAAAATTAAAGAAAATTTTATGAAAATTATATTATATCATGGTTAACTCCACATTATATACTATGGTTAATTCGTTGACAAAATTTGAACCAACACCCAACTACACAACATGCTGCGCCAGTAACTCATAAACGGCGATCTTGTAAAGCATTACCATAGAGCCCAAAGGGGGACTACTGGGTGAATGGTGGGACTTGAATGTTTTCTTATGCAAATAACGACAAACACCTGGAGTAGAAAGTACATGCAAATCAGGGTTCACTATGATTGTTGACAACTAGGAAAAAAAAACCTTTCGTGTCGAATCGTTGGTTTTTTTTTTATCCTTTTTTTTTTTTAAATTAAACGAACAAATGCTTTGAGCAATTTCCGTCGTTTTATACACACACAAAATTTCGTCTCAAAATGTATTTATATTGAAAAAATTGTTCTCATTAATTTCCACAGTTGGATAAGTCAAAAAATATTTAATGTAAAAAAAAATTTATAAAAAACTTAAATGATTTTTGTTTAAATTCACTGAAGAATTCAAAACTTTTTATAATAATTTACGGTAAAATTTTTTCATTTTATTTTTTCAATTCACATTGGAAGCTCCAAGATACAAATGTATAATTTTTTCAAATGTATAATGTTTCGATAGAACACTGTCATTCTGGTTTTGTTATTTGTTCATTGATAATAAATGTTTTTTATTTTTTAATCATTTTTAATTGTTGTCTTGATTCAATTCATCAACCAGGTACTATTTTTTGTTATTTCAATTAACAGTACACAAATAATTTCGTCTTGGAATTTGTTGATCGTTTATCTTTTAAGTCGTTGAATCCAGGTAACTAACTGTGCCGGGTTTTAATTTATTTCTTGAATTTTACGACTATTCGCAAGACAGATAAAGAATAGTTTAAAATATTATCTTGGCCAATAAAGATTACAAATAAATATTATTTTATTTTTACTTAAAACCAGCTTATTTCTAAGAAACTATCATCAAAAATGTCATACTTTTTCTACACTATTAAATGATAAATTTCACTAATTATAAAATCAATTTTTAATTATCCAACTGATTGATAAAAACATTTCATTCCATGACAGTTAAAAATCATATAAATCATATTTTTAAGACCAGTTATTTAAAAACAATTTTATAAACTAAAAATTAATTTATTAGCTTAAATATGTGATAATTAAATGAATATTTTTTAACAATACACAAACTAGCAATATTAAAAATAAGTACTACTCAGTATGATACCGTCATCATGATGAACACATAACTAAAAATGTCGAGTAAAAAAACGTTAACTTGGTCCCTGATTTTTCATATATACATCAAGCTCGACGGGTATTTTTTTTACCTGGCCAAAAGTACGGATTATTCATAGATATTCTCTGTATCTTCCGCTTCACTAAAAGTACTTTACATAGTCGAATACTGGCCCTTTTTTTGTCTTGCATTAAAAAAATAATATAAAAAAAAAAATAGCGATATCAATCGGTAGCTATAAAAACTACAGCAGTGAATTACTAAATAACATGGTTTACTTATGCTTAAATATGAATACTTTCCTCTACCTGGAGAAAAAAATAAAATAAAAAAAATTTATGTTTCAAACTTTTTTATTTAAATATATATATATATATATAGGTACATATTAATATTCACGATGGGGTTGTATATGTGTTCCCGTGAGAACGTAAGTTAGGGATATTGTTGAATAAATTAACATAAAATTAATTTGAAATGGGACTAACGTGCAGATGGTATATTTATATAGAATTTTTTTTTTCACCCATAATAATGCTAATATGTAAAAAATTCTATTCATCAAACATATTGTCTCCAGCTCTCATTGGCTTTTTTGATAACGAATGCAATCAGATGGTTTTATCAAGATGCTAGAAAATAGAAAAATAAAACATTCTTTTTTATCGGTCAAAATATATGTATTAATTTTCAGCATTAGTCATTCAATTCTATAAAATTTTCTGTATAAGAGATTTTAACTTTTTTGCATACTTGCTTTTCTAAGATTTACTATCTTTACTTGAAAATCATACTCTGATATTTTTGGAGTCATTATTTTTGATAAGGATTGTATTACGTTGAAGTATATAAATTATTTATAAATTTTATTATTTTTTATACTTACTTATTTGTTGATAACTTTAAACAACATGAAGATTGTCGAAAAAAAATTTGCAAATTGATAATTGGTTCATGCTTTTATAAAAGGTTAAAATTAAAGTAATTACTTATTTTATAATAAGTAATTACTTTATTAATAGTAAAAGTAATATTAGTTCAACATCAATACCATTAACATCAGGTAATAGTTTTTATTTATTTAAGCACAATTAATTTGTTAATAATAATTTTTAATATTTTACAAATGACAATAGATTTGAAACAGAAATATGAAGTGATCAAAATGATCATGATGTTGCTGAAACTGGTGAGTAATAATAATAATATAATATTAATTACTAATTAATAATTAGTTAATAATAATTTTTTTGTTTCAGAGATCTTGGTAAAAATTTTTTCGTTATTCTCTTTGACTCATTGAATAAAAAAATCTGCTTTTTCTTTCTATTCTTTTTTCTAATGAAAGGAATTACCGAAGATTTTCTACGGTTTTTTAATAAGATTTTAACCATTTAAGTGGGGGAGAAAACTTGAAGATATTCTCCACCACAGGTTAATTGAGAAAAATATTTCTACCAAGAAATCAATGACAACTTCAAATGAAAAAACCAACTCCAGCTAGTTGAGCTTATATTGATATTTTACATTATAGAAAAATATAAATACAATATTATAATATTGAAAAGAATGAATTTAGCAATAAAATATTTTATTTATTATTCCACTTCCCACTGGGGCTGGGAGTAGTGATAATATTTAACTCTTTTACATTAAAAAAAAACATAAAAAATAAATTTTAAGTTATAACTTATAATCAGAGAATTAACATGTGAAAATAAAAATATATTTGATAATAAAAAAAAAGTGTATATACAAATGTATAATTTTTTGTATTGAACATAAAAAATAAATTTTTCTGACAAACTTCATTCAACATAAAAAAGGTAATTACATAGTGAAAAAAAGGAATTTTCCGGATCAAAATTATCAATATATAAATTTATAAATATAAACAAAAGTATAAGAAATTTTTTTGCCTAGGGTAAGTTATTAAATTTTCACAAATAAAGAGTGAAAATAAAACTAAACAATACAATTAAACTAATTGTAAAATGCATTGTTATCATAGATGTTCCACTCAACGTTGATGCAGTTCCTTTTGCACATGCTGTCAGTATACTGGTAGTTTGCAATTGTCGTCTTTCCAATAAGCCATGAATTCCAGTTATTTGATTTTTTGGAAGAATATGCTCTCGGCTCAATATTACTGAGTAAAGATTTACACCAGGTGATTGGGAGCAAAAGGTTAAGACAAGATGATGAACAACAACTTTCATCACATGAACTGTTCCAACAAATTGAGTGTAAGGTTGTTCTGTTAATGTGCCTGTTAAATTTTACAAAAGGGATATTAATATCATAGTATAAATCAACTTGGTCTTTAATATAATAACTTAATTGTTAATAAGTTTATTGTAGTTTTAACATTAGGTGAGTCAGTCATTTTAATGGTCATTTAATAATTGCAAATGATTTTAAATGAATTTTTAATCTTCACTGATGATATGATTAATTTAAATATATAAATTAATCATAATGAATCAATGATAAATTAATTAATTATTAATTTATACTTCAACAATATATATAATTAAATTATTTTAATTAGTTAATTTATATAATTAACGAGTCATAATGTAGTTTATATATTTTAATTCTTTTGATTATTGAATGAATGATTACATTAATAATAAAATATGAGATGAATTTTTTTATTTTAAATTTAAGTGTAAATGTAATTTAATTATAGTTATTCTAATGATATGCAATTTTAGTAATGATGCTGACGTGTAATTGATTCATTTATATTACCATTTTGAAGACCAACTGATCGCCAAATACCAGGACTTCTAATGATGTCTTCAATTTGAAATGTATAATCAAGATCACCTTTACTTTCAGTCCATAGTAATTTTATTCCACCATTATCAGTGAATCGTAAATTAACCGTTGGACATGAATCCAATAATCGTATTACTAATTCATTTTGTAAATCTGGTGTTTTAAATTTTTGCTGTAACACTTCGATGATGTACCATTTTCCCATCAGCTGAAAAATATTTCTTATTCATTGTTTAATATATAAGTTCAAGCACTACTAAATAATTAATAAATTAAAATATTAAAAAGTACAGTTGATATGAATATATAACATTTTTTATTAACTTTTTTAGATCGATTTTTTGTGGAGGACTTCAAAGGCAGATGGAAGATATTTTTTTGAGTATGAACATGACTATAAATGTATACTCTTCTGTATATGAATGAATTGAAAACAAATAATTAATGGATCAAACTAATATTAATGTGAAATAATAATTCTTATGTTAATTAATTTTAATTTAATATTAAAGAATTATAAAATTTTTTTATTCTGTCTAATGCACTTTGTCCATACATTTATAAATCTACCCTGGAGGAAAAGCGACCATAGAAATTAACCGGTGTAATAACAATCGTTTGACATTATTTCTAGGTACCAAGATGTGTTTTATTTCTTCAAAAAAACTTTTAAACTATTTGGAGATATTCAATACTCTGGCTCTACTATTCAATCTAACTTGATACTGCATTCAAAAAAAAAAAAAAACAATTGCATCTGCCGGGGCTTGAACTCGAAACTCTTAGATTCAAGGCTGTTCGAAATTTAGAATATAACAATAACAATTACTATATTTATGTCTTCTATTATTGTTTAATTACAGTGAAGAAATTTAAGAACTTTATTTAATAAGAATTAATTGATGATTATATTGTTTACATATTTTTCTTTTTTTTATATACGAAGCCAATGGTACCATTAGACAATTCACTATTAATTTTTCATTTTCATTACAGTTATTAAAAGTTTTTATTTCTACGTAGTCTATAATTAAAATAATAAATTAAATTTTCAGCATTGTTGATCACTAAATTGCAAAAAAAAGTAATTTATAAATTGATCTTGAAACGTGATCAACGAGGCCAAATATTCAACTTGACTTTATTAACTCTATATTACATATATGTTTCAGATAAATTTTCCACTAGTACCTTAGTAATATCCAACGATTCCTGTGCTTTAAGTTCACGACATAATTTCTTGACTACTCTGGGCGTTGAACTGAGAAACACTAATAACAATACAAAACACTTCATTTTTCTATTGTTAAAATTAAAATGTTTTTGATTTTATTGAACAATAATTGTACACACTGATTATGAAATTCTTTTAATTAAATTCATATGATATAATACACTGCTATCATTTGATAAAAAAAAATAACTATTATTATTTTAAATTGTTAAATGATATATATTTATCGTCATTCAAAATAAAAAATAAATATCGTTATTTTATTGCTATGATCAAAATTTAAAGAGACATTTATAAAACGTTTAGAATTTGTTACAATATTTATTGAATCTAATTTCCGAAATGATAACGGATGTTAACACACCAAAGTTGTTAAGCACTCTGAAATTTATTTTGTTGTATAAATGCTGGACCTCCTACTACTCTGACTCTTTTATTATTTCACGCAATTGTTTGTCGTCATCATGTTGTCTCTTTGTACGTAGGTCATCTTTTTTTCTATTTCATTCGATTCAATCAATTAATAGTACAAACCAACTTTGTCACATACACATAGATAGTCAAATGACCTATATATATTTATATATGTAAAAAGAATAAATTTTTTTTTAATGTTTAATGAAGAATTATGAACTTAAAAATGTTTACAACCAATGTACATCCGATTGTAGACTACGTTTTATACATGAGACAAGTTGACTCACTTATTTAATGCGTATCTGAGTCGGCATGTTATTTAATTAATTGTGTACCGTCCATTCTTAAATTATACATGGAGGTTTAAAAAAATATTATATAGCAATGGCTAAACTTGAGACTTTAATTAGGGTAAACAAGGTCATTGTTAATATTTTTTTTCTTTTAGTGCAGTTAATTTATTTCCTCTCAAAATTAATTTAAAATTTTTTAATTATTTATATTTATGAATTATACAATAATAATGATGACAATAAAAGGAATTTTGGTGACAATTATAATGTGTAAAATTGATTGATCTCTATATTGATATTGATTTTTTTAAATGAGAATCATTTTTATTTTTCTCGATAAATATAATTTTGAAGTGATGATCGAAAATATAAAGATTTAAAAGTTTGAAACTGTACGTTTGATAACGTTACACTTGTGTATTTTTTGTATTTCAAAAATTGAAATAGATAATTGTATCGTTATTTTCGAGTCCATGATTCATGTCCCTTTGTGTATGTGATAAACTTAACTTCCTCAATCAAGAAGCACTCTATGTAATGTCACGCATTAAATATAAAAACACATTAAGATGCCAGACAAATTAGACGACACAATCACAAAATATTTTATTTCATCATGATCACCCGCATATGCCAAGAACACGACGTCCAAAATTTCTATACAAATGTTAGGAGCTTGTTTCGAAGAGTAGAAAAATGTATGTTAGCCTGAATGATATTAAGTGACGATTGCAATTCTTAAAAAATAACAATTGCAGATAGTAATTTTTCTTATAGTGAATATGCACATTTACAAATATACTTTTAAATATATATAATACATATAGTCATAAAGACATATAGTCGTAAAGACATGCATCATCACAAACGATTACCCCAGCTCTTTTGGTTGTCAATTTCGTTTTCTATTGTTTTTATTTTTTTAATCGCTATTATTAAAGAACTATTTATTAATTACTATGAAAAGCATTAATAAAAAAAAGTTGTTCTTTATTTTGTATTTTAAAATCACTAAAATTAATTGCAAAAAAGAATGCCAACGGCACGTGGTGTTCCCAAGCGGTCACCCATCCAAGTACTAACCACGCTCAGCCCTGCTTAACTTCGGTGATCGGACGAGAACCGGTGCATTCAGGCCGATATGGTCGTTGGCGATAGCTAACAGAGAAGACATGGCTAAGAGGCTTGTTTGTAGTCAATAAGTCATCAAATTCATTTAGAATGTTTTAGATGTCATCAGAAAAATGGCAAAACTCTTGTCAACTATTTATAAGATACTGTACATTTTTGAATGAAATTCGATGTTTTGTAAAAAAAAAATTAGGTTTCTTAGCCATGTCTCCTCCGTCAACTATCGCCAACGACCATATCGGCCTGAATGCACCGGTTCTCGTCCGATCACCGAAGTTACCAATGAGCTTATACACTGAATGGTGACCCTACGATAGTTAACATTTTTTTGCCTTTCAATTTTTGAAGTTATAACTCTGATAGACATGTTTCTCCGCATTCTTCTGGATTTGTCTTAGATTTCTCCGTAAATTAGTTTGAAGTATTAATTGCCTATACACAAATTTCAGCAAGATTTGAAAAGAGCTTACGCAAAACAAAAACTTGGTATATTGTCTTAGTTTTTAAGAGAACACTGACATATTTGAAATCAAGACCGGACGAAAACTAAGCTCTACTTTTTTAGGACCAAGACTATATAGTATACACTGGGGTATACCCAAGACTCTTGGTGGTCTTGATCATTTTTTATTATATTCAAATGATACAAAAACAAACGAATTTATAAAAAAACAAATAGAAGTAATAATAATAATATTGCACGAAATTTCTATGCATCCAATGATTCACGATAAACTGAAACAGTTTAATTCCTTTTCGTCTTTTCCTGATCTTATTTCAACGAACGATGTAGCTGGTACAGTTGTTGATTACCCTGGTGGAAATAATTCTCCGGAATATCTCCGGATTATTCCGAAATTGCTCCGGATAATTCCGGAATTGGCTCACTTAGAAAAAATACGAGAAATCCGTAGCAATTCCAAAATACTCGGATTCCCGTGTAAAATGAAGGAAAATAAATGACTAAAAAATTTTAATGGGCCAATTCCGGAGCGATACGGAGTTTTCCGGAATTTTACGGAATTTTTCCGGAGTTTTACGGAGAAATTATTTCCACCAGGGTACTACAGCTATAGGAGCGAAATAGCTGAAGTAATCATATCAAACAGTGATCTTTAAATTGGGGGTCCTGGTATAACGGTTAAAGTTGAAGAAACGTTTGTATAACAAGACGTAAGTACAATAGAGGCCGGAATACCAAAGAGAGAACAGAAAACGGGTCGCTTTTTCAGGTTTGCCTCAAAGAGCAAGAGGGATTTATGGCCGTATTTGAAGAAATATATTTATCTACATATCATTCGAATCTGTACTGATAGAGGCGCACAGTAAAAACGTATCCAAGCATTATTCAACGAAGGTGCATTGTGTTACCAATCACAGTATTAGACACTACGTGGATGAACTCCTTCAAATACGATCAATTTCTGGAAAGACCAAATTTGATCAGCTGACAAGTCAATTAGGACTATTGGCATTTGATGCCACTGAACCAAAGGTAAAACTCCGGAAGGACTTTCTAATAAAATTGCTATGTTGTTTAACAACTAAATACATTAGTTAAGAAATTTTTAAAAAATCTACATATCGTTGAAAAATCAATTTATTAGTGTTTGAGTGATGACATTATTATTTATACATATACGCCGATACAGTTAGCCTCTCTAGGTGGGTTTATCCCAGTTTCTCTATACCGATTCCCAATTTTATATATTGTTTTTGAACTTTCTCATATTTTTGTATGTGTATTTCTTTATTAAATAGAAGTACTGGTGTACAATATTCAAGTATAGGTATTACGTCTCTGGTAGAAATATTTCTCCGGCATTACGTTTTTGGCCCATTTACGGAGAAATTACTCCAACATGACATCAATGACGAAAAAATTACTCCGGCATGAGATCAATGCTGAATTTTTGTCTCCTTCATTGATCTCATGCCGAAATAATTTTGCCGGTACTAATTTCATGCTGACGAAATTACTATGGCATGAGATTGATGCTGGAATAATTTCGTCAGCATGAAGGGCGCTACTAGGCCAAAAACGGAGTAATGCCGGAGTAATATTTCCACCAGGGCATGTTTATTATTACAATATTATTATATACTTGAATTCAATGGTTTTAAAACTGAATTGAATGAATCCCTGGTGAAAATGTTTCTCCGAATTTTGTCATCGTTGATTTCGGAAGAATTTCTCCGCGGTAACATTATTTTTTTCACATATTTCTCCGCGTGTGTTTTTTTTCGCGGAGAAATATTTCCGAACGTTCCCTTATCCAAGTTGATTCGGAGAAACGACGGAAAAATTTCTCCTCATCGTTGAATTTTGAAAAAATTTCTCAGCAGTAAAAATATTTTTTTACACGGTTGGAGAAATGGCGAACAAATCTCTCCACCCTTTCTCCAATTTTCTCCAACGTTTGTTCAATTTTTTTCCAACTTTTTTAATTTTCAATTTTTCCAAAAAAAAAATGACTAATACATATATGTTACATCAGGTGGGGTGAAGTTTAATTTTTTTTTTTTTTTACGTAAAGTAGTACGTATGAGGCTTAGAAAACTCGAAGCAATACGTATTGGGCTCAAAAAAATCAACATTCTATAAAATTCAGTGGTTATGATACAGATTTCATAAAAAAAATTATAAAATTGTCTAAATTAAAATATTTTTTAATACCATATAGTATGTGAGTATGGATATCCCATACCCAGTAAGAAATTTACGAGTTTTGAAAACATATTTTAATATTTATCAGTTTGAGTATTTTTCTATTTTTCTATCCGATAAATATCAATGACGATTTAATACACAATTTATCAATGTTATATATTAAAAAGGTTAATTCCTCGAAAAACTTGTACTTTAAATAAAACCATAGAGTTTTTACGTAATTTCGTTCAAATCTGTATTTGTTTATCTATTTAATCTTTCAGCTCAATTTTCTTATACATATTTTACTTGTCGATTGATATTTATATTGACAATAAGGTCTGGAAGTCTTTTCTTTTATGATGACGTTTACCTATTAAATACAATATTTAATTTATGTATAATAATATTTTTCAATTATAGAATTCAATTAGTTAACTTATTGCTTTATTAATTGATTCATTTTATATTTTATCATTATAAGACAATGAAATTACGATTATCATTACGGAGTTAAATGTATTTCTAATTTTAGCAGCATTGAAAAAGCATTTTTCGCTTCGTTTTATTTCAATACTTTTAAAAACTTAATGGAACTCGACTATTTGAATATCAATGATAAATTATCTCTAAAGCATTATACTGACGAATTTTGAGCTAAATATTTTTAATAACTCGTCTCATCTCAATCATTTAGATATTAGTAATAATATATGTATAATATAGCTATAGCTTGACACATCTTCCACCTGATATTTTTAATAGAAATAAAAAAACTTGAATTATTGTGTTTACAATCAAACAAACTGGTCAGGTTTGAGTCTAATGTTGAAAATAATGAATTTATTCTGACGGAAAACGATAAAATGTTCATAATGGAAAATGTGATGTCATTTGATGAGATGAAGAATTTTTATTTAAGGTCAAATTATAATAAATAATAATAAATTTATTTTTAAAAATATACCAAAATTAATAGTGTTTCATTATTTGTAGGATAAAAGTCCAAAAAATCATATAAGTGTTTAATATATTATTTATTAGTTTGTATAATTACATAAAACAACTATTCTATAATAAAAAATATATAATTTAATAAAAACATAATATATGTATCAGTTATTTTATCCGATTAAGAACTAAATCACCAACAACAATAAGTCCTTCTTGATATGGACTAGCAGCAAGTGATTGAGCTAGACTAATTGCTTCATTGCAGTGCTTTTTTGCAAGAAACTTTGTTTGATTTAATCCCTCTGAATCATGCACCAATTTAAAAGCTCTCTCGACATCACCTGGTTCTTGAAAACGACGAAGTATCATTGGATCCAGTTCAGGATACTAAAAAATATGCATGAAAAAAGAAAACATTTACAATTTTGTGTTTACAACTTCTACCTGATTTTTTTTAAATACGTAGATTACGTTGAAAAGTTGTTTAATTTATCTCAAGACTTACTTTTTCACAAGCAAAAAGAACAGGTGCTGTAGCCAAGCCAAGTTTTAAATCTGCTGCAGCTGGTTTTCCCATTGTTTCTGAAGAAGAAACAAAATCGAGAAGGTCATCGACTAATTGAAAAGCCAAACCGATATTTCGGCCATACTGGAATGCTACTTCTGCTACTCTGTCATCAGCACCACTAAGCATCGCAACCTGTTGTATCAAATATAATAACAATTATTTTTTATAATCCTTTATCTTTATATAAAATTATAATTTTATTGTCATTATCAAAGCCAGGAAGTTTGCCCGATTTTTGAGAGCGAGTTAATAACGATGGTAACCTAGGGAAAACATTTTAAAGAATAGAATTGAATTAGATTGTATTTTGTTTTTTCTGGAGTTAACATAGCATTGTGTGACAGCTGATCATTGTGTGTGTGATGAGTTTTTAAAAAGATATATTTTTTTTTTATTAAAATATTAAATAATTTTGATTTGGAATTTATGCTCTAAGCATTACTTAAATTAATTCTAAAAAAAGTGCTAAAATAATTGCTTAAATTAATTCTGAAATTAATGCTGAAAATAATACTTACAAAAAAATACAATTTTAGTATTAATTTAAGCAATTATTCTAGCACTTTTTAAATTAACTAACAATTTTAGCACTTTTTTAAATTAATTTAAGCAATTATTCTAGCACTTTTTGAATTAATTTAAGTAATGCTTAGAGCATAAATTCCAAATCAAAATTATTTAATATTTTAATAAAAAAATATTCTTAACTCATCACACAATCATATCACAATACTTATGTTAACTCCAGAAAAACAAAATACAATCTAATTCAATTCTGAAAATGTTTTCTAGGTTACATCGTTATTTCTCGGCAAATACCTGGCACAGTCATTATTTCTTTCTCCATTATGAAATAAGAATATTGATTCTTACAGCTTTTGCTGTATTGGCAATAAGACTTGCTGTTTTTCTGTATGTTTTCGTGAGATAATGAGCAAATCTTTCATTTTCAGTTTCTCTTGATCCAAGCTGCATGAACTCTCCTTGCACTAGATCGGTAATGACCTGGAAAAAATCAAGAATAAGTTATTAATTCATTGATTGAAAAGTACAGCTTGCTGCTTAGTTACAAGTACTGCTACTTGAAAATAAGACCCCATAAGAAATATGGTTTTTTTACAAAGCATTTTACCTTACTCAGCGTTATCGTAACGTTGTCATTTTTTAATTGTGCAATCATCATTGAAGCTACTGCGAGAATGAAATCTCCTGCCATTGTTACCTGTAAAATAGAATAAAAATAAATTTTTAAAATTTTATTAATTATTCCCTGCAGTGCTGGTTTGTTTCATCCATGGCCAACTGCAGGCCAGACATATGAGTTTCACAGACTACAACAGGTGAATGTGATAATCAAGTAAATACATTTTATTTTTTCAAAAAATATATCTTTACTTTTTTCTGGCTCCAAAGAACATTTACAGAAGGTTTTCCACGACGAAAGTTGGATTGATCTATAACGTCATCATGGATCAATGAAGCACTATGAATCATCTCAGAAATCATAGCTACTTGTCGTTGAGAAGCCAAAAGTTGACTAAAATTTAAAAAAAACCAAATCCATAAAAACTTTCAAAAAAAAAAATAATATTTTTTAAGAATTTAAAATAAAAAAAAAGCTTACTCTTTGTGTTCGTGATAATTGCTTGCTCGTGCCATAAGGACAGCAATCATAGGACGCAGTGCCTTTCCTTGTCCATCAAAGTAATATGTTGCAATTGTCTGAAGCTCTTCAATATTGGTGCTTTTTATGAGCTTCTATAAAGAAAGATTATTAAAAAAAATTATTGTTAATCTGCAGTAAATTAAAGTAAGACTGAGTAGAGACCCAAAGTGTAACTATTTGTACTGAGGTAAAAAGAATTCTAAGACACATTGGGTCTTTTTAAAGTCGACTTGAGTCAATTGAGAAAATGTCTACAAAGTCTAATAATACATATATACATAGTAATTATTTTTAAACAAAATAATGTTGTTCTTACTTGTCGAATATCACTATAAATATCTTTTAAATCAGCTTCAAGCAGCTTGTATGGATCAATATTTTCTTTGAGTAATGAACCAGGCTGATTTGGCAGCATTGAACTCAATAATCGTGAATTTTTTATGGCACAGTTTCCATTTTGAATATCACCGATTTGCTGGAATTAAAAAAAATGTATCGTACATGTCATCATTATATCATAATGTATAAAATGTTATATATTTTTCAATAATAATCATAACTTTTTCAACAATTGAAACTGTACGAGTCAGCGGTCTCTTAAGCAGCTCCTTGCTTATAATTCTTAACTGATTTTTTGGATGTTTATAACTTGTAAGACGGTTTATTCAAGGCCTAATAAATCAAATGAGTCGAAAAATAATACCGTACTATTTTCATCACAAGCAGTAAATAAATTTGAAAAATCGATTCTAAATATTCTAATCGTTCAGACAATATTCTAAAATACCGGTATAGTCAAACAAAAAAAAAAAAATTTATACCAGTATAGTAAATCTAGCTGTACTTCTAGTACTTTTTACCATACAGTATAGTGAATCTCTTCTGAATCCGTTTGGCAGACGGATAAAGATTTTTCAAAGACAAATTGAAAAAGAATTGAAAAAAATTAGATGCGAATTAGAGATGAATTGAACAAGTTGACAATGAATAACTTCTTGAACTTTTTTTTCAATAAATATCTGCTTGCACTGACTCCGACCCTAACTCCGACTCTACGTTTTTTTTGAAATATGAATTCCAAGTTTGATCTAAATATGTGTAAATGAACTCTTTGAATTAATAATAACACACTTAAATAAGTAAACACTCAAATTTCAAAATTCAACAATATCTACTTGCACCAGCTCTAACTTTGACCTTAAGCCCGACTCTGACCTTAAATACGACTTTACGTTTTTTTTTGAAATATCAATTCTAAGATTGACCTAAATATGTTAAAATAAATCCTTTTAATTCAATAATAACACAACTATAAATAAGTAAACACTCAAATTTTGAAATTCAACGATATCTACTTGCACCAGCTCTAACTCCGACCTTAAGTCAGACTTCGACTCCGACCTTAAGTCTGACTATGTTCTGCCACTGGGAAATTTTTTATCGTCTCTAATTTTTCTTCAATTCTTCTTTAATTTGTCTGTGAGAAATCTCTATCCGTTTCACAAACGAAATTTAGTATAGAGATCTCGAAAAGACTTAATTTTTTTATAACGAATATTATTCGTTATTTGTTATTTTTTATAATAAATAAATTTAAATTTCATTAAATATTTTTGAATTTCTTGTACATTTAACTACACTTATGTCGCTGTGTGAATTCACTATACGTATAATAATAAAAACTACAAATTTTTTCCCGTCTAGTGCTCTCATAATAATTTGTTTCAAAAATTATACTTTAATTTTTTTTAATAGATATATACAGTTGTGATTGATGCTGAAACCTTATTGGTGTTATAAATATTATTAATATTTAAAATTGCAAAAAAAAAGGCAAAAAAGAATGCCAACGGCACGTGGTGTTCCCAAGCGGTCACCCATCCAAGTACTAACCACGCTCAGCCCTGCTTAACTTCGGTGATCGGACGAGAACCGGTGCATTCAGGCCGATATGGTCGTTGGCGATAGCAAAGTGACAACATATGGCTAAGAAAGCTAATTTAACAAAACATCAAACTTCATTCAAAAATATTTTTTAATAATACTTTTCAAAATCATTTAATATCGAATTTCATTTTGTATTTGGATTGGTTCATCTTGGAATTTTGGTTACAATAATCCAAGAGACTTGATGTATATTCATAATTTTTAATTGTATACAACAATAAAAACAAAACATAAATCTACAATTGATGTCCCCGGAAGCCTCAATTTTACATGAGCTGTTTATTTTTTTATCGTAACTTTAATAATCAAAAGAAGTGAAATAAAGGAAATTTTGAAGTATAAAGTTGAATAATTTGCTGGATAAAAAAAAAAAAAAAAAAAAAATTAGACGCTTTTTTACAATAACGCATGATAATAATATTATAATAAAAAACGCCTAATTTTTTTGAAATTACAACTTTATACTTCAAAATTTTCCATTTTTTATTTCACTAACGATTGATAGGATTACGATAAACAGCTCATGTAAGCAATTTCAGACATCATATGTTTTGTTTTTATTTCACTCATTTTGTTTAACTAATAATAGTTTATGAAAATTATATTTGTACAAATCTTCTATTTTAATTTCTCCGTGAATACCATGATGAAATAATATAACTGTTAATTATATAAAAGAAATAACGAATCTTCTTGTATATGAATGAATTGAAAATTAAAGCACATATATATATATATATATTATATGTATGTATAGCTATGAAAAAATAAAAATAAAAAACAAATTCTGCTATACCATCAATGGTAAAATCACCAACACATGCCTCTGCATAAACACATGTATATGCATGGAGAGAAAAATTCAGGGGAAGGGATAGGCGCGGGGTATGGCGCGACGTATCCGAAGAAATGTGGACATTTCAACTTGAAAATTTATTTTTTAGTAAGATTTGTTACCTGGCTTTTATTGAGTTGTATATCTTTTTTAATATTCGGTAGAAAAAATCGAGAGTAGGCTTATTGGAAAGAGAGGCATCGATATATATAATGAAACTATTTTTAGTTTTTTTTTTCTAACATTAATTAAAGAGATAGAACAGAAATTAAAAATCGTGACGTCACAGACCGCTGACTTAAAATACTTATACGGTAAGGTCCCGCGCTAGAGTAAAATTGAGGCGAGACTCTACCGAGTCTCTTGATATATAATAAAGTTTAAGCTATAGTTTTAAAATTTGGAAATTGTAGGTTCAAACCTGGTTATGATATAAATTTCATAAAAAAAAATACGGCAGTCAAAAAATTATAAAATTGTGTAAATTAAAATATTCTTTTATACCATATAGTATGTGAGTATGGATATCCCATACCCAGCTTGGAAAAATACCCAGTTACAAATTTACGAGTATAAAAAAAGTATGAACTTCGTCACTGGGCCGCATACCTTTTTGAAAGGCTTTTTCTTACTGTAAAATTTTTAGTATGGATTTTTCTTACTGATTCCATACTCAATTTTTTATCTCGGGACGCTATATTTATTATTTTTGGGCTCACAAGTTCTCATAAGTTGCCATACCAGATAAATGATAATCTCAAACATCGCTGAAAAAGTGCACTAATTACTTGATCAGCTATGTATTTGACATTATTATTAATATATTAATCAATTAATGCATTTTTTCAGCTATGTTTGACTACTGTCATTAGTATCTGATATTATCAATTTTGTTATAATTAATAGACTCTTACAGTCGATGTCAAACATGACATTCACAATTGATGTGCACCCCGAGTAGAAATTCAGGTCAGGTTCGGATCAAGCCCTGATCAGGCTTGCCTGATTTCAAATCCAATCTGGATCCAGATACTGGATCCGAACCTGATCAGGATCCGAACCTGAAGAGTAGCCTGATCCATTCTGGATCAAATCTTGATCAAGAAAAAATTATTTGAAAAAAAAATAAATTCAATAATTTTTTCTTGATCAAGATTTGATCAAAATGAATCAACTACTCTATTAGGTAAATACAGATAGCCTGATGCTATCCTGATCAGGCAATTTGTAAAATTCAAAGACGCAAATTTGATACTTGTTTCTTCATCCATTTTGGATCCAGCTAGCCTTACTCTATCCTTAATAGAGTAGCCTGTAAGCCTGATCCATTCTGGATCAAGACTGGATCAAGAAAAAATTATTTGAAAAAAAAAATAAATTCAATAATTTTTTCTTGATCAAGATTTGATCCAGAATGGATCAAGCTACTCTATTAAGGATAAAATACAGATAGCCTGATGCTATCCTGATCAGGCAATTTGTAAAATTCAAAGACGCAAAATTTGATGACTTTTCTATATCCATTTTGGATCCAGCTAGCCTTACTCTATCCTTAATAGAGTAGCCTGATCCATTCTGGATCAAATCTTGATCAAGAAAAAATTATTTGAAAAAAAAATAAATTCAATAATTTTTCTTGATCAAGATTTGATCAAGCTCTATTAAGGATAAAATACAGATAGCCTGATGCTATCCTGATCAGGCCATTCCTACTCTATCTTTAATAGGGGTAGTCTGATCCAGTCCGGATCAGGACTTGATCAAGATGAAATTATTTAAAAATTGAATAAATTTAATACTTTTATCTTGATCAAGTCCTGATGCGGACTGGATCAAATATCCCTAAGAAAAAGATGTAGGTGCCTGATCCAGGCTTGATCAGGATGTGATAGAGTTACTTGAATAGGGATAGCCTTACGATATCCTGATCAGGCCTGGATCAGTGTTCAGGCTATCCTGAACAAGTTTCTACTCGGGACAAGGTTCAAAAAACTAAAAAAGTAATTTACTTAAAGTAATTTACTTACTTTACTAACGCATAGAAAATTCGAATTTATATGAACCAAATGATGATCAAGAATGCAATTTAAAAAGCATTCCCTACTTTCGATTTGAAATATTTGAAAATGTTAGTATACTCAATAAAATAATGCGAAAAAATGATTATCTAGTTCTCGAGTGGGTCTTCGATATAAATGTCAAGTATCCTAAGGTAGGGTTTCGTTTTAAAAAAAATAATTATTTTTAAAACACGTTTCCTCTCGGCTGAAAATATTTCTCCGCTTTTTCTCCAGCTTTCTATGGAATTTCTCCGTTTTTGGCCCATTGCTGAAGAAATCTTTTCAGCATGAAACCATTATCGGAGAAATTATTTCACTATCAATCTAGTGGGTCAAAAACGGAGAAATCCTAAATAAGTACAATTTATATTTTTTGTTTGAATTCAATTGTTAATTCATTATCAATGATAAATTTTATCATATAATTTTAATTAACAAAGTATAAAGATTTAAAAAATATTAAAAAAAAAAACATACAATATCAAAACTGTGGCAATGTATTCACTTGTATCCTACTTCCTAAAATCCTAATGCAATTTTTTCTTTATTCTCAATGTTTTTATTATCACTTCATAAATATTGATCTGCATATTCTTCCACTATTGGTTAGTTATAGACAAGTTTTTTTTCAAAGTCAAATTTAATGTTTTTTCATCGAATTGATACATTATATCTGTGTAATCACATTTTAAATCACTGTCTTGGCTCATTATTCACTTTTTAATTCAAAAATGTACTCGAAAAAGTGATTTAAAAAGTGATTACACAGATAATCACAAATAAAGTCACAAAAATATTTACATTTATTAATAAAATAAAAATTTAACCAAAAAAAAATGTGATCAAAAAAATGATCGAGCCTGTAACTTCAGATGCCATAATGATAATAATTTGCGACGATTGATCCTGATTGGTCAACTTCAAACGTTAATAACTCAGGCACAAAGCGTCGTAGAATAAAAATTCAATAACATTTTCTTCTTAAAATTTCATGATCTATTTCGTGGTATATATACCACGTGCGGCACTTACGGTACAGGCTGTATAGATCAATGAAATTTAAATATGCATATCCTAAGCGTTCTAAGCTATAAATATACAATGTTTAATTTGTTTTTAACTATACTTTGAACTGTGGCTTTCATTGTAATAATAATTTTATCGAAAATAAATTAGGCATTTAAATGACAAGTATATGGCCTATGTGATGCATTTTGTATTATCATTATCGATAACGTTCATTCACTTTTACTTTCATGATAGGTCGGAAGTCAGCTCGTCACTAAATAGCTTCTCGTAATTTGTATATATGTATTCAATCAGTGCAATTAGTAACTTACAATATTTCACACGATTAAAATACAAAACCGGATAACATTACGTGCTTGTTGATAATTGTCACAACGACATTTCCAACAAGTTTCTAGGTCAAGTTTTTCGGTTTTTTAAAATGACATTCAAACTGTGATTGCAACGTGTTTTAAAAACGTATTTTAATATTTATCAGTTTGAGTATTTTTCTATTTTTCTATCCGATAAATATCAATGACGATTTAATACACAGTTAATGTTATATCAAAAATGTTAATTCTGACATGTTAACTGACATATATTTTTTTTAAATAAAAATTTAATTGTGTCAAATACATATATGATATATGTATAAAATTTTAGATTCATTTGAAATTTTTTTTTTTGCAATTCAATTTATTATTTCTCAAAATTTATGACAACAGAAGAATAAATTATGAAAATTTCTCTGATTGAATTTCGAAAATTATATATTAAAATCTCAAGATTGTAGAAATTTTATTTTGGAAAGTTTGTTGACAGTCCAAGAGTCGTTTACGATTTTTATCAAGCTCAGATTTAATAATTCGAATTCCATAAAAAACAATATGATTATAATCATAATATATTAGAAAATAAAAAATAAATTTTATGTGTATAAACTTACATTGTGTCTGGGGACGAGAGTAGAAATTGGGCGGCAAAAACCATGATTAATTCCAACACTTTTAACACTAACAGGTTGAACTTTAACAATATTTTTTAATTCTAAACACAATTTTTCGACTTGAATACAAAGTTTTCTTGACCCTAAATATGCCATAATGATAAACAGAGTATGTCAAAGACAGCCAAAGAGCACTCACACTTGTGGCTTCTTAAAGAGAAAACCAAAGTTAACTCTTAAACTCAATCATGAGTTTATCGAAATTCTTTCACTCCCCCCACTATTATTATTTTCAATCAGCTTATACCACAATAGTACAGGTGTTTACGTTATCTGTGCCACTTCAGACGATGAGAAATAAAAGGAGTGTACGGTTATGAAAGCGTATACTTTCAAACGGTACTCCTTAATATATCCCGCTCAAATCCACTATATTTACTCTCGCATTTCATGTTCATATTATTATCTTCAGTATACTTACAGTATTTACTTCAAATTTTTTATAAACAGTAATGAAGTTTTACACGGTCAAATGATATGATTATCAAGACTAATCCATTAATTTCACTAATTATAAAGTTATTTTTAGACTATGAACATTATCTTGTAATTTTTCAACGTTTTGTTATTAATTTAGAAGATTAATTTTCGAAATTTATCTCAAAAATAGACCTGAATTTTAACCGACAAGAAGCAAAAAGTTGACTTCAATTGACTTAGTTAATTGTTGCAAAAGAAATCACATGAAAATTTCTATATGGAAACGTTGGAACGAATTTCGAATTTCGAAATCACACAATCCACGTTTTCAGATAGACATTTTCGACTGACTTTTATTTTCAATGGCTTGGTTAACATTGAACCTTTTTAAATATTTGTGGAATAAATTTTAATAATTGACCTTGAAAAATAATTTAAAAAAAACAAGTAATTATTAATATTGTCGAGAAGCTTTTTACATTAATTTTTTTTTACATACAATTTCATTTTGAATTTTTGATTGCTGATTTATCGTTGTTTTTCAAGGTCAATTATCAAAATTTATCCTACAAGCTAGTTTGCATTCTCACTGGACACTGACCTAATAATAAAAAAAAAAATCAGCCCAAAATATCTTATTATCAGTTTAGTATTTATGTGCCACGAGTCTGTAAGATACTATTTTTTTCTACTCATCTTTAGAATAAATATAAATAAATAAAATCGTTAATAAAATAAACGTACTTCTTTTATTGATAAATATTTTCGTTCTCTACTTTTTATCCAACATTTAAATATTCTATATAAACAATCAATAATTAAAGATATAGAACATGAAATTTACTCTTTAAAATTTAATATATTTTATTATTTTTACCATCAATACATTTTAAATTTATCCTAGTTATAAAAAAGATATACATATTTAATGCTATATACATATTTAAAAGGTACGAATCGTGACCAAGAAGACTAGGCCTTCAGTCTCCTTGATCGTGTACAAATAAATTTTTATATTCATACATACTGCTTTCATGTTTTTTTCATAAATCAATATTGATCATATTTTTCAGTGTTTATTTTGATAATATATATTTTTTCTGTGGAGTTTTGATATGACTTCATGAACTAATGTAAGCTGACAGTATCCAGAGAAATCAGAAGAGTATACGATTAAATAATCCATCAACGATAAAGTAAACGAAAAATTGTAAAATCATTGAGTAATTAATTTTATTGTTTAAAAATTGACTGATTAAGACAATCATCTGTTGTTTAAAAATAAAAAACTACTTTAATAATTACTACTCATCTCGTCTCTTATCTATCAAAAAAATTAGAATAATTATTTTAGATACTCTATTATTTTTAACTATCAATTTCATCTGTAAGCAATATCAAAAAAAAGAAATATTATATATTGTCACGACGAATTTAATTTTATATATATCTTGAAGATAAAAATCTTGCAGCATGAAGATCTGTGCTGCAGATATTTTATTTGATTGTATCTTTCAAATCATTGCTAAAAATCACAAAAGACTTTTATTCACAAAGATCTTTTCAGGTAGATCAGTGACACGATTGATTTTCGATATTTAAATAGCAATTTGTTGACTTGAAATGGTAAATACTACTGGAATAAACTCGACTTCATATTTTCACAATATAACTATAAAAATTAACGAATATCAACATTTAAACGATGCATTGTATTTTTTTTATTGTTTAATGTTCCTGTTATGACTCGGTGTGTATCTGTTGAATCAATCAGTATGAACATAATAATGAATCTTATCATCATTTTAAATTTCATAATCACTTGAAAACATAATAACATAAATAACATCAAAATAATATAAGTCTACTTGTTTTTTTTTTTTTTTTCAATTTAAATTTTATTTTTTTAATTGATAAAGCTGGTGAGTAAATATTTAATATATTTATTATTAAACTAAGCAAATTATTTTCATATATTTCGAATTATCTTTTACATTTATAGTTAACTTTAGTCTAAATAATATTTAAAATTCTGCTCAAGGATACATAAATTCTCTGCCTCTAAATTTTCCAATCAAGTATTTTTTTTTTTTTTTCAAATATAATCGGCCAACAATGTTCAAATGTTTATGATATTTAACAAGCACCCAATCAGAAATGTTTTCTTGATTGAAAATTTTGAAATTAGATAAATTTTCAATCATTTAATTTAAACAAAACCTTTGGTTATTAAAATTAACAAATTATTTTTAGACTTAATTTTATTAGTAAAATAAAAATAAGTCATCAAATAATTTTTAGATACAACAAACGAATAATATTCAAAGAAAAAGCTTTTATCTTTACATTTTAATTTACAAAAATTATATTTGTAAAAAAATTAAGTTTTTCATGGAACATCTTTGGTAAGTTGTTCAAAGCATGTTGTACATTTTAGCCGGTTTTAAATTGTTTTTTAATTTGAATTATATAATAACTTATTTAAATATTTTTCTTTATGAGTTTCTATAAAAAATTTAAATTGTGATATCGAAAATATATCGATAGGACTGTTTTAACATTATAGTGCGTTTTATTATGCATTTTGAATGTTTAAAGATATAATTTTGAAAGGTATTTGTACTTATCTCTTATTGATTTTTGTCATTTTAGACTTAATTTATTTAGAATGTGCCATTTGTTGATGTTTTAATTTTTATATTTACTAATAATAAAAAATAATAATAATGCAATAATGAATTTCAAAAACTTGGCAAAACGTAAAAGTTAAACATATTCAGTTTTTTACGTTTGTTATTCCAATTTTGTATTATTATATTTTAATTTTTTACACACTTGACATGACGAGATTTTGGATTACGTCTCAATTTTTTAGTAGAATTATTACTAAGTAAATTTTCGGAAAGTTTTCGTTTAGATGCGGAATTGAGACAGGAAGTTTTGGGCAGTACAATATCTGATTGTTGTGATGATGATGATGAAGATGACGATGACGATGATGATGAGGATGAGGATGATGATGATTGTGATGGAGCATTTTGTATTGGCAGAGACAAAGTTGAAGTTGAAGTTGACGTTGATTCAGTTGGACAATCAATTGAAGTATCATTTTCTCCAATTGGTATGAAATTTATTGGCTCAAATGCGTCTGATGAAGTTGCTTGATTTGTAAAAGCTGTCAGATCATCAGCTGGCAGTGGAACAGCTTGACCACAACCATTACACATTGATATTGCAGGTGATTTTGATCGCCAATATTGGAGTTCTGTTTTACACTTGTTTAATTCCTAAAAAACAAATTGATTTTAATTTTTTTCCATGTCACATAAGAAGCTTCTTCATTCTCAAAAACAAATTTCAATTAATATTCTTAATTTGAAGCTATATTATTTTTAATTTAAATGAAGGGTTTTCCAGAAAAAAAAATTAAGAAACAAACAAAATAAGCGTTTATTTTATTTTTTGTCAGGACAAAAAGAAAACCCTTCGGATCATTTATTGTACCTTGGTAAATACCTGTAGTAACGTGCTGAATTTACGTGATGTTTCTTCATTTTTTTTAACATTGTCATCTAAACGATTAACATATTCGACAATTTGTTTTTGTTGTTCAGCAATTTTAGTCTTACAACTTCTAAGATCACGACGTACAAGTAAAAGTTGACAATTATATCTTTTCATTCCTTGTTTTATTTTACGTATACGTTTACGTAAAATTATATTTGATTGCGATGATGATAATACATGAGAATCCATAAGACAAGAATCATCAACTAAATTTCTTGGAGTACATTCTCTTCTACTACCACTTGCTTTGTTATTGTCACTCGTCATTGGTGTTGAGTCAAGTGATGTAAATGGTTTATTTGAATTATTCGAAGCTATAAAAATAATTTATTATAAAACTAATTCAAATTATTATAAAACAATTAAATAATTTAAAGATATTTACATGAAAATGTTCCAGCAAGATCCAAAAAATCTGGTCCAAAGTATGAAATTTCTGGTAAAGTTGGTTCAATTCTTTCTTTAAAATATTCCATTGCCATTGTTGTCAAATCAAATAGCTCATCTGTTACTTTGTATGGTTTTATTAACTTGGGTGTAACTTTTATGTAGTGCAATATACGATACACTTCATCCAAAATCTAAAAACAAATTTAAATATTATATTTATAGAAATAATTATATGATAAAATATTTTATTTACTTCTCCAGGAAAAAAGCAACAATGTTTTCGTTCAATATGTTTTCCAAAGCTCATTTGCAAAAGTGTTAAACGCATATGAAGTGTTTCAATGATATCACATTCACATGCTAAAGGATGATTACGTCTTGCTGATTCTCTTCTTGGCATTTGAGATTTAATTGATTGAAAACGACTCAACATTTGTGATTGCAAACGTTGAAAAGTCGAACTCAATCGAGAGGCACATACTGTGTTTATCTGATGACATACCTATATTGAAAAATAAAAAAATATAATTATAACAAATTATGTATATTAATAGTGGATGAAAAATTATCGTGTGTTTGTAAACCTGTTTCGCTGATAAGAATAACCGGATAATTCTTTTTTTTTTTTCAAACAAATTAATCAAGACTAGTTAGTAAAAGTATAAATTTTTTAAATAAAAAGAACACGTGTAACATCTAGGCATTTAAAAAAATTGTTATCAGCATATAAAATAATGGTAAATTAACGTTCGATGATCGTTAGTGGTT
This sequence comes from Aphidius gifuensis, assembly GCF_014905175.1. Classification (NCBI taxonomy): domain Eukaryota; kingdom Metazoa; phylum Arthropoda; class Insecta; order Hymenoptera; family Braconidae; genus Aphidius; species Aphidius gifuensis. Next base: position 11,353,364 of record NC_057788.1, read on the forward strand.
ATAAAATTTAGCCCAGTCCTTTTTTTTTTTCTATCATCAATTAATATTTTTTTTATCAATGCTTACAAGTGCTTACCAAACACATTATTTGATTGGAATAATATTGTAACTTATTATTGGTGTTTTTATTAACAAACCAGGCGTAAGTTGGCAACAGTATTGAAGTCCAGATGAGTTGTTATTTTTTCAAGCAGCTCAAGTGGTAAATCAAGAAGAGTGCATCGTTGAACTGGTATTGATTCCAATGATAATTGTGAAGTATTTCCATGATTAGTTTGATTTTTTCGACTTAATCCAGTCTCAACAGATTCACCTGTTCTTCCCGAGCTGCTCCCACTGCCTATATTACTAGTTTGTCGAGTCGACACCATTTTGTTTTTGTAATTTTCTTTGTCTCAATCCTAAAAAAAATAACAAATAAGTCAATTAATTGACTGAATTTTATGAATACATAAAAAAATGTTTTTGTAATTATTTTTCTGAGTAACTTAGGGAAGTACTAGGTTCAAATCCAACCTGTGACATATTTCTACAAGCTATATATGAAATGACAGATAGGCTGATAAATTGTTGTTGTCTTCAGGTTGATTATAATTTTTTCAGACATGGATAATGTTCATTAACATTACTTGAACATCTTTTAAATATGTAAATAATTTTTTTTTAATTATATGACGTTTAACTAGTCAAGTCAATGAACTGCAGTGACACTTTGGTGAAAAACAAACTGTGTTTATACCACATACTGAGAAATGTAACAGAATTTACTGATCGTTTCTATTTTTATCAAAAAGTTCTATCAAATAACAAGAAAATTATGCATTTATGGCAAAAATTTATTCATCAATATTATGAGTGATGTTGTTTAGCTGAACTTTCCAAATAGTTGTGATTGGCTGACACTGGTACCAGATGAAATTTTCGATTTAACAGATAGTACATATTTTCCAACTGAACAAAATAATTTACTTTTTTTTTTTTTTATTGCTATGATCAAACTACTTTGAGGCATTACAATTCAAGAATACGTGACTTTTCAAATCACATATTTCAATGGTATCAAGGTCATAAAAAAATACTGAATCCCTGATGTTCTTTTGTATCAACAATCATCAAGTGATACAACACAACTAGGTCTAATTTGCATTTACATAATTATTTTTTTCAGTTCAATTATAAAAACTAGATAGAAAAAATATTGTAGCATTCAGCAATTAAATTTCTTTGACTATTTTTTAAATTTAACAAATACTTTTGTTAAATTAATTTTCACTCTGAGTATTGATAACTTTGTTGACAATAATTAGCCTATTTTTAATTCCTCACTTTCAAAATATAAATTAATTTAAAATCTGGATTTATAGATTAAATTATTTGATGATTTCGGTCTTTGTTAAATTTATTTTTTTTTTTAATAAATTAACCACTTATGTTTCTCAGTAGATATTAAATGTCAATAACATCTTGATAGCTGCATTTGACATGGACATGATTATTTATTTATCAAACAATGTGAGTAAAAAAAAAAGTTGGATTTCATTGTTATTATATTTTACTAAACAAGAGCAGAACAAAAGAAAAAATATGCTTATGCGTAAATTTTTTCGGAGCATGTTAAAATGATTTTTAAAATAATATGAAAGTTATTTAATAATTAATTTAATTTTCTTACCAGAAGGATTCAATGATAGCTCACTAAATGATGAGTACTTATCGAATTGTCTACAACAGTCTACAATGACGTATTGAAAGTTGAACTGGCACTGTAGTTTCTAGAAGTTCGACATGGAAACTTTTGACATTTAATTTTTTTTTTATTAGAATTTATTATTGCTTGTTAAAAATATTCATGTATTTCTTTACTTTAATAAATAATTAATGAATGTATATATATTTTTTTAAATTTTTTACAATATTATATTGTATTTTTTTTGTTTAATTGTAATTGCACACTTTATTGGCAGCCAGCCCAGTCACTACTATGAACGTTAGTCAACACTTTTTTTATTTTTTTTTCTAGATATATTTTCTAGCACCGAAAATATATATAATAAATATAATGCCGGCTGCTACGTTGTCAGAATGCAACTTCGAATGAAAGTATTAAACATAATTTCAATAACTGTATTAAAAAAACATCATCTACGGTACACAAAGTATCATGAAAGATGAAAATAACTGCAGGGTATATATGTAACAAAGTATATCTAAACTTTTATGTATTTACTTTACATATATACATATTATATATACATACTTTGTACATATGTAGTATATATATATACATACTTCTCAAGTCGACTTTACACTGTTTTCATTGCTTTTTTACAAAGTCCCTAAATAAATCTAGAGACTTTAGATTTTATAAAAATGAGTAACTATGAGAATAAGATGAAAGCGCCATCTCCTAAACAAAACTAAGATAAACAAATAGATTGAATAAACATAACCTAGTTTTTTAATTGTTATCATTACAATAAATTGCAATAATAATACAAAAATATACAAAAATAAATATCAGCTTAAATAATAATATTTAACGGTACTTTCGATAGAGAAAAAGAAAAATTTGTGACACTAGTAACTGTACAGGTAACTGCTAATCTAATTGTTTATCTTTTTGCTTATAATTAGTCAATTTTTATTAAACATTTCATCTGTCAATGATAATGTAATAATTACTGTAAAATACGAGGAATTGTTATATTAATATTTATAAACATTTTAGACGACAAAATGAAAGCAGAGTTGAGATTAATTCGTTCATTAATGCATGGTATTCGTTCAACAACCAAAGAATCACATGCCAAAGACAATATTATGGTACGATATATTATGGAGCAGGCAAGAGCTCATAAAGAGACATCAGAAACTCTTTGCAAAGCTCGTGAAGAACTTACACATTTGGCAGATACATACAACTTTTATCTTGGTTCACAAAAACTTTATAATGACATTATTATAAATTATGGTGGAAAAGGAGAGCGAAGTGTACGTGAAACTGCTGATCTTGTTGGTTTTAAGCTTCCACATGATCCTCAATAAAAATTATTTTTTTAATAATTATTATTATAGTAATAACATGTTAATATTAGGTAATTAAATATTCTTTAACTTGAAATTTTTCTACATATTTTTCTTTATTTAAAAGCAAAATCTATAACTTACCTTGAACAACTTGAATTTAATGCATATTTCATTTTTTTTAACTAAAAATAACAGAGCAATGTAATTTTAAAAAAATAAAAAATTCGATTCTTATTTTTATTATTCAAGACATGGAGAATAGGGATCTATTTTATATTTCAATTAACGTGTAAATTAGTAGAGATAATAATGAACAAAGTAAAGACGTGCAGATTGCTTAGTTAAAATAAAAATAAAAAATTATTTTTTGTCTAAGAGAATATAGCAAATATTATTTCATGAATCAATTCAGCTATATAATTTCAAAGATACCAAATATAAATAATAATTGCTTTCGTCGAAATCACTTTGCCAGGACTCAATTAACTGTTTCAAAATTTATCTGGTAGAAAAATATTTTTGACACAGATTTCATGCTGGAAAAATTTCTCCGATACTGTTTGCATGCCGGAGAAATCACCGAGAATTATTTCCACCAGGGTTACACCGTAAATAATTATATATTTTTTCAATGAAATCTGCTAGAGTTTCTTGAGGAAACCATGATTATAAGTTCTTTTTGAGTTAGATGAAAGGAAATTTCGCATTTAATGAATCACCTCAACGAATTTTTTTAAGAGCTAATAATAAAGAACCGTACTTTATACCTTCATGATCAAGTAAATATGATATTGATATATATTCACTTGGTTATAAATAAACATCGAAGAAAAATAGAAAAAATATCGGAGAAAATCTGAGAAAAAATTTCCGTCAAAATTCTGCAGATCGTAGGTCCGAGGAGTGCTATACAAAAATTACGTGAATGCTCAATGCAGCGTTTTTTAAACCGCGATCCCTTTAATCTTTACAAGGAACAACTAAATTTTCAAGTGATAAGTTGATATCTGAGAAAAATCGTGATTTTTTTCTGGTGAGAAACGGACTTTGGCAAAGAACTTTGATCGAAAAATTAGCTAGTGGAACTTTATAGAATAACAAATCCAATCTAATCTTAAAGTGTACAACAAAAAACACTATCGAAAACATATACTGACATATATATTACATGTTTTCATCTGGCTTCTGTAGGAGAAACCCCATACATATAATTTGATGAAATATAATAGCACTCATATATCGCTTATAGAAATTTTCTTCTAACGAAAATTTATTTAATATATAATGCTTTTATAATTTTTACCAATTTTTTTTTATTATAATTCCTTGCATGTAATTATATTTTTGAATAGTTTAAAATTTTTTTTATCATAAAATAACAAATAGAAGAAATAAAATCATCCTTTGTATGTAAAAAAAAAAAGCCTTAAATACAATTTGCCATTTATGTTTTATTATGGGTTCAAACGAAAAAAAATTACAACAAAAATATTAAAAAATCACTATATAATAATTTCCCAAAGATAATTAAATAATAAAACATTTTTAATATTTTTTTTTTTTGATAATTCACATACAGAAAAAATATGCAATTAGTTAAGAATATGAATATTAATTCGATACATAATTACAAGATTTAAAAAAACGTTATAAATGCTTAAAATTACAAAAAAAATTTATATGAAAATAAAATTATAATTCTGTATGTTGCGATGGAAATTTTTTTAAAACAGCATGATAAAGATTATAAAATGCCCAAGCACTTGCACTTATAACAACCACAAATACTCCACCAAAAATAAGAGACAAAAAATTTCCATCAATAACATCAGTTCTTATTTTTTCTTTTTTAGCTGAAATATCTCCAAGTGTATATCCACTTTGTTCTTTCATCATTCTTTTAACATTTGCTAGACGCTCTCTAAGATCATCCACAGACTCCGATATATCCTCAATTGTTTCTTCAGAATCCAATTCTTCATTGAGAACTATTTCGAAAAAATAATAAAAAATTTAATTTATAATAAACACAATTTTACAATAAGATAAATTTATTTTATATATACTTTTATGTTTTCTATAACAAACATGATCTGGTGACACCATTCTGTATATCAATGTTTCTCAAATTAAACTGGACCAAATAACACAATGAATTGCAGTCTCTCTTGAAATTGATATAGGTCCAAGTATTGATCATCAAAGTATCATGCGCAGTCTCAGTTTTAACCTTCATTTTTCCAACAGTAAAAATTTAATACTATAAAAAATTTAGCTACTAATATTTTATAATTAATATATATTTAATTAACAATTAATTTCATCAATCATATAATTAACAATATAAAATTAATTAATAATAAATACAAATAAATTAGTTTTTCAAGTTTAAGTATATATTTTCATGTAAATATCATTTGTATTTGATAAAATAAGCCTAAAATAAAAACAAATTTCATGATAAAATATTAAACGTAAAAATTGATAATGACATGATCATAAAGCTGATTAAAAATAAAAATAAACGTTTTAAATTTCCGCTGTAAACAGCATGTGTAAGATAAGTATCCTTTCGATTAAATTCGTGTATTTTCGTGACAACTCGGAAAGCAAGTTATAATCCTGACGTCACATTACAAAATGGCGTCGTTATTGGAACTGGAGACCTGGAGTATAGTACAGTAGCATACAGTAGAAAAACTGGGCAGTAGTAATAGTCGTAGGTGTGTCAGTTTGGTGTTTTTTTTTTCACTTATTTAGAATTTTTTTAATATCGTGAAAATTAAAAATAATAATAAAAAAATATCATACTTAATACAAATTAAATTATTGGTTAATAATATATTAAAATAAATATTTATCTAATAAATTATAAAACAGAAAAAAAAAAAAAAAAATTTCTAAAACCATTACAACCATTTTTCATACAAATAAATTTTGTCCCTTAATCTCATAATAAATATATTTTTCTATAAGTTCCATAATAGTGTAATATGTAACAATAACAAAAAAAACATTTTTTTTTTTTTTTTTTAATTGATAACACATCAACATTTGACGACTGAAGAAAATTTATTTTTCCAAAAAAAAAAGTTTGTTATTAATTGTTTTTTTTTTTTGTTTATGTAAGTTTATTATTATTATTTTGATAATTAATTTATATTGCCTTAAGTGTGTCTATAGAATAAACATTATGGATGTTATGTTGTAATCATGGATGTTATGTGTGTTACAGTAAAATGATGATAACGTAGATATCAATAGGAGCTGCACAAGTTTTTTCACCGGTATACTTATATATACACATATAAATTATCAATAATAAATAAATTTAAAAGCATCCATGGAACGAATAGCGATGAATATTTATCAAAATAACAACAATACAAAAAATATTTTGAATTTTTTTTCAAGTAAATGATTGATAAATAAAATAATAAATAAATAACCAAAAAAAAGAAAATGTCAATCAAAGTGTTTTAATAATTAAAAAAAAATATCAAGTAGTGAATGTGTGTGTTTATTGTGATTGAGTGATAAGTAAGTTATAATATCATGTGGAATATGATGTGTGATGTAATGCCAACAATTGCTGAAGACAGTATTAGCCAAAGAAGTTCACAATTTTCTGGTGAAGATGCAAATTTTGAGCAACTCATGGTGTCAATGCTCGATGAGCGAGATAAGCTCATGGATTCATTGCGTGAAAGTCAAGAAAGACTTCAAGATGCTGAAGGAAGACTTCAAGATGTTGAAAAAGAACGTGATGCTCTTAATCGACAACTTAATGCTAATATTCCTCAGGTAATTTTATTTATTGTTATTTGCATAATAAACTTGGATATACAAATGTCAGAGGTAAACAAGTTTTTATGTTTATTATTGTTACATGTGTCAAGTGTTACTTTCATCATATATATTTTTGATTGTATTTTATTATTTTAATTGTTGTTTAAATGGCATGTATAAAAACAAAATTAATGTTCAGTATTCAGGGGGAAATGGTAATTTAAAATTACATTTTCCAAGTGTGTTAGACACTGTCTTTCATTAACAATAAAAAAAAAACAAAAATGTCGCAACAAGCGCTAGCGTATGTGGTAAAAGCACTTACTATTGTTTAAAATCAAAGGTAATATGTACAAACATGATAGATAACAAGAGAATTATTGGATAGTCAAAGTTTCTATGTGGGTGGTACCACATTGAATTAGCACATTGTTAAAATAACTGCATAATTTATTTATTCATTGAATGAATATCTAGGCGTGTACCTAGTTTGTCATTTACAAAAATAATATGTATGTTTTATGTTTCCCAAAAAAAAAGATGTAATGTATATTTTACAAATTTGTTACAGGAATTTTCTTCACTCACGAAAGAATTATCTTCTGCTCGTGAAAGCATTCTTGAACGTGAAGAAGAAATCTCAGAATTAAAAGCAGAACGTAATAATACTCGGGTATGTTTATTAACAAATTATTATTGAAAAAGACAAATTTTTCATTCAATTTATTTAATTTCGACAATGAAAATATATTGTCAGACTAAAAGTAAACATAATCTTGTGTTGAAGGTGAATAAATGTATCCAATTTATTTCATTTTTTCATGCTGTTGAATGTACAAACTAAAAAATGAGGTGAAAAGGGCGTGAGTACTTGTAGATAATGAGAAGACAGGCGTTTCTAAACTCATGATTTTTTACATTTAATCATTCTACAATAAAAAATAAAAAGATGCATAATTTTTTCCAAACAATTGCTTAATATTTATTTACTTTTGTTGAAGATAAAAAATAAATTTCTTCTTTACTTTTAGCCTGACAATAATGTAAATTTAAAAAATATTTACATGAAATTATTTTCATCAGGATAAATATTATAATAAAATAATTCAATCTTTATTTATTCGTATTTTTAGTTATTACTTGAACATCTTGAATGTCTTGTTTCACGTCACGAACGATCATTGAGAATGACAGTTGTCAAGAGACAAGCTGCTGCACAATCTGGAGTATCATCTGAAGTTGAAGTTCTCAAAGCTCTAAAGAGTCTTTTTGAGCATCATAAGGCACTGGATGAAAAAGTCTGATTTTAAATATTTTCAATAATTTAATGATAATTAAGAGAATATTTTGTTTTTAAAAAAAAATTATTATTTTTATTATTTTCAAGGTGAGAGAGCGATTGAAAATGGCATTGGAACGTAACACTACCTTAGAGGAAGAGCTTTCACGTACCAAGGAAGAGGTTAAATTTTTTTTTAATATAAAATTTTCAATCATCAATGATGGTCAAGTTCAATAATTGATTATTAATTCATTTATTTTAGCTTCAACAATATAAAATAAGCGGGCATCCACCAAAGAATCTAGATGAAAGGCCAAAAGAAAATGGTCAATCTGATGATATTCACACGACTAAGGTAAAGCTCACAAATTTTGTTAAACATATATTTCTATAAATTTATCACACAATTAATTAAATAAAAAAAAATATAATTTTTTTAGAATTCTGAACTTACTGCATGGCAGCGGAGAGCCAGTGATCTTGGTGGACGAGTTTCTGAGCTGGAAGAAACACTTTCAAAGGCACAAAAAGAGCTTGTAAAAACCCAAGATACAAATGTTAAATTACAAAGAGATCTTCGTGAAAATGTTGCTCAAAAAGAAGATCAAGAAGAAAGAATAGCAACTTTGGAAAAAAGATATTTAAATGCTCAACGTGAATCAACAAGTTTACATGATTTAAATGAAAAATTAGAGCAAGAATTACAGCATAAAGAAGCTCAACTCAAAGTAAAAATTATTATTTATTTTTTCAAAACTAATTTGTACAAATATTAATTTTTTAATTTTGTTGAAATATTTAAGCTCCAAGAAGAAAAAATATCAGCGATTCAAGAAAAATTGGAACTTGCCGAGCAGAAGTTGGCACAATTTTCAAAAATGCCCGAAATTGAAGAACAATTAAAAGCAAGAATGGAGACACTGACCCAGGTGAGGAGGCCCAATCAGGTACGCAGGGAATCACAAACAAAAACTGAACATGACATTCAACCACAACATTACAGTTGCATTTTGCTATTAAATTTATCATCAATCTCTTTTTTCCAATATTTTGTTATAAAAACATTTTAATATTTCCAAATTTTTTACTCATTTATTTCTATTGGAATTTTTCTTTGATTTAAAGCTATTTTTTCTTTTTCCAGCTTAATGCCAATAGATTTGTTTTGTAAACTATTTTTTTAAACAAGCAAACATAACAAATTTTTATTAAATGTTATTTCAATTCAAGTGCAAATTACTAAGTGTTACATTGATGTTTTTTTTTTACGCATGCACAAAAAATACGACATATTTTCTGTCATTTTCATGTGTAAATAACTAAAATTTAAAGCAAATTTTTCAATTTTAAATTATTGGTAAATTTAATTCAGACTTGGAATCAATTTTCTTAACTGGTGGTTGTTGCAACTAGACCCTAACAGACGAAACACAAAAAAAAAAGACTTACTTTGACAAACTGTTGCCTTTTTATAAAAAAATTAATTTTCGATTTCCCTGGTTTTTTTTTATGACTAGAAAAAAAAAATATACCATCGACTAAAAGATCAATAATAAAGATCTAAAAATTATCCAACAAAATAAAAGTTACAGACGGACGAAAAAGTGATCTTAATAGTGATTGACGTAACGCTAAAAGTTGACAGAATAAATTCGGCACACGTGCCATTTGGAAATAAATTTAAAAATTCCCGGATGACACGTATGATTATGAGAGTACATGTCTAACATTATAAGCAATATAATAAAATAAATTAGGGATTTGATAAATGTCAAATTGAAATGAACGTTGAATATTTTTTTTTTAAATATATGAATAAAAGTTAATTTTCAATAAGCAGGTACAAGAACGACATGGTAGTGCAGAAGACAGAATTCAAAGACTGGAAGGTCAACTTGAAGAAAAAAATGCTGAATTAATGCGTTTAAATCAACGTTTAAAAATGAATGAAGATCACAATACACGTTTAAGTTCAACAGTTGACAAACTTCTTTCAGGTAAAATAAATAATTTTAAATAAAACAACATTAAATTATTGTAATTTTAAAAATATTTTTTAACTTTGCAGAATCAAATGAAAGACTACAAGTACATTTGAAAGAAAGAATGCATGCATTAGAAGAAAAAAATGCATTAACACAAGAGCTAGATAAAACAAGAAAAATTGCTGAAGATTTACAAAATGAAAAATCAGAAATATTAAAAGAATTAGGAAAAACACGTTTAGAAATTGACAATGTAAAACGTCAAATGTTACAACAAGAAATTGCATTTAATATACAACAAACGGATGCATTAACAAGAAGTTTATCACCAAATGCAATTGATCCAACATCATCAAGAAGTGCTAGTCACAGTAGTTTTGATACACATTCATTACCAAGAAGATCAACAAAAAGATTAATTGATGATGATTCAGCAAAAGGTTATGTTGCAAGAACACTTGCTGAACAAGAATGGGAAAAACTTCAACAAGCTCATGTATTAGCAAATGTACAACAAGCATTTGATGTATCAAGTGATGCTGAGGGTGATGGTGATAATGAAAGTATTTTCAGTTCAGCTGCTGATGTTATTAGTCCATCTGGTCATACTGATGCACAAACACTTGCAATGATGCTACAAGAACAATTAGATGCAATTAATATAGAAATTAGATTGATACAAGAAGAAAAACAAAGCACTGAAGCAAGAGCTGAAGAACTTGAATCAAGAGTTGGAAGTTTAGAACATATGAATTTATTAACAAGAGGTCGAAGTTTAGAACGTACTTCACCACCACTTAGTGGAAGATCTACACCAAAATCTCATCATAGTCCAAACAGAGATTATCTTCATAAATATCACACGGTAAGAAATTTATTTTTCAATAATCAAACATAATTTAACATACCAAGAAACAATTTATAGACAAACTTACATACAAATTAATAATTCGGGCATGATCTTGAACGGTTTATTTATATATACGTGCTCATTTTATTTGCATAACGTTCATATATTTTTATGCTAAACTATTTTCGTTATTTCGATTTTCCAATAATTCTTTAAACATCTTGAATTATTTAATAATAACGCGAATAGAATGGAATGATTTAGTGAAACACTAACGCTTCAACATAAACACACAAACTTATTTCAAATAAAAAAACAAAAAGTGTATAGAAAATTGGAATATCAAATTCCGTTTTTTTAGGCACCGGCCTCAATGTCACCTGCTCATCTCCATCAGTATGCAGCGTCATTGGTTAGCCCAGGACAACTGTCTGAATCCTTACCTGCAAGCCAGGTTCGTTTGTTTAATTGTTTTTATTAATTTTTCTTTTTTTTCTTTACTCATTGACAAGTTCAATGAGTGAATTATTAAATGAATATTGTTGATATTATTTCAATTTATCGGTTCATATTTCGGTTTAATCTCTTTGATAGTTGTCAGTTATTATTTCGTTATTTGTATTTATCGTTTTAAATCGATTCAAAGTCGTTTATTCCAACCCAAAGCATCAAGAAACACAAGATATATATATAAATATTTGAAATTCGTTTTACAAGTCATATCGAAGTGTTAAAACTCTGCATATTCATTCAGGAACTACGTTACTAATATAAATCGTCGATCCAGAAATTTCTTAGAAATAATTATTTATTTTTTTTCTCAAGTTTTTTACTGAATTGATAGTTGATAAATTATCGAATAATAAAAATGTTCTATTGATTAATAAGCATTGTTTACATATTATTATTATTTTTAACAAAATTTAACACGAGAAAGTTTAACTCGTTTTATTCTTTGCTACATAATATGTAAATAATTCTTAAATAAAAAATGACAAAAGTAAAAATTCTGCCTGTGGCAGTTGCAGTTGTCGGGTGAGGAATTACATTCAGTTAGTGAAAGAGACAGTGGTGGCGGTGGAAGTGGAGGAAGTGAAGCAGTGTCACCATTAACAGCAAGATCATTGAGACTTGAACGTGTTGTTCAAGCCTTAGCACATAGTCAAGAAGAACTAAGAAGGTAAATTTTGTTCCTCAATTTTACACATTAAAATTTTTCTACTGCTCATTACTAAATTTGTTTTGTTTTTTGTTTCTTTTCATCTAAATCAAGGCGTACTGGTCAAAGTGGATTTCCAAGTGGTTTCTCAGCACACAGGTTAACTATCATTTATTAAATATATTTTTAAGCAACAATAACATTCTAAATTGCTAGTTGATATGTTGAAAGTATACCACACCATTAGTGATAAGACTAATTTAAACTCAAAAATTAACAAAAGGGTTTTCTTGTTGATGAGTATGGTTCCTGGAGTTTGTCAATATATGTTGAATAATCATGGTCATTATAATTTATTATATCAAGTGTCACAATCACAGGATGTCGTTTTTTGTAACGAAATAAATCAATCACAGCATATTTTGACACCCTCCAGCCAAAAATCTTGTCTCTCTCTTTCTCTATTGTTAGATTTAAACCAGTCACATTGTTGAATAAATCTCAAATTGATAGATGGATTTAAAAAAAAACAAATGAATTAACAATTTTACTTTTTCATGCAAAATTTGTCTTTGATTTAATAATAGTCTGAATTTTAATATACTCCCGGGTAATTCAGTACAAGTGTTTAAATTTTTTTCATTTCATTCTTCACTATGAGTTTTTCAATTTGAGATTTATTCAATAAATCAGGGTGTCTAGTGAACAATAAAATTTTAAATGCTTACTTATTACTCACAATTGAATCATAAAAAACTTGTTCCGCTATATGTAAATAATGTAGCTTAATAACCCAACATGGGAAAGAAAATTTACTCATGTTGAAGTTAATGTAATTGGTAAAAAAGTATATTATTCTTGATGAATCAATAGACACCTTGAATAAAGAATCCGCCAATTCGATTTTCCTTGTGAAGAAAGATACTCATTGCTTATAAAAAAATGGACTGTTATAATCCTGGGAAGCTTGTATTATTTTGACCAATTTAATCGTTCAATTAATAACTTATCTTGTCAATTAAATAATTAATTGCATCTCTACTTTTTTTTATATTTCTTCTTGAAGTAAAGTGTAGAACAAGCCAAGTAAACTCATGTAATTTTGCTTCAATAGTATCAATTAATAAAAAAGCTTTTACAATTTTTTTTGTAAAGAAAATTTTTAAGCTGTATATCTAAAAAAATCATAATAACTTTTGATTGACATAAATGATATTTAACAAGAGCTTTGATTGAACTTGAAAGACAAATTTTCAATCCAGTCAACTTTTTATTTTCCTTGGTCATGCATGTCCAAAGCAATGATAATTCTTGCTGATCAAAGTCAAGATTAAATTAGTTAGGTAGATAGTAATTATAGTAGAAAAATAGAGATTAGATTAGTGCCTCCATGCAAACAGGCATGGGCATCACAACAACGACACAATGAATTCTGGAACTACTCCTCCTTCACCGTTGTCTTCACGCCACAGTAGCCAAGACAGTTTGCATCAAAATCATTTGGCCAGTATGGGACTTCCAATCGGTCAATTGTCAAGTTTACATTTACAACATATGCAAGTTACAATGAGTCCAGCAACAGCAGCAGCAGTTGCAGCAGCACAAAAGAAAAAAGGAATTAAAAGTAGCCTTGGAAGATTTTTCAGTAAAAAAGAAAAGGTAAATTAAAAATAAATTATTATTATTTTCTTAACAAACTTGATAAATTATATCAATACATTGTATATATATATTTTTTTTTTTAATTTAAGATAAAAGGTAAAGATACAGCAATGCCTGGTGATGTACCAGGAATGGGTGGCCCTAATACAATGGATTCTGATTATGGTGATAATATTTCTTTACCTGGTACACTTAGTGGCAAAAGTGATTTTGATCGAAGGAAAAAGAAAAGGTATTGTATAAATATATTAGCATTAAAATTAATACCTATAAATAATGAAAAATGAATGTGTCTTTTTATAAATTAAAAAATAACAAGTGTCATAAGTGTCATGAGTATAATTTTTGTATTTTTATATTAAATAGTATGCTGGATTTATCAAGACATGAGCTTTTGGGTGAAGCAATGAAAGCAGGAACACCTTTTGCACTTTGGAATGGACCAACAATAGTAGCGTGGTTAGAATTATGGGTAGGAATGCCAGCTTGGTATGTTGCTGCTTGTCGTGCTAATGTTAAAAGTGGAGCTATTATGAGTGCATTAAGTGATACTGAAATTCAACGTGAAATTGGTATTAGTAATCCACTTCATCGGCTAAAACTTCGTTTAGCAATACAAGAAATGGTATCATTAACAAGTCCATCTGCTCCAAAAACTTCACGTACAACTTTAGCATTTGGTGACATGAATCATGAATGGATTGGTAATGTTTGGTTACCAAGTTTGGGATTACCTCAATATCGATCAACTTTCATGGAGTGCCTTGTTGATGCTCGTATGCTTGATCATCTTACTAAAAAAGATCTTCGTGGACAATTAAGAATGGTTGATAGTTTTCACAGGTAAAATAATAATTTATTTATATTAAAACTACATCAATTGACAATCATTTAATGAATTAATTTTTACAGAACTAGTCTCCAGTATGGTATATCATGTTTAAAAAGACTGAACTTTGATAGACAACAACTTGAGGATAGAAGAAGAATGGCAGAGAGTGCAAATGCTGATGTTTTAGTGTGGAGCAATGAACGTGTAATTAGATGGGTTCAATCGATTGGCTTAAAGGTAACAATAAAAAAATCATGAGAATAAATTAAACTACTATTATTTAATATATAAAAAGATTAATAAATAATTGTATTTTTTTTTTTCAGGAGTATGGAAATCATCTTTCTGAATCAGGTGTACATGGAGCATTGATTGCATTGGACGAGAGTTTTGATGCAAATTCATTTGCTTTGACTCTTCAAATTCCAACTCAAAATACTCAAGTAAATATTGCATTAAAATAATTTATTATTATTAAAAAATAAATAATTAATTAATATAATTTGATGATTTATTAGGCTCGACAACATCTGGAAATGGAATTTTCAAATTTACTTACTGTTGGTACTGAAAGACGATCTGACGAATCAAACAGCATGAAGTCTTAATATACTTTAAATAAATAGCTATAAATTATTACACAATCTTATTATTTCTAGTCGAGACATCCCAGTTAATTAAAATGATTATTGAAAAATAATCCATATATTATTTTTTAATTTTCACATAAATAAAGTGAATGTAATTCAAAAATATTAATATATAATTGTGAAGGTAAAAGCTGTATAGCACTTTATCAAAGATAAAATATATATTTGGCTTTCACATTATTTAATTCCACTGTACATTAATTTGTTTTAAAACATCATTGTTTATTAATATTTACAATTCAGTAAATATATTATTATTATTATTATTGATATCTGTTTTGTTTAGTTAAAATGATCGATAAATGCTGCGATGCACAAAATAATAAAAGTGTGACAGAAATGAAAAAAAAAAATAATGCATTAAACTCTATGTCAGAGAAGAATTTATATATAATATTAAACAATAATTGTAACAAACTTCTAATGACAATAATTCTGTCTGATTTGAATTTTAATTATCATTCGCACTGAGTATATCTGATCAATCAATTCACAAAAGAGAAAATGCCAATTTATGTGCAGCACAATTCCATGTTTTTTTTTTTTTTTTAACCATGTGCAGATGAAATATAAATTTAAAAACCATTCGCTGTATTATTATGAGAAAAAAAACATATACAATAAAGATAAGAGAAAAAAAAAAAAGTAGATGAAATGAAATTTGGTATGTTAGCTATCTATTAAACTGAAATTAAAAGCGTTAAAAAGAAAATGTGAGAATAAAAAATCGTAGATAATGTTAATGATGGAAAAAAAACGAAAAATCAATTGATAGGAAAAAAATGAGGTTGGTGATAACTAAAGTCTACGATGTTAAAAAGTAAAAAAAATTACATAAATGATGATAAATAATATGTTAACCATGAAATACTAATTATTTACTCGAATTTCACTATCACTATGCTTTAAATTTTTTCGGAATGTTAAAATTTCATTCCCATTCTACGGTTCAGAGTATTGCATGATCATAATATCATTATTTAATAATTGAGATAAAATCTTTGACAAGAACAAAAAAAAAAAAACTAAGTCGAATTTATTTAAAGAATAATAAGTGAAAATTTTATACTTGTGACAAACGAAAATGTATAAATGCAAATGCTCGGGTAATTTCTGTGAAAAATAACCGATATTCTGGTGTGATTATTATTATCAATCAATAAAAAGATTAAAATTCAATTAATATTATTGTGTAAAATAATTTTTTTACCGACAAAATTTCAAATAGGCCCATCGTTTTGTGGTAAGTTGTTTTTGTTGATTTTTTTTTTTTTGTTAAATTCTTCGAAAAAAATTAAATTGATTATAAATAAAATTAATAAGTTCACTTCGAAATTCTTTGCTGATAAAAAGATTAAAAAGTAATTGTAAAAAAAAAAGAAACTGCATCATTAAAAACGTTAATTTCTATGAAAATATTTCGAAAATATTTTACACTTTAAAAACATAGTAAAATAATAATTTAATATCAGTTTATTTTCGTATTATTGCTGGTCGTTTACTTGAAAAATAATCGTGAAATGTGAGATAATACGTAGATGACCTCTGTCATGCACATATCAATTTATATTATAATTTTGTTTTAAATATAAAATGATAAATCAAACTTGTAATCAATATACATGTGTTAAGTTTTTTGATAAATCAGTTTGTGAAAAACATTCATTGTAAATTCATCATATTTTTTAACATAAGAAAATTTAGTTTCAGTGAAAAATGTTTAAAACAAAATGTCATCAATGGTACTTATCAAATAGAGCATACAAATTTAATCGAATTGAAGTGAAAAAAATTTCTTCAAATTCACCTGAAGTTAAGAAAACATGCATGTATGATTTTCATGTAAAAAATAATGGTAATATTAATTTAAAAATTTTTATATACTTACTTTTTTTATAATTAAAAAAAAAATTTAACGTGTTTAGGAAAAATGGTAAATTTTTCGAATTTTTTACTTCCATTAAAGTATGAAGATTCAATTGAAATTTCTCATCAACATACTAGAACAAATGCATCACTGTTTGACGTTGGACATATGCTTCAAACAGAAATATCTGGAAATAATGCTGCTGAATATTTAGAAAGTCTTACAACTGCTGATTTAAAAAATCTCAATCAAGGTGCATCTGTTTTGACAGTATTTACTAATGACAATGGTGGAATTCTTGATGATCTTATAATAACAAAAGACAGTGAGAATAAATTTTTTGTTGTATCAAATGCTGGTAGAAGAAATGAAGACATGGAAATTTTCGAAAAACGTAAGGTAAAAATTACAACTGATTTAAAATAAAATAATAAATTGACAAATCATTAATTAGTTTAATTTTATTATCATAATTTTATACTCTTTTAATTGTAGAATGAATATAAAATTCAAGAGAAACAAATTTCATTGATTCATTTCGATCCATCTGAATATGGACTTGTTGCTTTACAAGGACCAAGTGCAGCTGGCATACTTCAATCATTTGTTGATATTGATTTGACAAAATTAAAATTTATGAATTCAGTTAAAACTAAAATATTAAAAATGGAATGTAGAATAAGCCGATGTGGTTATACTGGAGAAGATGGATTTGAAATATCTTCACAAGGAAATAATATTAAAATATTAGCTGAAAAATTTTTATATTCAACTGATGTTAAACTTGCTGGTCTTGGTGCTAGAGATTCATTGAGATTAGAAGCTGGTTTATGTTTGTATGGACATGACATTGATGAAAATACAACACCAATTGAAGCAGGACTTGGTTGGCTTGTTGGTAATATATTTATACTCACAAAAAAAAAACAAATTGTTTATTTAATATATGTATTTTTATTTCAGCACGACGACGAAAACAAAATAGTGATTTTCCAGGTGCTAAAAAAATCTTATCACAAATCAAAGAAGGTGTTGAGAAAAAGAGAATTGGATTGACATTAGAAAATGGTCCAGCAGCAAGAGAAAATACTCCAATTTTATCACTAAATGGTGAATTTATTGGTGCTGTAACTTCTGGTGGTAGAAGTCCAACTTTAAAAAAACCCATAGCCATGGGATATGTTCCACCAGAACAAGGAAAAATTGGATCTAAGGTATTAGTTGATGTTAGAGGAAAAATTTACGAAGCAATTGTTACAAAAATGCCATTTGTTCAAACAAATTATTACACTGATAAAAAAAAATAAGTAATTCATATTTTTTATGTATTATTTTTTCATAATTTTCAATATTTACATCAACAATTATTGATGTTTAATTAGAAAATTTATATCACAAATTGTTTAGAAAAAATTTAACATAATTTTTAGAAAAAAAAATCTTCTATATGTAATTCATATGAAATATTTATAAATTTTGATGGTTTTTTACACATTTTTTTAAATAAATGATACAATGATTTGTTGACAATTAAAATAAGAACAATATTATTAGTACGATATCGTGTAAAACCATTTGCAAATAAAAGTGTATTAACAGTAATTGGAGTTTCTCTGAGATAAAGTCGTTCAAGATTTCTCGAACTTTTTAATAATTTATGAATTGATATATCATTTACATTGGCACAGCCAACACAAGATACATTTTTTAAATTTCGAAATTCACTAAAAATTGTATCTTTAATATGTGGAAGAAATTTAATTCTTAAATTTGTTAAAAATTCTAATTTTGCTAATTTTTCAAGACCTGAATTAGTGACTTTTTTGCAACCACTTATATTTAAATCTTGAAGTTTTTTACAATTAATTGAAAGACCAAATAAAAATTTATCATTAACATGATCTAATTGTTGAACATCTAAATACTTTAAATTAACTAAATTTAAAAGTGAAAATAAGCTATTTTTTATATTTGTACGATGATCAATTTCAACATGAGTTAAAGAATTAATAAGGCTTATTCCTTTGATTAATTCATCAGCAAAATAATACGGTGTACTTAAATAATTAAAACGTCCACCAAGATCAAATTTTATATGTTGTAAATTTTTCATATTTGAAAAAATACTAGCAAGTTGTTCGCCATTCCAGGCATCAAATTGAACCACTAATTTTTCAAGATTTGGACAATAAGCTTGAACAGACAATAATATACTTGAGTAACACCTGTCCCAAATTTCTAAACTTTTTAAAAAATATCCACATCTGAATAATATTTGTTCAATGTCTTCCTGTGTCATGTCACTGTTCTGATATTTCGAAAATTTCAATTTTTTAATATCATGCCAAGAATTTCGACCTACAGCTTGCCACCATTGACAAACTGTAAAACAAAACAAAAATTTCTATTGAAAGCTTTTTAATAAATATATTACCTATGTGCTAAAAAATATTGTCTCGAGAAATTTCAAGTTAAAACAATCACAAGCAATTCGAAATAGAAAAAAAAAACTTGCTCATTCGTTTTGAGGCACCTTAATTTACATACGGCTCTGAATCATTCTTACTGGTCAACACAGTAACAATTATTCATTTTTTTTTATTTACACTCAAACACAAATTGAAAATAATAATTAGATCATACATACCTTCTTCGATTTCTATTCTTTTTTTAAGTGGTAAATGGGTGAATATTTCAGCAAGGCAATCGTCATCAAGAATTTTTATATCAATTTCTTTTCGATTTTCCATTGAGATATTATTTGTTTTTTTTTTTTTTCGTTACACTCAGATGTCAACGATATGTCTTTAAACTGACCTTTAGAATAAGTCATTTGCCATTAACTATCATTGAATGGCAATGAACAAATCATGTTTCGACATATTTTATGCTAAAATAAACAAATAAACTAATAAAAAAATCAATATCAACGAAACAACTATATAATATTGAATTTTTTAACATTATTTTTCGAAATAAAAACAATTTAATTGACCAGGAAATAGAAAATCATATTTTTTTTTGTTAAATTTTTTTATTTTTCATAGATTATAGAATATAATATAAAGTTTTTTTTTTTTCGACACTAATTTTAATGATTTTTTTCAGATGTTTTTCTTGATGAATATATACATTTTTTTTTTTTTTTTTTGTATTTTCAAGTATATATAATATATTCTTCAAATATAAATCTAGAAACATATAAATTAATTTTTTTTATCTTTTAAACTGTAAAACAGTTTATGATTGATGAAAGAGCGTTAATAAAATTTGGAAATAATTTTAATTTATACTCATGTACATTTTTGAACAAATATTTATCTCATTTTAATTGAGAAATTTTTTTTTTTTCAGTCGGCTTATTTATAAATTTAATGAATTACAATTTTTAACAAATTTTTATTTTATTTAAAAAATACATCAGCCTGGTAAAATCTTGATAAATTATTACACTCTTTGGTCACACAAGATTTAATAATTTTATGTGAAACATTTTTTAAAAAAATGAAAAACATGTATACAATTTTTTACCAAAAATTAAATGTTGCATTTTAGAAATTAATATAAAAAATAAAAAAAAAAATATATATAAATAAACGTACATTTAAAAGTAGAGAATAAAACGCTTCACGTTCTTGAATTATTACTGATTTTGTAAGACTAGAACATTTGTTGAAGGCCAAAACAGCATCGAATGTTTTTTTTTTTTTATATATTTTTGGTTTTTTTAATTGGCTGTTTTATATTTTATTTTTTTCGACAAACATGAAAACCATCACACATTACATTTATTCGAAGAAATTAAATTTAATTATGATATATTTTAAAAACTAGAGAATATGATATAAAATAATTTTATATTGATTTTTTTTCGAAAAAAAAAAAAAGGAAGAAGAACACTCATAAAATGAACACTGAGTTTTGTGACTATGTATAGTAAATAGTACATGAAAAATTAATCATCTAAAAAACATCTGTATTTATTTTAATAATTTTAATAGATATAAAATTTTTTTTTAAAATAATTTATGACTCATTTGTAAAATAATAAAAGAAATAATAAATTAAACAAACTGATTCATGATACAAAATTTTATAGCATCTTTTCAATAAAATATTGGCAATGATTATTATAATTACCAATTTGAATTTTTAGTAATTATATAGATTGACAGTAGCAAAGATGTTATGAATTATTTGAAACATGTACTATCTTCAATGGCCATTAAAATTTTGAAGGATAAATTTGTCCAATTGAGCTTAGTGCAATTGGTTTATAATACGTTTCCTTTTTTTAAATACAAATTTGGTAAATTTTAATCAGCATCTTCTTCAATTGTTGGTGGTAACATAGCAAGATATTTTTGACTTAATAAACCTCTTGACAAAGCATACTCTGCTAATGCACGATGACAAAATACATACTGATCAGGCATTTGAATACTGTAAGCACGTTGTGCTCTTATTTTTTCAACTGTACCACGTATATCAACAGTACCAGTATCTTCAAGTCGAGATATGCAAATGTCTAATGTACAAAATGTTCCTAAAAAATTAATAATTATCATGTAAGATTAACCGTTTATTTTTTATGAAGAAAAGTATAAATTTAAAAGAAAAAAAAATACCTGTTCGGCCAACACCAGCACTGCAATGCACGACAATGGGTGGTCCTCGAGGATGACCAGCCCAAGTATCTCCTCTATTTGCTAATAATTTATTTTGTTGTTGTCTGACAAGTGATAAAAATTGAAGAAGTGCTTTGGCTGATTGTGGCACTCCATAGTCAGGCCAGGCAGTATACAGCATATGAGAAACTTCTCGTGTTTCTTCAGTCTATTATAATTTTTAAAAAATATAAATATAATACTATTGTAAGAAAAAAAAAAACAATATTTAAATAATATTTACTCACCTTGTCATTAGTTAAAAGAAGCATAGATATTGTATAATCAGGATTTGTATTTACTTCCAATGTTGTAACTGTAAAATCACCAGCTGAAAATTCATCACCAAGTCCAGGTCCCCAATATTGCGCGCATTTTGTAAAATCACGTTCAATAACTCTGAAAAAATATTAAAAACAATTATAAATTTTATTTTTATACAATTTAAATTATATAATAAAAAAATTAAATTTTACCTTGTTGTCATAACAATAACAAGTGTTTGTTGTTCCCAAACCATTCTCCAAAAATCACCACATGTTTTTGGTAATGGTCCTTGTGTACTGATAAATGCATTTTTTTGTTTATAACCATCAACAAAATTTGCATTTATATAATCAGATTGATTTATATCATTAATTTGTGATAAACATACACGACTATGATCATAACAGAGTACATCTCTGTAACGATTTTTTGGTTGATTTGGACGTAATTTTGCAATTTCAAATGAACCATCTGGTGGACGTTGACGAATTTCAGCATACTCAGCAAGAAGACCAGCTCTACCACGTGTATGTATTGTTTCAATAAATTGTTCAATTGTTATTGCTTGTAAACCCAAATCTCCATGTAAACTATCATCATCACTAAAGCCAGAACTTGCTGATGATGGAGGTTGAATTGGTGATGGTGCTTCATCACTTGCTATCCAACAATCTCTATTTGCTATCTCAACATCACTATTATTTTGAATATTAAATTTTTCACTTGTTGGTGTTGTTGGAATGCTTATATTTTTATTTTGAGATTCTTGATTATTTGGTGACTTTAATGTTGATGATAAAGGATTACCCACATGAGGGTTAACCTAAATAAAAATATATAAATTTTATAAATAATCTTTATTGATAATTTTAAGATTCAAAATTTATATTTTAATGTACCTCACAAAATTCACTACCGCTTCGATTCGTCATGGATTTGAAGCAATGCAACAACCAGTCTTCATGCTGAATTTCCAACGTTCCACCTAGAGGTTTTGGTAAAGATTCACGTGGTATATGAAGTGTTAATTGTGGTGATGAAACAGTAAATACACGATCACGTAATTTTTCTCTAACAAAAAGTCGAAGTATTTTAAAAGGTGCTTTAAACCACAAAGGTGCTGTGACAATAAGCACTTTTTTTAATTTTGCTGGGTAACCTCCCTGTTTTAAATAAAAAATAACAAAAATCATTATTTTATGTTTACATACTTTTCAGATTATAAATTATTTAAATTTACATTAAAAATAGACTAAAAATTTATATGAAAATTATACTAATTTATTTCGAATTTAATTTTTTCGTGAAGTATCATTTAAAGTTATTTATACGCGCGTACAATCCGTATTTTTAATGTTAAAATACTAAAAAAAAAAAAAAAAGACAATTTAAATGCTTACAATATTCATTTGTTTATTAAGATAATTTTTGGATGAATTTTTGAATCATTGACCAATTTAATTAGTCAAAAACAAATGTAAAAGTTTGTTTTTGAAAAAAAAAAATTATACTAGTTATACATCTACCATCAAAATACGTATAATTATGTAATAATGAAAATTATTTTCTTTCTAGTAATCAACAATGTCACAGGTATACATTTGATTCAAGTTGTACGTAATGAAACAAATTTTTTTTTTCTCATCAATCTCTCGTATCTGTCGTGTTAATAATTTATTTTCCACCTCTACTTACACCAATGATCTTTGCAATGACCCTGCGATCATCTATGTAATTGAAATATATTTTTTTTTTCAAATAAAAAAAATAAAAAATAATAATCCAGGTTTATATATTATAGTACTCTTGACGACGGTTTCTTTAATCGATAACACTTGATTCTTATTTTTTGTCACCTGTGAAAATGACCGAGTAACATAACAGAAAAAAAAACTAGGCTAATTTTTAAATTCACAATGAATTTATCAAAAATATGTAACGATTGATTTAAAAAAATTTAACATATTCATTAAAGTTAGAGCTTATTTAGCTCTAGAACTTGTAAAATATTTAAAAATTTATTCGAACATTTTTTTGCACTTTGTTAAAATGTAGATAATCCCACTATACTGACAAAATGAATACTGTATGGTGTCGACAAGTACGAGTCTGCGCATTTTGTTAATGTTTCTTCCCGTATTACATTTTTAGCGTCACACAGTTTTACCAAATATAAAACGACTTCTATTTTGCCCGACTTTTACGGCACTCAAGCAATCCAGTCATGCATTACTAATATATTTTAAAAATCAATGTTTTAAAGTAAATATAAATAACACTAAATTTCATATATAAATAACAATAAATTATGAATTATTTTTAAAGTAATTTACCTTTAAAAGTGTGAGAATTTTTTGAGATAAATCGTAATCAAAATTCTGATATTTGCTGTCTGACATATCATAAATAAAAACTAAACCATGACGTTGTGTTTCAACACTTTCCAATGCAGCATCAAGCTGATAAACTATACCCTGAAAAACGAAAAAAAAAAAACGTAAATAAATTCAACTAGAAAAATGAAAAAAAGAGGTAAAGAAAAAACTAGTATTATAAATACATTTGCAGATTGAGACATTAAAATTCGACATACTAATGAATATGTAAAGCTTGGTGCAATTTTTAAGCTGTGATGTAAAATTTATTCACAGACTAATAAAAAATTATAAATTTTATCTTATAAAAGTAAAGAGCTATTCATTGTCATTTGTTTTGACACAATGAATATGATAATTGTAGTGATTATGTCAACAAAGATACTGTAGCAACATCAGCAACACACAAAACTACTACTAACTACATCAACTGCAAAAAAAAATTACCACCAATTGTTCAAGTGAATTGATTATGGAATAGTGTAATACAATCAATATATTTGCTAAATTTTTAGCAAAGATATTTATCTGACTGAATATTTATTTGACTATTCAAGATTTTAAAAAAAGTGTCAATTGCAACAATAAATAGCCCTGCTTGTATTAGTGTTTGTTTTTTTAGTAAATGATTTCAAGTATTAAGAAATATTAGTATCTTGGAAGGATGAATGCTTACAGGTTGAATACTGACCTGCAAGGTCGTCTGGTGTGATGTATCTTGTGGTATATGCAAATGAGCTGTGAAAATAGCAATAGCCGCACCTGAAGAATCTCTCGAAGGCTGAAACACGTAATCGAAACTCGTTTAATTTAAAAATACAAAATTGCATTGCGTTTTTTTTTTTTTTGTTCAAACCTAATTTATTATTATATAAATTTGTGATTTTGTGTACATAATGATTTGCAGATGAAAATTAAATTTACATTTTACAAAAGCAACAATAATTTCAGCTGTCTAGCTCAACCCAAAGTACTTTTTTACCATCAAAGTTTCGAAGATCAAAGTTCAAATTAAACTGGTAAAATGTCAATAACAAATAGTGATGAAAAAATATTTTTTAAACGTCCATCTGAGAATTGTTTTATCTTATTTTGACTTGATTAAATAGATGAGCATTTAAAAATGTATATTGTTAGAAAAATTACAGCTGTTTCAATCATATTTCTGTCGATTTAATCTACCTTTTTTTAGCATAGTAAAAATTTAATAAATCCACTAGAAAAAAAATGAGTTAAATATTTGTAAATATTACATTCAAGCATGAACAATATTAAAATGATATTATATTCTTACATAATTTTTATATTTTCAGTCTAAATCATTTCTACATTTCCTGCATGACCGTTTCATGTTGTGAAGGATTTACAAGATCTTTTTTTCTCTTTACAAAATATTTAAAAAACATACTGCAACATGTAACTGACACATGTAATTCAAAATTACTTGTAAAACTAATCAGTCAAATCTAAAACTATGGGAAATTAGTGAAAGTCATAAGGAGTCATTGAAAGGCATAATTGAATTACTAAAGAGCCGCTGAAAGTTCGCGAAAGTCAAGGAAAAAATAGAGAAAATTATTGTAATTGTTTGTCACATAAAAAAAAAAAAAATTTTATGTTTTTAAAAAACTGTAAAATTATTATCATCAATAATTGTCATTAAATTTTTAAATTATAAATCTTTAAAAATATAATTTTTAAATGATAAATAATAATTATTTTTATTTAATTATTTGACATGATTTTCGTGACTCACATGACAAATCACAGGATATATTAGTCATGTAAATTTTAAGTTACAGGAAGTCGGAAGCCAGCTCGTCATAAAAAAAAGTCATTGAATCATAATATCAAGATATTAATACTAAAAAAATTTTAAGAATTTAATCATTTAAAAACAAAAAAAAATTAATTTCAAACAGTTGTAACTAATGTAATTATTTTTTCATCACTTTACTGAAAATTTTAATAGTTAAAATGATATTTTCTCATTTATTAAATATGAGCCAAAAAAAAATTCATGAACTGGCCAGTTGAGATAGTTACTTACCAAGATTGAGCTAGTAAAACTGGAATCTTGATATTAAAAATAACGTATCTATTGATTGGAGATAAAAAATTATTTTATTTCTTGTAAAATATTTAGATCTCAGGTTCATCTGAATAGAATATATTACAATGAAATAATAGAAATTTTTTATTATTTTATTATAGATTATATTACCAATACTGTGAATTTTCCAGTTCTCAATTCACTGCGAAGTGGCTCTTGTGTTGGAACAAGAGATGAAAGATTTTCGAGACGTCTGGTAGCTTCATGTTGCTCATACAATGATATTGCTCTTGATATATCAAATTTTCTTGCTAATAAAAATTTAACTGCTGTACTCCATGAAACTGGACTAGACTGATTTTTATTAACTGCTTCTATGAATTTTTTAGTTACCTAATACAGAAATAAATAATTAATCATACAATCATAATAAAAATATTAAATTGTTTAATTTAAAAAAGCTCTTATCAATAATCTATTTTAAATCCAACAAGTGTATAAGATGTTTTGTCAAAATAAAATACAAAATAAAAATATTTTAAATCTGGCTTGTTGAATTTGTTGATGATTCTAATATCCTAGTCTTGATTTGCCAACTAAAATTTGTGTTGAAAGTAATTATTTAATTCTATCAGCTGCAGATATGATCTTGAATGAAAATGTTGCAATACTAATTCGTGTTCTTCATGTTCATAATAAATATAGAACTCCTTACATTTGAGATGTTTTTTTTTTGTTTTCAAAAGAAACAAAAGTAGAAATATAAATGTTTAATTTAGTGAACTAATTATTGAGTTTGAACTAGCAGTCATCACAATTTGATAACAACACTATCCAATTTACACCAAAACAGAATTCAATTACTTTTAAAAACTAGAAAATTAAAATGAGGTTTAAAAAACAAAAAATTAAAAGGAGAATTTTATTTATTTTTTAAGGTAATTTGGTGAGTATGTTACTTTAAACTATAAACTCTCCTTGCTTGAGGGTATTATCAAGAGTTTGAATGCAAAAAATACGTTAATTTCATTTGGATTTTATAGTGTCTTGTTGGATACAACAGTATCAAAGTTAGGACAATAAAAGTTGCTTTATTATCAGACCTAATAGAAAAATATAATAATAATTTGTTGAAATTATCGTTCACAATCCAACAAGAAGCAAGAGCCTGATCATTGGAACTATAAATTTATTTTCAAAGATATTTGTTGAGTATCTTCTAGACTGACACATCATGTAACAGTTGATTTTACTTTGTTAATGTTTATATTAATAATACAATTGATATAAAAGCAATCAATGATTAATCAATGATTAATCAATGAAGGACAAAATAAAACATAAATAAATATACAAAGAATATTTATCTAAGGATATACAAGGAAGCGAATATTTCTCTTTACTCCAAAAATCTCCTGGAAGATTAAAATCGACAAACGTCAAAATATATACCTATAGTAAATGACAAAAACTTACTTGCTCTTGCTCGACAGTCAATGCAGCGGCCATTTTTTTTCAAGATTAACAGTAAAAAAAAATCAGCAACGGATGTCCATGCATAAATATATCAATGTAAATTTAGACGTCAAAAATATATACAAAATAATGTCAATATTTATTTATTGATGTTTCACTAAAAGTTATTGTATACAATTAAGTATCAAACACACACAATACTTATCAAGTCTAGTTTTAAATAATAAAAATATCTGTGTATAATTAAAGTTTTAATATACACGATTGAAAATAAATAATGACAAAACCGCCTTTCTTTACAAACAAGGTTGACACTTGACAGCGAAAAAGGATCTTGCTCACAACGACACAATTTGTTTTTCTTTAATTTTATATTATATAAAGGTAATTATAAAGTTAATATAAAATTACAAAAATTATTAACTAACAAAACGAAGAAATTAACAAAAAAAAAAAAAAGTTATTTTTATAAAGGAAACTCAGCAGTTAAGAGTATACTAATTATATCCATATTATCTCTAAATTCCAAATATATATTTGACAGTATCTAACAACTTGCCGAGTTGCCACAAATCACCACAAATAAAATATGATATTTATTTACAGATATTTATGAACAGTGAACGCACACATCTATAATCTATATACATACATAAAGGCTGCAGTCCACTAGATTTTTTCTAGTGGATTCTAGATATGCAAACACTAGGGGGCTTAATAAAACTTGTGACTAACAAATGTTCCTACAGATTCATTAAATTTGATTAAATTATTTAATTTAAATTTAATTATTATTATTTAATTAACTAATTATTATTAATTAATTTAAATTTAATTTAAATTCATGTTACGGTGGTTTATATTTTTTTTCACTTTGATGCGCATGATTATACACATGCGCATATCGATATCATGCATGGGTCCGTTCAAAAACCATATTGAATATAAATTATATTGTTACATGTAGGAAACATCCTTTCCTTAGCTAATTTTTTCATTGCTTTTTTAATTTATCATTTAATTTAAATAAATCAATAAGTAAGCTACATCCATTCATTTGTCAATAGCTTATTTTTTGTTTAAAATAATTATTTAATAATGAAATTCTTTCGTAATAACAATTTTCTCTAATATACTTATTAAGTAATGTAATATATAAACAATAACCTTCTATTAATTAGTATATATCCTCATTGAAGATAAAATAAAATATTTAAAATCACCCGCGCAAACGGTGATTGGCTCTGCCTTTTTTGGTTAAAAATGATTTATTACCGGTAAAAAATCCGCTTAAAAATGCTAAAAAAATAAAACACCGGTATAAATCCATGGTGGAAATATTACTCCGACATTACTCCGTTTTTGGCCCACTTCCGGAGAAATTACTCCAGCATGGGATCAGTAAAGGAGAATTTTTTCTGGCATTGGATCAGTGAAGGAAAAACTATTCTGGCATGGGATCAGTGAAGGAGAAAAAACTCCGGCATGAAAGTAGTGCCGGAGGAATTATTCCGGCATGGGATCATTATACTCCGGAGAAATTATTCCGATACACCAGTACTGAAGATATTCGAGTGCTTTAAATTTTTACAATATTCAACTATTTTTATTATGCCATTTGTAATGTAATCGTCCAACAAATTGTCAAATTGTCAATGTCAAATATTCCAAGTTTTTTATGTTTTGACAGTTGTCATTGCAAATATGCGATCGGCTGAATCATCTTTTGCGGCCACAGAGTCACATCAAAATGCTTTATATTTTGACATGTGTTGAATATTGTAGCGCTCGCAAATTTTCAGCGAATATTTTTGCCCCAAATTTACCAGCTAACCAGCTTATTGAACATATTGACATCATTTCTCAAATAGTTAAATATCCGGCTTGATACATTGACAGTTTGACACTAACAAATCACGTTGATTATCTTCTCGTGTGTCCAAAGCGACTGTGGTAGTTTTTTTATTTCATTAAAAATTCTTTTAAATTCATTTGGATGCGATAAAATCGTATTGACAAAAACCATTGACAATTTTCTAAACAATTCACAATCGAAAATCGATTATAAACTATTTTATGATTATTACTAAAAAAAAATTTATATATATCCTTCATATTTATCTTTTAATTGGTCATAAGTAATCTGACAGGTCTAGTCAAATTTTCGGAAATTGTGGCAGGTATCTGATCTGGGATTTTTTTTAATATCCTAAATTGACCCATGCGGAGGAATGAGGGAAAAAATTTTCTCCTCGCCGTTGATTTCGGAAGAATTTCTCCGTGGTATAATTAGTTTTTTCACACGTATTTCCGCGTGTTTTTTTTGCGGAGAAATATTTCCAAAGTTTCTTCACCCAAGTTCATTCGGAGGAACGACGGAAAAATTTCTCCTCATATCGTTGATTTTGGAAAAAAAATTCTCTGTAGTAACACTTCTCCAGTGACATTCTCCTCACATGAATCTTCAACTGTTCTATATTCAACAAATAAAAGTGAAGATCGTTGAAAATTTTATCAAGCTGCATAGTTTAAAAAATAAATGAATATAGCTGCCGGAGTTTTTTCTCTTTCACTGATCTCATGCCGGAACAGTTTCTCCTTTATCGGACCCATGCCGGAATAATTTCTCTTTCACTGATCCTATGTCGAAATAATTTCTCCGCCATCAATCTCAAGGTGGAGTAATTTCTCCGGAAATGGGCCAAAAACGGAGTAATGCCGGAGTAATATTTCCACCAGGGAGGGTAAAGGATTAGGAGGGACCAAAACCAATAAATGTTGAGAGCCTGTCAATCTGGAATCTGGATGGTCGCCTAGTTGATGATGGTAGTTGAAGAATATCCAATAATAAAAATTCGAAGTACAGAAAAACTACACCACGGAGAAATTTCACAGTCAATAATATTTATAGGATTAGGAAGGTTAAAATAATAAAGGAAATAATTTAATATCACCAGAATTAATTTATATTTTAACTTGACTGAAATTTATTTTATTTATATTTATTATTGAAATATTAAATTGATTTTATTTTTATTTGTTTGAAAATTAAATAGATTTTGTATTTTATTTAATAGATTTTATATTCTATTTTAAAATGAATTTAATTATTTTACGATTTGAATATAACAAAAGTCGTCGCAAGAGTAAAGCTCCTTAAAATTATAAAATAAAAATTCCCATAAACTTATTAAATTAAGAAGGGATGATACCAGGTGGGAACATCTCCTGACTAATAGTAATTAAGGATTCCCATGATAGTCAGCAATTATAATTTGCTGAGACAATTCCTAACAATATTCACTAATTTCAACGGATGTTTAAATTTTAATATCGAGTTGCTTATATAAGGTAAAATTGTAACTACGGCTTAAGAAAATAAAATTTAAATAAAAAATAATATTAAAACAGGTAAAAAAACAAATATTTAAATAAAATGTCAATGGTGCAAAAGCTGAAATAATAATTATAAAAAATAAAAGAAAAAATTTATGTACTACTCGATATTAAAATATGTTCCTTGAATTTACCAAATATTATTTATTAATTAATTAAAAATACCAATACGTAACAAATATTTTTTTTAATTTGTTGTAATGTCAAAATATTTTAAAGTTAAAAAAAAAACTATATCTCAAACAATCAATGATTTTCTCAACAACAAAAAGTTGCCCAATTAAATTTAGAGAGACTTTTATAGTCGTTAATTTACTAATTTATTAAATCCACAATACCTTTGAAAATATCACTTGAGGCAATAATGGCAAGCATCACAATTATTTTTCTACAAGCCATATTATAAAATTAGCCAAAATAACAAATGATTAATTTATACATATTTAATTGCAAATGATTAACAATACAAATTATTCACTTAAAAAAGTATTTAAAAAAAAAATTAAATAATGGAGTTAGAAAAATGTGTGACTCTACTCGAATAATGAAAATTTTCTACTGAGAAGATTCAGAGTTTTCTTTTCCTCCGTTTTTCAGTTTTTGTCCTTGTCAGATGTAGTTTTTTGAAAGCTCTAATAGACATATTTTTCAATAAAATATCCAATGTCCTTGTCAGTCATTATACAAGTTGGAAATCGGTAAATTTGGACCTAGGTAAATTTAGGTTCAGATCTATGGCACCCTGCAGTGAGGGTCACGGTTTGTTATGCCTTTTTACTAATAATAATTTCGTGGACACAGGTAGATTCAGTTCCAAGGTTTCTAGTTTTGTCAAGTCATATAAAAGTAAAAAAAGGACTTTAATTTTTTACTTAGCCACTAGATTTTTTACTTAGCCTTAATGACAGGTGAACAATCAATATCTAGCTTAATTTTTCAACTAAATTAAATTAAATTTTTTTATTGTGTGTTTAAAAAATAAAAAATTACATGTGGTTTAAACGGTGCAGTGAAATTTTATTCAATGTTTGAACATAGATCAAAAATATCAATTGTTATAATTATAAAATGTGAAGCCAATGCAAAGCTGTGATCCACCATGATTCCTGAATGCTGTCGGCGTACTTTTTTTCTAACTGATTGATGATGTCATCAATTTCGAATTCAAATCTTGTTCCAATCTTATTCTTTCTTTTCATCTTTTTTAGCAAGTCTATATAAAATTCATTTTTCAAATCGGCCACTTCCAAATCCGCAATACGATTGATTATTAAGTCAATAATTTCAGGATTTAAATCCTTTAACTCATGGTCAATGATCCAATATCCCAGACTATGTAGGCGAGTACGCTCAATATCGTTACGCTTTAAACTATCCCAGACGATTTCTGCCTGTTTTTCAAATTTAGCATATTTCCTTATATCTGCTTGAAATGTTTCTAAAAACTCTCTTCTGGATAATTGTGGACTAGCTGCTCTAACTGCACAGGTTACTAAAATAAAAATTTTTTTATAGAATTAATAGTTTAAATTTGCAAATTTAGATACAATATTAAGATAATGAATAATTTAATAATATTTATAAAATCTACAATACTTTCAAAAATAACACTGGAAGCAATAATAACAAGCCATAAAATTGTTTTGTTAAATGCCATGTTACAAATTTATTTATTTAATATTCAGTAAAAAAAAAAATTAAATAATTCAGTTTGAGAAAAATGTGACCACACTTGAGTAGAAAAAGATTAACACTGAAGAGGAGAATGGAGATTCAGGTTTTTTTCTTGTCCTTTTCGTCAGTTTGATAGTTTTCTACAGTTCCATAAAAATTGAGAAGAAACCAGCTGATTTGGTAGGGATAGTTTTTATTTAGTTTTTTTTTTTTCATTTTTAAAACATTATATTCGCTAAAATAGATAGTGTGCATTATGCACGAGCGTGATTTAGTAAATAATATTTAGCAATGATTGAATACAGGTGCAAAAAATAATAAACAAATAAATAAATGCTCTTAAAAATATATTATTATAATAATGATTATACAAGTAAGAAAAATATGGAATAACAAATATACACAAATTCGTCCACATTTTGTGTAAATAAATAAAGAATGGCATGTATCAAAGGGTAATAATCGAAGCCATGTGTTTGTATGTGTTTTGATGATAATGAACCAACGCAATCATATATTATTCTTTTGTTTGTGTGTTTACATGAATTATATAAACATTTTGATTTTTTATTAATTTCAAATAATAAAAAATTTGTCATTATTATTGATAGTTTTTTATTGTTAATTTTACAATGTTGTTTATTTATAAATAAGATTTTTTCAACCAACAACAAATAAGTAATACGTTAATTTACTTATAAACAATCTAATTAAAGTCTAAACTGAGGATTATTATTTATTTATACGTAATCAAGAAGAGAAAAGAATTCATTAGTTAAAGAAAAAAAAAAATTCATTTCGATGTTTTTGTTGGTTTGAATATTATCATATTTGCTGAAAAAAATATTATAATTATTGGGAATAATGATGAAATATTTTGAAAAAAAATGATTCATCCATCATCAATATCGACACGAGAAATAATTTTGAAATAGTCATAAGTATTATTTGTTTATCATATTTGTGGATTTTTTTATTTTTCTATTTGATGCGTTGACCTGTTCTCGTATTTTGACTTATCAGTAGCCCCCGGCTTTCTATTTCGACTTTAAACTGAACACCTGATCGGTTTTTTTTAAAAAAAATATTTTTGTTATCTTTATAATATTAAAAGTAAAATTAATCATCTTTCAAAAGCAATATTTTAATCATCTATATGAAAATTGAATATTATTCGAAACTGATGCTTTTTCAAATTATTGATATTTAAATTGATTTATTTTCACATCTATATGGTTTTTTTTCTTTCCAATAACCCCATATTTTTTTTTTACCTATTCAACATTTTTCATTTCAATAACTATCATTTTTAAATAATCATCTTTTAGGATACATGGAACAACGGAAAAATCAAGTACTGTACTCGAGCCTCGAAATAACAGATACTCTGGATAAAGATTACAATGATCAGATTGGATCAGATTGACTCTGATGAAGAAGGTGGTGTTCAAATAGACAAAGATATTTATAAACCATTACCTCTAAACAAACTTCAAGATAAAAACAGTGGTGCT
Organism: Aphidius gifuensis; assembly: GCF_014905175.1. NCBI lineage: Eukaryota > Metazoa > Arthropoda > Insecta > Hymenoptera > Braconidae > Aphidius > Aphidius gifuensis. Next base: position 11,387,889 of record NC_057788.1, read on the forward strand.
AGACTTGTATTATTAATTAAATTGTAAACACAAATTTCAAGAGTTATGCGCTGAAGTCAAAATGGTTATGATACCAGAACGTTTAAATTTCTTGAAGACATAATTTGTACAACAAGATACAAATTACCAATTGAAATTAATGGAAAAAGTTGATTATTCATCAAAAAAAAGTATGTAAAAAACTAAATCGTTTAAATATCCTAATATAAAAAGGACAAACATCATCGGTCTTCCGGACATTTGATTGGTCATTGTCTTTTTTTTTAATTACTCTCATACGAAGTTCTTTCTGTTTGCCTTTTTCTATTATTTTTTTATTTATTTTGTTAGCAACGAAAAAACAAAAAAAAAAAGAGCGAGTAAACAAAATTTTTTTTGATATTTTTTATATTTTTTTTTAAAATTGACAAATTAAGCTAGCACAACTTTCTCAATAATCATCGGATCTCAATGCACTTGGGCTCAAAATTTTGCGCGAATTATGTGTTTTTTATGTGTGAAGGAATAAATTTGAAAGAAAATTTTTTTTAATATTTTTTATATTTTTTTTAAAAATTGACATATTAAGCTAGCACAACTTTCTCAATAATCATCGGATCTCGATGCAATTGGGCTTAAAATTTTGTGCGAATTATGTGTTTTTCATGTGTGAAGAAATAAATTTGAAAGAATATTTTTTTTTTTTACATTTTTTTAAAAAATTCAAATATTAAGCTAGCACAACTTTCTCAATAATCATCGGATCTCGATGCAATTGGGCTTAAAATTTTGTGCGAATTATGTGTTTTTCATGTGTGAAGAAATAAATTTGAAAGAATATTTTTTTAAAAAATTCAAATATTAAGCTAGCACAACTTTCTCAATAATCATCGGATCTCGATGCAATTGGGCTTAAAATTTTGTGCGAATCATGTGTTTTTTCTGTGTGAAGAAATAAATTTAAAAGAAAATTTTTTAAAATATTTTTTACATTTTTTTTTTAAATTGACTTATTGAGCTAGCACAACTTTTTTGAGAATCATAGGATCTTGATGCAATTGGGCTTAAAATTTTGTGCGAATTATGTGTTTTTTATGTGTGAAGAAATAAATTTGAAAGAAAATTTTTTTTTATTTTTTACATTTTTTTTTAAAATTGGCGTATTAAGCTAGCACAACTTTTTTAATAATTATTAGATCTTGATGCAATTGGGCTTAAAATTTTGTGCGAATTATGTGATTTTATGGGGAATATAAATTTGAAAAAAAAAAAATTTTTCTATTTTTATATTTTTTAAATTAAAATATAAGGTTGCAAAATATATACAGTGTAAATGGTCTAGGTAAATGTAGTTTAAAGGTCTCTTGATCTTTAATCATGATATAAAAATCTCCATGCTGTGTATTAATTAATAAAAATATATATACTATTCAGTTCAATATTTAATAATTTTAAAATACCGCTTAAGAATTCTCCAAGTCGGAAAAAAAAATAGTAGTTCGAGGCAAATATCCTACATAACCAAGTGCGTAGTTCACATGCTCTATGCTAGATTATATTTGCCCTAAACACGAGATTACAAGAAACGATTATAATTCAATCGTAACAACAATCATAAAAACGATTCTTTCCGATGATACTTTGGCAAACCCATCTTAATTTCTGCATAAAGTAAACATCTCACCAGGTTATTCGAACTCGAACTACAAGCACTGAAGGCAAGACTCTTGCCAACTTAACCATCATGTCTCTCGACTTGTTAATATAAAAAAAATAATTATAGTTCATTATTGATTTGAAAAAAAATTCAACTTAAATTTAAATTCCTCATTATGTCACTGCATTTACTCTTGTAAATATAAAAAATAATATATACTCAAAAATAATGTATAAATAATATATAATATATTTAATTCAAATTTTTTCCAAATCATATGATAAATAGATTTTTTATAGAGTGTGTAATTAAATTAAATTGGTATTATTAAGAAATATATATTTGAAAGATAATTAATCAAAATATATAGAGTGTAAATGGTCTAGGTAAATGTAGTTTAAAGGTCTCTTGATCTCTAATCATGATATACATATACAAGTTCTCCACAGTGTGCTATTAATCAATAAAAATATGACTTTATAAGGATAGGTTACGTCTTGGGGCTACTTAAATTATACCAGGTTCTAAATACATAAATTTATAAATATTTTAGACAGAAAAAAAATTCAACAATAATTATATGTTGTTGTGTTACTAATAAGAGCTGAGCTTATCTCAAAAATTAACGCAAAAAAAAAAAAAAAAGGATTTCGAGCTTTTTAATTTTAAAGATTTGTCATTTCTTAATTACAGCCAAGCTTAACTTTCATGGATTAAATTTTTATTTTTAAGAAATATTGATAAAAAGTTATTAATTAATAAAAATCCATGGAGATGAGGATTTTTTCTCGTGAAAAAATAAAACTACAAAAAAGGCTTATCTTTGATACATGGATTTTTTATTTTTTCCAAGACACGAACCCTTCTGTCATGTATTTTGTTTGAAAAAAAAATCATCCCCAAGCACTTTGAATTTATAAAACATTAAAAAAAAAAAGTCTACCCTTTTACAATTGACAAAAGGCGAATTTCGAAAAATAATAGTTGTATTTTTTCTGTTACAGTAATGCGACAATAAAAAATATAAAAAAATAAAAAATAGATAAATATTTAAGGCAATAATTTTATTCCCAAGAGATATTTTTCAGCTTTTTCGTTGTTAAAAAAGATTAGAAAAAAAGAGAATATTCAAGAGCTAGAACATAAAGTTGATGATTTAAAAAAAGAAAAAGAAACATCGGATAAAGAAAAAAATATTATTCATCGTAAAATGAAAGACAATGAAAATGAATAGAATTCTACGCAAGTTAAAAGAGACGAAGCATCAGCAAAAAATGGAAAGTAATTAATGTAATTGATCAAACAATGCATGCTGAATTAATTTAATGAAAAAAGAAAAACAAATATTTCAAATGTCAATACAAAAAATGAAAAATTAAAAGAATTATCACAACTTCTTGATAAAAATGCACAGACAAGTGAAGAATTTGACTCGACATACAGCAAACCGTGAAAAAAAAAATAATATTCAATGAACGACTTCGTAGTCTAAAAGAAAAATCAGCATCATTAATGAGAAAAAAGTACGAATCTTGAAACAAAAAGTAATATAACACGTCGTAAACAAATGATGATGCTATAAACCCTTTTTTTCACCTCTCTAACGTTCAATCTTTGAAAGTTTTTATCTTGTTTATATGTTGGCATCTGTTGGCATCGATTATATAGTTGTTTCCTGTATATCAAATTGGTGATTCGATGATTATTCAATCAACAAGCATCACGTGATTTTGTCATTAACAAAAATCATACGATTATATGATCAATGTGCCACACGGCACATTGCTTGCTTCAGCATCTTCGTCCATATATATAGCCAATGTATAGTCATTCGCGGGCCGTGGTCATTCGAAGTTAAATTTGATACACCTGTAATCTGTTTAACTTATTACAAATTTCATCAATTTTTTGTTTGTTACAATGATTGGTTTTTATTTGTATTTTTGCATATTGTGAGTATACTATTCATCCCTGCATTTATTTTTCATCTGAATATAAATAAGAAAAAAGATTAAAGCATATAAAAATTTTTATTTTTTTTTTAAATGATAGTCATTTGTCTTGAATAAATTGTTCATTAAGGGCCAGTTTTTTCATCCATAGTTATAGAAATCTACAAGCTCGACGCTCTGTAACCTATAGTTAACTAACTAATGATTAAATTACCGACTGTCTTCGATATAATTATAATTTTATAGAAAAAAGATGTCGCTACGTTGATATTATTGATTGTTTATATATAGGTATATTTGTTCATATATTATATTTTTTTATAATATTATAATTAAATTATTTAATTAATTAAATTACATTCATATGATACTTCATAAAATAAAATTCATCGTATCCAATATGAGGATTGAGAGCAGTGACTAGCATCAAACTTTCATTCATAATTTTGTCAATGTTATCAATATTTGGTTCAATTCCATCAACACAATTTTTAGTAAATGCTGAAGCATCATCACCAAGAAGTCTTGTTGATCTAAGTGTATTTGCAACCATAACTGGTTTCAATACATTTAATTCAAAATGTCCATTACTACCGGCAATTGTTGTTGCAGCATGATTTCCCATAACTTGTGCACAAACCATTGTGATTGCTTCACATTGAGCTGGATTAACTTTACCAGGCATTATTGAACATTCATTCATTCATTTTCTGGTAAAGATTTGGAAAGTCTTGGAAAAACACCCAAACCACAACGTGGTCCACTACCTAAAAATCTAATATCATTGGAAATCTAAAAAATAAATGAATAAATAATACAAAAATGTTAATTGTGTTAATTGTAATAATTTGGCGGTTTTTTAAATATCTTCATTATTGATACAGCAAGTGTATTCAAAGCACCATGCACTTCAACAATAGTATCATGTAAGAGCTTCAAATTTATTTGGAGTTGTGACAAATGGATAACTTGTTAATTCAGATATTCTTTTAGCTGTTTTTTCAGCAAATCCTTTTCTTAGATTGAGACCAGTACCAACAGCAGTACCACCAAGAGCAAGTTAAGAAAGTCTTGGTAGAGTACCTTTTACTCAACAAATACCATACTCAATTTGTGTTGCATATCCTAAAATAATAATTGTATGTATTTTTTTTAAACATCTTCTTGATTTAATAATTTTTTAAAAAAATATTCACCAGAAAATTCTTGACCCAATGTCAATGGTACTGCATCTTGTTGATGTGTTCTTCCAATTTTAATAATATTTTTTCATGCATCAGCTTGACATTTCAATGAAGCATGAAGTTTTTTAGGTCCAAGTAATAAAATATATTTATTTGATTGTGTGCCTGAACCAGTTTGCCATATAACTAATGGAAAATGATCATTGTATAATTTACCACTTATAACATCACCAGCAGCTTTACTTATTGCATCTGATACTTTTGGATCTAATCGAAATTCTTCATTAACAAATCCATTTGACATTTTTTTGTGGTGTTTGTATACAAATAAATATGACATTTGTGGTTAATGATTGGTTTTCATTTGTATCTTTGCATATTGTGAGTATTATACTATTCATCCTCGCATTTATTTTTCATCTGAATATAAATAAAAAAAAAGATTAAGGCATATAAAAATTTGTATTTTTTTTTTTAAATGATAGCGCTTTGTCTTGAATACGTTGTTCCTTGAGTATAACATAATTATAATTGATAAAAGTAAATAATTATAACTTTGTATTTTTTATCAACAGACTTTCATACTTAATATCAAACTGCAGTATGGCAGAGGACAACTTGAGTACTAGTGGCTGCAATGCAACAAACACCTTTCCAGTAGAATGCTCAGCATTGCGTGAAAATTTTTTTGTCATGATAAAATCACATCCATGTAAAATTGTGAAAATTTCACCACTTACTAGAACTGAGGTTCGTGTTACTGGAATTGATGTTTTATCATCCCAGAAGTATGAAGATATCTGCCGTTCAACCATGGATATCGTCGAAGTCGAGGAAAAATATTATACAGTAAGACAAAAAATTATACCATATTTATTTATTAATTAATATTAATAAATGAATCAATGATGCAATTATTAAATATTATTACAGTTATTAGATATACATGACGGTTATTTTTCCTTATTGTCTCGTGACGATCGTAGTATACTTCGTAACGATCTTCCACTTCCAAAAACTGATTTGGCCAAAGAAATAACTGCTGCTAAATCTAAGAAACTATCAATTGTTGTAATTATATATATCATTTGTTTACTATACGTTCATTAAATAAATTCAATTTTTATATTTATTTATTAACAATTAGATTTTTTGTCTTTAGTGCACTGTAACGGAAGCCTGCGGTAAAGAAGCTGTGACTAGCTTCGAAAAGTACTTTTTTACAGAACTGCAGTCGGCGCAGTCGAAATAATGTTTGAATTTCCAGAGTGTAGTAGAGGAAGTGCGTTTTTTGCCCAATCAGAGAGTCCGCTTACAAGTCTTACAACTCATTTGGAAGGGAAATGAAACACTCGCCAAGGCTCGTATTTGCCCCTTCAAATTCGTTTTGTGTGAGCACTTTCTGCGTGGGCACTTGGTAACGAATATACTAAAATTATGTTCAGTACTGTACACAACTTCCAATCAACTGCAATCAACTACCAATCGCTCAGACTATTTTTAAAAAAGCTAGATAATATAATTATTTTCTCAATTTAAAGCCATTTTAAATGAAATAATATTTAACAGAGTAAATTTTAATAAGAAAATCACAGTAATATAGTAAAAATTATTGATAAAATAAGTTTATTGACTCATTGGTCTATACAATGACATTTTAATTAAAAAAAAACTTGTTCTTATATTACAGTGGCAATAAATTCCTTTTTAAATTTAATTAATTACTCAAGTAATATATTTTTACATAAATAATAACTCTTCTACTCTGAATATTATTTAAAATTGATGCTTTTTTGAATTATCGATATTTAAATTGATTTATTTTCGCATCTATATGGTTTTTTTCTTTTTAATAACACCACATATATTTTTATTTACTTATATATTCAACATAAATTATGTTACATAATTATTTCAGAAACTATATCATTCTTAAATAATTAAATTAAATATCATATAATAAACAAGATCGCGCAAGCAGGCGTTCAGTCTTGTAGTTTGAAAAATGCGAAAATAAACGGTCATGTCGTATTTTATCGCTTTAAATATTCAAACACCATATTTGAGAAAATATAATAATGTATAAGACAATTAAAGATAGAATATATATGTTAACCAGCATTGGACAACAATTGTTTATATAATACGATGGAAAAATATTGAATACTATAATAAAAATATATCAAAAAATTACCTGGCATTACACAATTCACAGACATGACACTAGTGCAGTGTATAGTGATGGGTAATTTTTTATTAACTTTTTATTTGTTATTTCTTTTTTATGATTTAAATTATGGTGAGTTGAAGTATTAAAAATTTTATAATAAAAAAAAATATTTGTTTATATATCGATCGTGTTTTTTTATTTATTTATTTATTTATTTATGTATTTATGTATTTGATCATAACCCAGCAGTACATAGTACCATTACAGCTGGGTACAGGTTAAAATTACTGCACCAGGGTAGTAATTTAACACATTATATTATTAATATTAACATATTATTATATTACATTATTATCATACACAGTGAAAACATATTGATATTACTATATAGCATATTTGTATTTTTGTATTTTTCATATACGTAGAGGTTGATAATTATTACTTCAATGATACTAATAAAATTAAATAATTAGTCTATATATATTAGATATCTGTAAAATATAAATAACTAGATATTTTTTTATTTTCATTCTTTTTATAAAAAAAAAAAAAGAAAAATACATATAGTTACATTGAAAATATTTGTATTTTTTCTATACAAATTTATTTACTCTTAATTAATATTACATTTTTTGACATTTATAATTTATCATTAAAAACAACCTTGATAATTGAAAAAAAAAAGAAAAAAAATAATGATTAAGAGGAATTTTTTATTTTGTAGTTGGGTCGTTGACATATCCTGTAAAAAGAATAACACGTTCGGTTGCCAAAAGAAAAAGAAACGGACGATTTACATGTATGTCAAGAGGACCTCCATACGCTGACAAGGGCATAATACCCATATCTGTAAAAAATTTATCAAATTTATTAAATTATTCGTAACAAAAAAAAAAAAAAAATAATATTGCTTATGTAAAATTACGTGTTGCAGCAGCAGCTTTAGTGCCATCCTCATTTACTTCGATGAATGCTTGTTGTATAACTTTACTGATAGAAATGTCATTTTGTTCAGTGATTCCATGGAAATTGGCTTTGGATGTAAATGCATCTTTAATTCCCATCTTTACAAAAAATAATTTATTTATAACAAAAGAATAAAGTAAATTTAAAATGAAAAAAAAAATTCAAGTTAAAAAACTGAGTGGAGAGAAGAAAATAATGGATATATACATACTTTTTTCAAGTGCTCATTGAGTGATAATTTTGTTTCAATGATAAATTTTGGTAAATATAAATGCATTTTTGATTTATCAGTTGGATATAAAGACTCAAGTGTAACAGTATTCAATTTTTTTTGAATATCGGACAATGATTGTTCCCAATTGGGTAAAATGATAATCATGCTCATTGGATCACATCCATCTTTTGCCTATATATATTTGACAATAAGGATAAAATTTTAGTATTGAATTATTATTTTTGATGATATAATTTCAATTTTACCTGATAAGGAAGCCGAACAATTTCAGCACCAAGTCCTTCATGGCTTTTATAAAATATTTCAGAAGTTACTTGCATAGTTGGAACGTTTTTCGGAGTATTGTTATCAACATAGAAACTTTTGTCGAATGTTTTATTTTTATCGAAACTATGTTTCCACATTCCTTTGAAATATAATGCATTGATGAGAAAAAGATAGGTATTCATATCAATTTTATCTGCAAAAAATAAACAACATATCACATGATAATTATAATTTCTATCTATACAGAAAAATTTGTGGAAATTCCAAAGAAATTTGTTCACCACAAATCATTTTTAGAAGAAAAAATAATACAAAAATTGTTAACTCACCAGCTTCAAGAAAATTTTTGATTTTATTATTTGTTTGTTTTTCAACCCATTGATTCATATTTTTCACTGAATCAGTAGGATTTCCAAAACTCATGGATTCAAATATTTCTTCTGCATTTGTTTTATTTGAAATATCAACAGTATTATCAATAAATTGTTTACGTATTGTATAGCGATCGTTTATGTATATTTTATTTGCCATATTTAAAATGTTTTTATCCCACTTCTATTTATGAATACATAAAATAATGAATATAAAAAAAAATTTGTTATCTATTGTATTTTTTTCTTTTATTTTTAAATAATAATTCTTACCGATGTGATATCAAGGCTGCCATGTTCAAAGGTATCTGCTGATTCAATATGTAAAGCTTTTTCAAATTGATGTTTTGTTTCATTAAGTGATCCAGTGGAAAGAATCATTAACAACTGCGAAACACCGAATGGTGAAGAAATAAAATTACCAGTTTGGGTTTCCATTAAAATCTAAAAAATTCCACAATGAGTATTTAATATCTTGGTGCGGTTATAAAAATTGGATTTAATTAATATGCAATTTATTTTTAATAATTATAATAAAAATGTTTACTTTGAAAAGATCAAGAGACATTGCATTTGCTGCTTTTTCAAGCTTCTCCAATTTCGCAGCGTTGATAAAGCCATTGAAAAAGCCAAAAAATAATGCTATAACAACTAATAAAATCGCAAAAAGAACCATTAGTATTTAATTGGCATATAAAATTTATTTATTTAATACATATGCGTATATTTATACTCACATATTTTCATTTTTAGATCAGAGTAGACAATCAAAAGTAAAGTAAAATCTATTCAAATCTATTATACAGTCGTTCGTTGACTAACTTTATGTGTCGCCTTTTATTCGTGATGTGATTAGGTGTACTTTTTCATCGCGGGTTGTCTGGCGAGTTTCCACTTCCACAATTTGCCCCTCTTTTTTTTTTTTTACCCTTTCTACTATGTAAACTGCTCAATGCGGGAAATTTTAGTTTCTGCGCTGATAGGTTCAAGCATAATGATTGGCTCATGTTCTTATACACACACATTCATAGAATTTATTTAAAATTATAAGCATTTTGATTTTTTATTAATAATAAAATTAATAATAATCAAAAGTATGTCATCATTATAATAGCTTATATATTTTTTTTCAAGCATAATGATTGGCTCATGTTCTTATACACACACATTCATAGAATTTATTTAAAATTATAAGCATTTTGATTTTTTATTAATAATAAAATTAATAATAATCAAAAGTATGTCATCATTATAATAGCTTATATATTTTTAATTTTACAATGTTGTTTATTAATAAATTTATAAATAATATTTTTCCAACAAACAACGAAAAAGTAATACCTTAATTTACTTATTATATAAACCAAATGATTAAAACCAAAATCGAGGATTTCTTTATAAATAATCAAGATGAAAAAAAAATTCATTTTGCTGTTTTTGTTGATTTAAACATAACCACATAATAATTTTAGTAGTATTATTTTATTTTATTAGTATTATTTTATAAGTATTATTCGTCTATCATATTTGTGCGTTTTTTTTTTTTTTTTTTTTTATTCTATATTTGATACGCTGACGTGTTCTATGCTCTAATGGATTTCTAGTTATCATTAGCCTCCGGCTTTCTATATTTCGACTTTGAACTTAACACCTGATTATTTTTTATTTTATTTTTTCGTTATATCAGTATAATATTAAAAATAACTTTAAAAATAAAATTAATCGTCTTCCAAAAATAATATTTCAATCATCTATTAAAACTAAAATATTGTTTAAACAAAAAATAAAATCCAATATTATTTAAAACTGATACATTAGAAAATGAACTTGATGATATAAAAAAAAAAAAAATGAAACATGAGATAAAGATAAAGATATCCTGAAAGGAAAGACAAAATATGAAAAAATTAATAAAATTAATCAAACAATGCGCATGCTGAATTAATTAAATAAAAAAAAAAAACAAATATTGCGCGAATGTCAAACATATTGTATTAACAAACGACAAATAACTATAGTGAAGGAATAAAATCTCACAGAAATAACTGCTGAATTTGAAAATGGAGCAGTACTATTACTGTATAATTATATATATAGTTTGTCGACTTTACGTTCATTTAATGAATTAAATTTTATATTTATTTATTAACAATTTTTTGTCTTTTGCTCATTGCAACAAAAGCCTGCGGTAGAAGAGCCGTCACCACCTTCAGAAAGGAATAATTATGTTCAGTTAATATACTGTACACCTATTTTTAAAAATATACTTATACAACGACTTATGAATATTTTTTAACAACAATCTTGTGTTGCAATACCACCATGATCAATAAACCCTGGTATCCATGTTACCATTCAGCACCATCCATTCTATTCCATCTTGTTAATACATCTTGGATTGTAACTGTATAACCATGTCCTAAATGTATAATGCTCCAGGTGGTGTGGTGGTAATATCATTTTAAATGATGAATTTTCAGGACCATGAAAACTAGGAAGGACCAAAACCAATAAATGTTGAGAGCGCGTCAATCTGGAATCTGGATGGTCGCCTAGTTAGGAATTAAAGTCAATTTGAGGTCACTTTTTGACTTTACATGTTAATTACTTATAAAAGAAGTCAAAAAATTGAGTCGTATTTCTACCTGGAATCGTCCTCACAAAAAAAAAAATCGAAACAAAGTAGAAAATATTGAAATTAATTTTTTTTTAATGAGTTAAGTTCACCCCCCTGTCGCCATCGCTGAATCGAGCAAAAGGCTAACATCGTGACATTCTTGAGTACTTGACTCTGTGGTTATTCCACAAAATATCTGGCCAGCCCCTAAAAAGCAGGGTTACTCTGTTAAAAAATATATTCAGTGACGTGATGATTTTCGAAGCACCTGCAAGTTCTCAATAAACTTTTGGCAAATATTCTTCATGTCTTAAAATATTTAGAATTGTGGTACACAATATATATTTTCGATATTTTCTCGTTGTACTTTTCTGCGCTAGCAATTGAAATATATAGGTATTAATTAAATTTCTAATAGATTCGCGACGGAAGGGGACAAAATATTTGATGTATAATAAGGCACGGTAGTAGTAGTTAATCTCGTCTCACACATATTCTCATCAACACACATACAATATCGAAAAGCATATTGATTTGTTACATTTAATCTAAAAAAAAGAATACAATTGAAAATGTTATGTTTAAAATTTTTATTCAAAAATTCTCATGGATATATTAAACTCGACATACAGAAAATCGTGAAAAAGAAGAAATAATATATTCAATGAATTACTTGGTAATCTAAAAGAAAAATCAGCATCATTAATGAGAAAAAGATACATATCTTGAAACAAAAATTAATATAACACGTCGTAAACAAATGGATGACGCTATAAAGCAAAATTTACCCTTTTTTTTCACCTCTTCAACGTTCAATCTTTGAAAGTTTTTATCTTGTTTATATGTTGGCATCGATTATACATATAGTTGTTTCTTGTTTATCAAATTGGTGGTTCGATGATTATTCAATCAACAAGCATCACGTGATTTTGTCATTAACAAGAATCACACGATTATATGATCAATGTGCCACACGGCACATTGCTTGCTTCAGCATCTTCGTCTATATATATAGCCAATGTATAGTCATTCGCGGACCGTGGTCATTCGAAGTTAGATTTGATACACCTGTAATCCGTTTAACTTATTACAAATTTCATTACAAATTCAATTTTTTGTTTGTTACAATGATTGGTTTTTATTTGTATCTTTGCATATTGTGAGTATATATACTATTTATCCCTCCATTGATTTTCTATGTAAATATATAAATAAAAAAAGATCACAGCATATAAAAATTTGTATTTTTTAAAAAATGAAAACCCTTTGTCTTGAATACGTTGTTCCTTGAGTACAACATAATTATAATTTATAAAAGTAAATAATCATAACTCTGTATATTTTTTGCAACAGATTTCCATACTTGATATCTAACAGTATGGCAGAGGTCACTTCCAACGGTAGTGCTCGTGACGATCTTCCAATTCCGAAAACTAATTTGACCAAGAGCACTGGAACAAAAGCCCCCGGGAAAACAGTTACCGGTATTTTAAATACAGGCTACTCGGAGATAAATATTTTGAACTTGGCGTAAAGTATACCATTAAGGTACAACCAGGGAAAATTAAAAATAATGACGATTTCACGAATTTTATAGAGTAGATAATTGAAATAACGATACACCTTTTTCTTTAATCAGTTTTTTTGTTATAAGATGTTTTTTTGATTAATTAACTGTTAAAGATGGTCCTTTTTTTTGAGGTTAAACATAGGCTTTTATGGAAAATGATGTTTGGCTTTTCATAATACCCCATCGAAGTACTTGAAAAAATAATGCCATATTTACCAAAAACTAAAGGATAAAACTAGAAAAAAAGACGAAAAATCATCACCCAAATTTAGTATAGGTTTTAATATTCAATTTTAATTAATAGAGGATAATAAATTTTTGTCTTTGTCTAAATACTTCCAAAAATTCCGGTAGACTACAGTGAAAATTTAGATGAAATATAATAATAATCATTATAATAAGTGGGAATTAGTCGCTTTAATGACGTCAGCTATGATTTTTACGATACCACTACAGTAATATTTGCTGCGGATTTCTCTCCGTGTATAACTATTTTCACAATTTAAAGCCATTTTAAATGAAATATTATATAACAGAATAAATTTTCATAAATAAATCACAGTAATATGTATAGTAAAAATTGTTGATAAAATGAGTCTATTGACTCGTTGGTTTACAATGACATTAAATAAAAAAAAAAAAATTGTTCTTATATTATAGTGGCAGTAAATTTCTTTTTAAATTTAATTAATTACTCAAGTAATATATTTTTACATAAACAATAACTCTTCTTTCAAATGGACGCTAAAAAAAAAAAAAATTGTTATAAATAATTGTTAAATCATCTAAAACTTGTATAATTATATACTCAATAAAAATGACAATAATAATTTTATTTTGTTTCTGTAATGATCATGAATAAAATAATATAATAATTTTTATTAAAAATAAAATAAATAAATACCAAATTATTTTATTTATTAACAATATTTTTAATTGTGATATTTTTTGTTCTTTCTTTTAATTATTTTTATATTTTTATAAACACATATCGTTATGTTTTTTCTCATAGTTAACTTTTTTTTCTTCCTTACAAATTCAAGATAAAAAAAATAATGTTTCAGCAGAATTAGCGGCTATGGTGAAAAGTTAATTAAATACAATTATATATTTTTTTTATATAATAAATATATAACCCGCCACAATAAATTCCCTGCATTATCATTATTAATATTATATAGTTAGATAAGTTTGAAATTTGAATGATATTTATAATTTATTAAATAGAATAAATTGAAAAAATACTTAGTTAGATTTAACATTATTTATCAGCTCAAATTTTATCACCCATTAATATTTTTCATGTCAACACTTGATTTTTTCTAGCAAATGTCAATAAAAAAAATAGACACAAATATTTATACATTTTTCATGATTATACTACGGCGTATTTATTATTATAATAAATAAATTGGAAAATCAATAAATAATGTCACCAGTATTGTACACCAAGAATCAACGTCATTCGGCATGCTTTTAATTCAGTTTAATATAATTTTATTGTATTTTATTGAAAGTGGATATATATATTATATTTATTTCAATCATTATAATATATTTATCATTATATATTTATTTATACAATGATAAATATATATATTTATTATTATTTATTTATATATATATTTACTATTATTTATTTATATTTATTTATATTTATCATTATATTTATCAATCATTTTTGATAAACGAACGCTCGTTAACTCAATCAAATCAATTGATATTGCAATACTGATAATCTGATATTGATTGATTGATTGATCCAGTGGCTCGCTGGTGGAAGAATTATCCCCCCAAATGTTCCGTAAATTCCCCGCCAAGATCCTGATTCCTGCCACAAAATATGTGACGGAATGTTTAATAATCCACTATAATATTCGAAAGTTCTACCATATACAATTGTGAATTTTACAAAAACAGTCCGCCCCTTCTCTATTTTTTTTTTTTTTTTGATTGGATATGGTTGGATATGGTTGAATATAAGTGCTGTGAACATCGAAAATGGTTAACGAACCGAACAGATCAATTGTATATCATAATTTTCATGAGTCAAGAGTTCGGAAGCTAGACTTTATTTTGCCTTCTTTGTTTTTCTGAAATATATTCCATAGCTAAGAAACATATTTCAGGAAAAAAAAAAAGGCAAATGAAGGCTAACCGCTGCAAAAATGTAAATGATAAGCTTCACTGTGTTAAAAAAAACAACTACAGAAGAAATCGACTATAGTTTACAAAAATATCTGTCATAATTCATAAACTAAAACTACTTCATTCTAAAAACTGTGTCAGTATATCACGAATTGCATGTATCTTTTATAATTTGAAACTGAAAGTATTTCTAAGGTGAATCCATTTGTAAATATTGTGAGATAAAACAATAATAAAAAAGTTGTTATATTACATTTATCAAAAATGTGAATAGACATGAATAATGGATATGCATATAAAACTCGGTTTCATTGATAATTAAATTTTTTTATTGTTAAACTCTAATTACTAATCGTGCAGACACACTCCGGTGGAAATATTTCTCCGATCATTCTCCGGCATTCTCCGTCTTTTTTCAAAATTTTTTCCCGCCCGGAAAAAACCTATATATAAAAAAAAACCCAGTCTTAAGCCCGATCTCCACTCGCAAAGTTTTCGACCAAAGTTTTCGAAATTTATTACCAGAAACAACTTATAAAACTTGTTTTTGGAACTCGGACTTAAATCGAAAACTTTACTACTGACAATGGACCTTGGTCTTTAATAGTGGACTGATAAGTGATAGTCAAAAAAGAATTTTTTGTGCGAGATTAAAAAAAATTAGAGATATGCGCATGCGTACTAGCCCTTACTTGGTTATCAATTCAGCTTATTATTTTAATTAATTCATTAACATTAGGAAAATAACAAGACAATGTAGATCAATTTCAGCAAATCAAACTCTACAAAATAAGGATTAAAAGCCCTGTGATAATTAATCAGATTTTTTAATTTTGTTTAGTTTGAAATATGGTTCTCTTTTGACTTCTTCAGCGCCTCACACGGTTGTCATGGCACTAGATATCTGACAACAGCTGGCAAGTTGGCAACTCTCTCTCTGCTTGATCAGATCACGTCGATTTCAGTCAGTTTCACGACTGACGGGAAATCAGAAGCACCACTTCATTTTGATTCGGAAAAAAAAAAATAAAAAAAAATTGCAAAAAGTTGTTTAGTGTGTGTTGTTTGGCAAGATCGCAATGTGTATACCTAGTTAAAAAAAAATAATAATAATAATTTTACAAACATACCTATATATATTAAATGAATTGATTTCTGTTTTTACAAAACCCCAGGTTATCATTAAATATAATTGACAGCAACAACTGTCAACCTGGGTAAATAAATAAAAATAAAATAAATAAATAATCCACTCTGAAGCAATATATTCATTGTTGATTTTTTATATTTTACACATTTTATTTATTTTAATTTTACAATAACTACTAACGTCACTGGATAAATAATTTGTCGTCACGAGATTCAATTTGTTTGATCTTGATATACGCATTGCCTTGACAAATAATTAACTTAAAAAAATTGAATAACAAGTTAAATAACAACAGTGTTCAAATATTAATAATAAAAACAAATAAACCCCGAATAAGTCAATAATTTATACAACATAATTTATTAATTTTTTTAAAGGATATTAATAATTGAATGGTAAGTTAAATTTACAAAATAATATTTTTTTATTGAATTGCGTAACAGTAGGGTTTAATAAACGATAGGTTATACTAATTGATTATTCAACGTCAAAAAATCATAATAGTTATAATTCTACAATTATTTTATTACACATTTAAATGACATCTCTACATTTTTTATTGAAAATTTATTTTATTCATCAGTCATAATCAAGTATCATTAATGTTATTATAAATTTTTTTTTATTTATTTTACAACACAAACATACACACTCAAAAGTAAAGGATTATTGACTCTTTTTTACACACACATATTTTTTAAGGATGAATGATTCATAACCCCTTTGGTTTGTAAAAGTTTCTTTTTTTTTTTTTTATTTCACTTCAAGATGACTTATCCACGTCATATTGTGGAATTTTTTTTTTCTTGTTAATGAATAAATTCTAGAATTTAAATCTCTTGTTATGATTCATATAAATATTTATAAATAAAAAAAAAGTTTTACCTTTTTTTTATTAATTTTAAAAAGTGTGTCAGTTGAGTGTGTTTAGTTGGTTGATCATTCAAACGTATGTTAGTTTTTTTTAATTTATTTTTAATATTTTCTCTCTCTCTTGTTCTAATTGCTAGGTTAGGTAAATAATGACAATAACATTTAAATAAAGCTATTAATATTGTTAATTTTTTTTTGTAGATTTTTGATTTTTAAAATATAAATCATGCCTCTGTTCGGAAAATCACAAAAAAGTCCGGCTGAGGTTGTTAAGGCCCTGAAAGAAGCGGTCAATGCACTGGAGCGTGGAGAAAAAAAAGTTGAAAAGGTATTAATTATTAATTATTTTCTCTTGTATTACTTATTAAAATTATTTTTTTTTTTTTTAGGCTCAAGAAGATGTTAGTAAAAATCTTGTTCACATAAAAAATATGCTTTATGGAACTGCTGAAACAGAGCCACAAGCTGATATTGTTGTTGCTCAACTTGCCCAAGAATTGTACAACAGTAATTTATTACTAATGCTTGTACAAAATTTAAGTCGTATTGATTTTGAGGTATATTATTATAAATATTACAAATTATTTTATATATTTATTTCTAATTTTTTTTTGTGTATTATCTCAATTAGGGTAAGAAGGATGTCGCTCAAGTATTTAATAATATATTGCGACGACAAATTGGCACAAGATCACCAACTGTTGAATATATCTGCACAAAACCAGAAATATTATTTACACTTATGTCTGGGTAAGATACTTGCCAATTCAATTGATGATTAAATATTTAAACTATTGTTTTTTATAATAAAAATTGAAAAATTAATTTAATCATTTTATTTTTATAGTTATGAACATCAGGATATTGCATTAAATTGTGGTACAATGTTGAGAGAATGTGCACGATATGAAGCACTTGCTAAAATTATGATTTATTCTGAGGATTTTTATAATTTCTTTAGATACGTTGAGGTATCAACATTTGACATTGCATCTGATGCATTTTCTACTTTCAAGGTAATATACATTATTTATAAAAGGTGATTATTTTAATTGTTTAATTTTATTATTTATTGCAGGAATTATTGACAAGGCATAAAATACTGAGTGCTGAATTTTTAGAAGTCAATTATGATAAAGTATTTTCACATTATCAAAGGTTGTTGAACTCGGAAAACTACGTAACTCGTCGACAGAGTTTAAAACTACTGGGGGAATTATTACTTGATCGACACAATTTTGCTGTAAATTAATTCATTCATTATTTATTATCATATTACAATTATTTCCTTGTTTAATTTGATTAAAAATAATCAATTTTTATAATGATTTATTTATTTTTTTATTATGCTTTTTCAAGGTCATGACCCGATATATATCGAATCCAGATAATTTAAAATTAATGATGAACATGCTTAAGGAAAAATCACGCAATATACAATTTGAAGCCTTCCACGTATTCAAGGTAATTTATTAATTAGTTAAAAAAGATATTTCTATTGTCAAAAAATGTCTAGCAATTTTTATTAAATTTTTTTCTTTTTGATTTTTAGGTATTTGTTGCAAATCCAAATAAACCAAAACCAATATTGGATATATTATTACGCAATCAAGAAAAATTGATTGAGTTTTTAACTCGCTTCCATACAGACAGATCAGAAGATGAACAATTTAATGATGAAAAAGCATATCTTATTAAACAGATCAAAGAATTAAAGTCTGTCCATGAAAATTAAAAATCAATTGTTTTTTTTTCTTCTTTTTTTCTTTTTTAAGTTTTAACAATTTACAATTTTGAGGATTATTTTTTTTTTTTTGTTTTTTTTCACTGTAGTTGTAAATAAAATTTACATCCAGATTTAATTAATTAATTTACTACTGTATAATACAGACTCAAAACAACGTATGACATACTCCAACGTAAAAAAATAATTTTATGCAAAAAAACCACGAGAAACATAATGAAATTTATTAGTAAAAAAAAAAAAAGAAAAAATTTATTACGAATGATTAATCTAAAAAAATAAACGTAAATTAAATCGAATAATACTAGCCTAGTATGGCAGCTACAATAAAATTAAAAATAAAAAAAAAAAACAAATTTATATTGATAATAACTAATGAATAATTGCCTCGTATAAAATAATTAGTTGCAACGATGATAGCGGTTTAGTGATATCGCATATGTTGCGTTTTGTGATAACAAAGAATAAGGATATATTTTTTTTTTTTTTCTAATCACCTTGATTAATAATAATAAATGAATAAATAATAGCCCTGGCAAGCATTTTTAATTAAAAACAATAAATTATATTATTAATACTAGAAAGAAAAAAAAATAGAACGTAATAAATTTATTTATAACAAAATCAAATGTTAATTAAAAGAAAATTTATAGTTGAATTTTTGTTATTGTTAAAAAGAAAAATAAATACCAATCAAATATTGAAAAAAAAAACATAAACTAAAATATAATATGCATGCATATAATAATGATAATAAAATGTAGCTGCTATACTTTGATTTTAATTTCAATTTTTAATTAATTAATTAAATTAAAAATTTATTTGACAAAAAACAACAACACGCTGCATATGTATTAATTATATCAAATATAAATAAATTAAATAAACAAGCAACAATGCTTTATGCTTAAAAACAATAAAGAAAAGATGAAAAAATAAAAAATATTGTAATCCAATATATAATATATGTATAGAATTGACTGTTAATGAAAATGTAACGCCAAAATAATGATTATTGTTTTATTATTATATTTATTGCAATAAAAGTATTATTAAAAAAGGGATTACGTAAAAAATTTATAATATATATTTTTTTTTTTTTACATTCACAACTGCAAGAAATAAAAAAAAACCAAACATTCCACTGGTAATTAACAAAGTTTTTCGATCAATATAATAATAAATATTAAAAAAAAAAAGAAAAAAACATTCCAATTAATTATTAGATAAACTAAAATATTATAATATTTATAAATATTTAAAAATAAAAAAAATCATTGAAATCCTTGTGTTATTTTAAATTTGGCCATTAGGGCACTTATGGCATGATGAATTGTTGTAAAAATACGTGGACGTTTTGTTACAAATCCCCAGTCAGGTCTTGTGTTTGGTAATAAAATTGTTTTTTCAACTGACATTGTTCTTTTACCACCAGAAATTGTTAATTGTCCATTTGCTTTTCCATTGTTATATTTAACAGCTGTACCACAAATATTTTTAATAAGCCAAATTGTACGTTGATTATTAATAATTTCTTGGGCAAAATTATCATCACCAGCAATTAACCATAATAATGTTGCAAGATGAAGAAATAATTCATGTTCACGTTTTATTGTTGCATTTAATAATCTAGCAATTGTTTCCATGTAATATATTTCTCTTGTATAATGTGATGTTGTTGGTAATTTTGTTAATGTTATTAATATATTTGTACAACGTAAACAAACATCCATCCATGGTAATGAACGATTTGATTCTTCTAATATTGTATATATTTTTTCAACCAAACTATTTTCACAAAATGACAAACATCCAGATGGTGATAAACGTGTTAATGTATCAATACAAGCTAATCCCATTGATAAATGACCAACTGAATTATAATTTTGTAATACAATCATTGCATCACGTAGTTTATTTTCAACACTTGATGATGGTTTTGCTAATTCAGTTGCTTTTTTAGAACGTTCACGAAGTTTTGCAATTATTGGTGATTCAATTTTACGTATTTTATAACCACGCCATATTGATTGTATCAATATAACACTTTTTATTATTTTTTTTAATTTTTGTTTTTCAATATTGTCCAGCTGTCGTTTATTTAACCACCAATTTTCAATTTTTAATACAGCATATTTATGTTTTTTTAATAATTCATTTTGACATTTTTTCTTATAAATATAACGCCATAATATTTGAATTTTTATTACTGATTTTTTTAAATTATTATAATCATTGTGTATTTTTTTGGCAATTTTGTAGGCTCTATATCTTTGTTGAATAATTATTATTGATTTTTGTTTTAATTTAAAATCATTTTGACATTTTTCAGTTAATTTTTTTAATCGCCACCAATTTTGTATCACAGATGCTGCTTTTTCACATTTTTCTTTGTGTAATTTAACACGTATTTGTTGCTGAATTGAGATGATACTTGCATAAAATTTGATGTAATTTTTACGAATTTTTTGACCAGTTAATTTGGCACGATAACGTTGTTGTATATTTATTGTTGATTTTTTAAGTGCCAAATAATGAGCTCTTGTTTGTCGAGAAATTAAAAATGTTCTCCAATAATTTTGTATAATTATAACAGATTTTTTTATTTTGTTATAATTTCTTTGAGCTTTTATCATTCGCCATTGTGACTGTAGACAAATAGAAGCTTGATAAAGTTGTTGATACTCTTGATGACATTTTTTTGCTAGAATTTTGGCTCTCCATTTTCGTTGAATCTTGACAACAGCATCACGAAGATTCAGGAACGATTGCCTTGACTCTCTGGCTTCAATTGTTGCTCGATATTTTCTTTGAATAAATACAACAGCAAGTTTATGTTTTTCATATGCTCTTTTTGCAACAATCATTTGCCAATCTTCTTGTATAACAATACATGCTTTTCGCTATTGAATATAATTATTTAATACTAATCTACCAACTTTTTTAGCTCTCCAAATTTTTTGCAATTTAATTGCCAATTGTTGAAGAAGTTTGTAATCTTTTTGAACTCGACAAGCTAATTTTGTTGCTCTGTATTTTTGTTGAATCATTGAAGCTGCATTTTTTTGTTTAACAAATTGTCTTCTTGCTAATAACATTTTCCAATTTGCTTGAAGATAAATACAAGATTTACGAATATTTTGATAATTCATTTGTTCTTGTTTACAAAGTTTATTTGCTCTCCAACGATTTTGTAAATTAACAACAGTTTTATGAAGTTTCAAATATTCATTTCTAACTTCTCTTGCTTTAACAGTAGCCCGATATTTTCTTTCAATAATCAAAGTTGCATAATGAATTTTAATATAATTTTCTTGTATTTCTTTTCCAATTTTTTTAGCTCTCCATTTTCTTTGTGTTTTAATTATTATTTCAAGAATATCTTGATATGTTTTTTTAGCTTCACGAGCTGCAATTGTTGCTCTATATTTTCTTTGAAAAATTATAACAGCTGAACGTTGTTTATTATAATAATTTTTAATCTCAGTACCAATTTTATAAGCTCGCCATTTTCTTTGGATTATTATTGCAGCTTTATGACGTTTTAATTTTTCTAAATAGCTTCTTTGAACTTGTACCATTCGTAGTTGACTTTGAAATTTAATAATAAACATTTTTATTCTTTGATATTCTTGTGATTCTTTTCTTGATAAAAGCTCAGCACGCCAATGGTTTTGTATCACCATTGTTGCATTTTTAATTTCAAGATACTTTGAACGATAATACCAAGTTTTCTTCAAACATCTCCACCAGCTTTGGATACAAACTGCTGATTTTTTCATTGCAAGATACTCCAGATGAATTGATTTTGATTTTTTAATATTTCTATACCATCTTTGAATCTTCAAAGCACTCTCTTTCATTGAGGAATATTTTTTCTTGCTCAATTTCATTCTCCAATTTTTCTGTATAATTACTACAGCTTTTTTCAATGAGTTATAATTTTTTTGTGCTATCTGTTTGTTAATGATTGCTCTGAACCAGCTCTGAATGACAATAGCACTGTTTCTTTTTTGTTTATAATCATTTTGAATTTTAACACATCTCCACCAGGTCTGAATGACAATTGACGAATTGCAAACTTTCTTGAAATACAAGACATGATTTTTCGTCTCATGATGACGTCTCCAAGCTCGTTGAATGACTATTACATTTTTTTTAACATTTAAAAATTCATTACGTTGTGATTCTAGTAGCTTTAAACGAATCCACCATGAAGCAATAATTCTAGCAGCACTTTTTTGAATAACAAAATTATTTCTAACTTTTTTCATTTGAGCAACAATTCGCCACCAGCTTTGAATAATTTTTGTGGCTTCTTGCTTTTTCATGTATAATGATTTTGTAATTTTCATTGACTTATTAGCTCTCCATCTTGATTGAACAAATAATACAGTTGTTTTTAGTTTTTGGTAATTGTTAAATTGTCTTTTTGATGCTGAGGCATTTCTCCACCATAGCTGAATTAAATTAACAGACTTTAGAATATTATTGTATTTTTTTTGTTCAATTAGCATCATACGAGTTGCTCGCCAATGTTTCTGAATAGTAACAATTGCATTTTTCTTTGCTTCAAGCTGCTGACAATATGGTCGAGTTACTCGAAGTCTTCTAAACCATTTTTGAATAACAACAACAGCTTTTTGAGTATCCAAAAATTCATGTCTAAGTTTTAACATAATTTTTCTTTGTCTCCAACAAGCTTGAATAATTTTTGCTGCATTATTTTTCTTAATAATTTCAGTTTGACGTTGATTATTCAGTGTTTTCATTAATTGACGTGCCTTGAAACTTCTCCAAGAACATTGAATAACAATAGCAGCATTTAATTTTCTATTTTTCAAAAAATTACGTATTTTAATATACCATAATTTTGATCGCCACCATTTTTGTATAATCATTGCTGATTTTGAAAATCTTGGTGCTTGAAATTTATAAATTATTTGCCAAAGAAGTGATAATGTTTTTTCACGATGACCATCAGCAACTGCTTTAGCATCAATATGTCCAGCAATAATATAACCAGAATCACGTAATGCTGTTAATGCTAGTTCAGCATTATGAATTTTTTGTAAACGTGATATTGCTGGTACACGACAACGACATGTTAATGTTTTAAGTCCAGTTATTAATTCCATAACACGACATAATCTAACACCATCACGTAAATCAACTGATAAATCTTTTACAGCATAATCATATTCATCAATATATGTTTGTTTTTGTGTAACAATATAACCATGTGTTCTTAATATTTTTGTTATATCACCAACACCACTCAATGTTTCACGTGAAAATGTCAATAATATTTCTCGACTTTCTTTGTATGTTGCTTTTTTATGAAAAAGACATGGATCATGACCAATTAATTTATTATTTTTTGCATAATCAACAAAATAAACAAATAATAAAAATTTTTTAACAATAAATTTGTTTAAATTTGGTAAAAATGATGATAATTTAAGTGTCGTTAATGGATGTGAATGTTTTTGTTGTATGAATGGATCATTAAAAAATCTTGTTAATAAAAATTTTGTTAATCCAATTAAATCATTATTTGAATTAAGTGGTATTGTTTCACCATAAATAACTTCAAGACCAATTCTTAGCCATAACGGATTATAACTTAATAAAAGTTCAAGTATTATT
Source organism: Aphidius gifuensis (assembly GCF_014905175.1). NCBI lineage: Eukaryota > Metazoa > Arthropoda > Insecta > Hymenoptera > Braconidae > Aphidius > Aphidius gifuensis. Next base: position 11,412,421 of record NC_057788.1, read on the forward strand.
TTTTGTAATCCAATATCACGATTAAGATCACGATCTTGTCTAACAACAAATATACCACGTTCAACAAGTCCAGCTGTTGATGATAATACTTTTCTAACTTCAGCACGTGTAAAAATAGCAAGTGCTGCTTTTCTTAATGTATTTAATCTTGTATTTGTATGATATCTTGCTGATACAGCTTCTTTTGTTTCAGCAAGTGTTATATTATCTTTTAATCTTGATGATTGCCATACTTTAGCAATATCAATTTTAACTGTATCAATATCAGTATTTAAATGTTCAGGTGGTGTTAATAATTCATTAAGCCATTTTTTAAATTCCATTTCTTGTTGAAATATCCATTTTTCATCATAATAAAGTGTACTTGCTAAAAATGGATCCTCAGTCATTGTTGCAGCAAATGGATCTGGATTATGAAATATAAATTCATTTGGATCATACATTTTAACAATTGTTTCTTTCTTTTGTGGTTTTACAACTGTTTTATTTAAACCAGCTAATGATAATTTTTTTATTCTAACTGGTGGTATTGTACATCCACCTCCAGGACTTTTTCTAATTGAATTATTAACAATTGATTTTTTTTTAATAACTGAATGTTGTAATATTGATTTTTCTTTATTTATTTTTAATGTTTTTTTTGGTGATATTCGTTTGATAGACGTTGATGTTGATGTTGTAGATGATCGTTTTATAGACATTGATTTTTTAATATTAACTCTTTTTGTTGGTGATATTTCAAAACAAAATGCTGATTGATTTGATGATGAATAATTTAATGTTCTTGTAAATGTTTGTGTTGTAAATGTAACTTGTTCTTCAATAATTTTATCAAGACCATTACATTTACTACGAAATACAGATGATGATGCTTGCTGTTGCAGTTGTTGTTGTTGTTGATGTTGATGATGATAAGCTGTATCTTGATTTTTAACCCAAAGATCAGCTTCAAGAACATCTCTAACTGATACATTTTCACCATACTGATATCGAGATACAGGTGATGATGATATTGGAGTTGCTGGTATAATCAATGAATCCATACCTTTAACTGGTGATATTTTGCCAAAATTATCAACAAGTTTATTTGGTTGTAAATTGATACTGGTTGGTCTTATTGGTGATTTATCATACTCAAATGTTTCATTATTATTTACAACAACATCAGATGAATTTATTTCAAATGTTGTATTTCCAATTGATTTATCTGTATCGCTTTTTTGTCCAGTTGAACATGCATTTATTGATAATCTATTTGTTTTAATTGGTGTCACAAAATTTGCTAAATTATCAATCATCATTGAAAAATCAGAATGTGTTGCTTTAAATGTTGTTGGTTCTGGTGAATATGAACGATAATCATCATCGTAAATTTCTTCTTCAACTTCCTTAGTTGTACATTTATATTTACAAAATTTTGGATTTTGATTAACATATGTTTCACGACGTGGATCAACATCACTATCATCAAATGGTGATGGTAATTCATGATGAATATTTGGATGTACAAATGTCTCACGACGTAGTTGATATTCATGATTATTATTTGGTGATGTTATACCATTACCAGGAGAAAATTTTATGTCTGATGTTATTGTTGATTTAACACGATTATTATCATTTTTAATTGGTGTTAATTGATAGCTACTTATATCAAATATACCAGATATTTCAGTTGGTTTTGATGATACATCAAAGTGTTTTCTTTCAGATCTTTTTTGACAATTATTTTCTTTATTTTCTTGACATTTTAATGATGATAATGATTGTTGATTATTGTTAAATGTTTGTTGTATATTATTATCATTTGTTGGTGCAAGAATTCGTGTTTTTGTTTTTGTTTGTATTTTTTTTGCTTGAGTAGCTGTTGTTATAATGGCAATGTCATGTTTTATTCTACGTGAATCAATCAATTGTAGTGTATCACGCCATGATCCAGCTTCTTTTGGAGTCCATGATATTGTTAGCTCTGCTTGACTCTCAGATGGAATGCTTACTGTCCATGGATTTAACAATATTTTTCTCTCATCTGGAGGCAGCTTTGAGACTTTAACCTGCAAAAAAAAGGGATAAGTAAATTTGGCATTGCATGAGGAGATTGTTTGATGTTCAATTAAGATTAAAACATACATCTAGCTGTCGATTGCCTGGATTTTTAATTAACAATGTTGTTGATGCTGATGAATTGACAGTTGTCTCAAGATTTATATGAGTTTGAGGCTGAAATGGCGCCAAAACCAGAACTGACTGGGGCTCTGAATGATCTGTTGACAATTTTTGAGGCTTTCTTGCCTCTGGAGTAACATTTATCTATTAATTTATCAAAAAAATACATTAATAAACAACATAAAGTCACAGAAATTATAAAATAAACAATTGGGTTAATGACAAACCTGGAAAAACATTGTTTTTTTTTCTTTGTTAATAACAAGGTTGATTAAATATTATTTTATCACTAAATACTAAATTGTTGTTAACATTTTGAGACACTTTTAAGACACTTTTAATAAAACAATAAATAAATAAACTTTTATAAAGTACAGAACGCTTGGGATGAATCCGGTTTTTTTGTCGTTTTTGATGACAAACGGTTGAGTGTGTGTGTGCGTGATAAAATTTGAATTCTCAACTGTTTACGTGTGTTCCTAAACTCACCAAGATGGCGATCAATATGGCGGCGATAATTCCTTTTGCGTGTTCGTAAACCACTTTTTTTGAATCACTATTTTTTTTTTCAGACAAATTGAGGGTTTTATTGCAAGTAGCAAGTAATAATTTTATAATTTTTGGCTTTTAAACGAGGAAAAAAAAAATAAATAATTTTTATACTTTATAAAGCTAATTTTTGAAATACTTTTATAAAGTCAATTTTTTAAATTATTTTATTAATGATTTGAAAGAAAAAATGTTTGAATTAATAATGCCAGCAACAATATAAGAAGTTGAATAGGTATTAAAAATTCTAAATAAATAATATTATAAAAAAATAAATAATATTTAATCGTTTTATTTATTTGACTTTTTTTTTTTTTATCAGGTAATTTAGGTATCTTAAAATAACAAAAAACAAAATATGAAAAAATGATATTTCAAGGGAATATTTTAATGATAAGAACAAAATTGTTTTTAAAATTTTAATAAAATTATATTTCACAAAGATATATAATTATTTATTTATTTTTAATTAATTATAAGGTGAAAAAATCACCATAAATCCAGGTTTTAATTAGCTGATGAATTTATTCCCAAAGGGACCAATCGATATGTTGTGGTTTAGCAGGACCTGAATAAATAAAGAAGCAAAATTAACGCAATTGATAAAAAAAAAAAAAAAAAAATGCAATTATTCCGGTAATAAACTTACCCATTTTGCTGTTGATATAAAAGCAGAGATGTAAAAATGGTCCATCAATTTTTAATGTCTCATAGAGGTCAATTGTTTGATTTACTGGAACATTTTCGTGGGACCAGACAAGTTTATTGTTTGGACCTTCAAACAGCTAAAATGACATGTAAGAAAATAGATAATATAAAAAAATCTTTTTTAATAAATAAATACCTTAATGTTGACCCATTGATAAAAAATAGGTTGAACGTTGTATACCAAACGTATTTCACGCTGATGATATGATTCGTGTCTTGTAAGTGTAATTACTTGACAATTTGAATCATCGGATTCATGTGTAGTCGGATTATATGTTTTACTGTCTCCATATGCTATCTGTTTCGTGTCCCAAGCTCTGGCATTTACTATAAATGCCAAAATCAATACGCAAATAAATTTCGTTGAAATCATCATCTTCAATGAATTCAATAATTGAAAGTTATTAGAAATAATTTAATTTTTTTTTACGTATATATATATTATTTCTTTTATTGTATTTAATAAATTTTTACAAATATTGGTAAGAAATTTTCAAAAGACTGAAATAAAAACATTTTTTTTAATTTGCTTTTAAAGTGAACTGATAATTTTTAAGGATTATTTGTCAAGACGTGATTGGCGAACGTTGTGCATTACTATGTATTTTATTATTTTTTATTTATCTAAAATAAAAATATGCATATATGACTACAGACTATAAAATTTAATCGTAAAACCACGTTAATTTTATATAAAAAAAAAAACATACATATATAAACTTGTCAAAAATATTTTAACTTTTAGATAAAAAAAAATACGTTTATTTATTATTTTTTGTTTTTTTTTTTAATTTTTATTTAATTGAATTTTCGATATTTTTCATGAGGTGATGATGTTTGTATATTAAAAGCTATGGTCGTCAATGAGTTTTAATGACGATATTATTCTATAACAAAAATTGTGGAAGAATATGAACGTTCATTATTTTTAAATTTAATTTTAAAGTTCTTGAAAAAAAAAAATAACCGAAAAATATATTATCTATAAACTCAAAATTAATTTTTATTTTTTTTAGTGACTTAGATCAATAATTTTTTAAATTAAGCATACCAGTCGTAAGCTATGAAATAGATACAGTCTCTTAAAAATAAAATAGATATATTATTTATAACCGTTTTATCTATCAATTTTTTTTTTTTTATCAGGTGATTTAGCTATTTAAAAACACAAATATTTCAAGAAAATTATTTTTTATATAAGCAACGTGAATAAAAAAGCGAAAATGTAGAAAGTTTTTTTTATATTATTGACATCAATTGTTTCATTTACTTAAGCATCTTCTTGGTACTTTCATCTAATAACTTTCATCATAGTTGGATCACCTGTAAACAGCTAAAATAATTTTTAAATAGATTTTTTTTTATAAATAACTATACATTTAATAATTTTTTAAAACTTACAATTTAAGTGATACGAAAAAAATAACACCCTCAAAATAAAAAAAAAGATAATATTTATTAGTTTTATTTATTGAACTTTTTTTTTTATCAGGTGATTTAGGTATTTTAAAATAAAAAAAATAAAACATGAAAAAATTATATTTCAATAGAATATTTTATTGATAACAACGAAATTGCGTTTTAAAATTTTAACAATACCACATTTCACAAAGATATATATAATTATTTATTTATTTTTAATTAATTTTAAGGTGGGAAAATTCGCACCGTATAAATTCGAGTCCTGAATAGCTGACAAATTTATTCCCAGATGGACCAATTGATAAGTTGTGGTAATCCATATTTATCTAGATTAAAAAAACAAAAAAAATTTAACGCAATTGATAAAAAAGAAAAGAAATGCAATTACTCTGGTAATAAATTTACCCTCTTTGACGTGAACAAAAAAGCAAAGATGTAAAAATGGATTATCAATTTTTATAAATCTCTCATAGATGTCAATTGTTTGATTTACTGGAACATTGTTTTGGTACCAGACAATTTTATTGTATTCTAATTGACCTTCAAACAGCTAAGATGACATGTAAGTGAATATATTTTGTTTATAAATTTGACAATTTTTTTTAAACTTACAATTTAAATAATATAAAAAAAAATTTCTTAAAAAATAAATACCTTAATGTTGACCCATTGATAAGGAATAGGTTGAATGTTGTATACCAAACGTATTTCACGCTGATGATATGATTCATGTCTTGAAAGTGAAATTACTTGACAATTTGAATGATCAGATTCATCTGTAGTCGGGTAAAATGTTTTACTGTCACTATATGCTATCTGTCTCGTGTACAAAGCCCTGACATTCACTATGAATGCGAAAATTAATACGCAAATAAAATTCATTGAAATCATCATCTTCAATGAATTTATTTATGATATATTTAGTAATTAAAAATTATTTAAAATAATTAAATTTATTTCTACGTATATATTTTTTCTTTTATTGTATTAGTTTAATTTTTGTGGATATTTATAAGAAATTTTTAAGAGACTGAAATAAAAATATCTTTTGTCATTTGCTTTTATAGCGAGCTGATAATTTTCAATGATGATTTACCAAAATGTGATTGGAGAACGTTGTGTCTTGCGATATTTATTATTTTATATTCATTTAATTATATAAATATATATTATATACTTCAGCCTATAAAACTTAATCGGTTTTTTTTAATATCAAGACGCCAATGAGTTTTAAATACGACATTATTCCATAAAAAAATTAATAGAAGAATCTGAACGTTCATCATTTCTTAAATTTAACTTTAAAATTAAATTTAAGGAATAATTATTATAAAAACATAGGAACATTTATAACTGAAAAAAAATTATTATTTAAACTCTATAAATTATATTTTCTCTTATTTTTTTAATGATTTGGAACAATAATTTTTTTTAATTAAACATCCCAGCCGTAAGCTATGAAATAGATATAGTCTTCTAAAAATAAAATAGATGTTATTTAACCGTTTCATCTATCAAACTTCTTTTATCAGGTGATTTAGGTATTTAAAAAAAATAATATTTCAAGAGAATATTTTTTTATAGAAGAACAGTATTGTTTTTAAAATTTTAACAATATTATATTTCACAATGATATAATTATTTATTTATTATTAATTAATCATAAGGAGGAAAAATTGACCATAAATTGAAGTCTCGAGTAGCTGACGAATTTAATTTCAGATAGACCACTTGATTAGTTGTGTTACTCCATATTCACCTGAATAAAAACAGAAAAAATATAAACACAGTAAACGTAGCCTTGTTTGACGTCAATAAAAAATCAGAATGTTGAAGTTTTATTTTATATTATTGACATCGATTGTTTGTTTTACTGGAGCATTGTGTTAGGTACGAGATAATTTTCTTCTTCGTTGGATCACCTTTAAACAGCTTAAATAATTTTTAAAAAAATAGATTTTTTTCCATAAATAATCATAAATTTAATGACGTTTTAAAAACTAATATAGTCGTAGATAATTTTTAATGACGATTAGCTGATGTCTCGATTAATAAGCGTTTTTGATTATATAAATTTTTATAAATATATATATATTATATATATATTACTTTGGGCTGTAAAAGTTAATCTTCCTTTCCTATGATTTATGAATTATGTCACCACGTTATATCTATTTAAAAAATCATATATATATGTATCTATAAATTTGTTGAAAATAATTCAACTTCTAGAGAAAGACAATTCTTTTTTTTTTTGCAAGTTTCATCTAAATAAAAATACATCGTTTTTATGAGGTGATGTTGGTATTTTAACACTTATGATCTTCAATAATGGGGTCTTGAAACTTGTTTAAAGACAGATATTTTAACTCTCAAATAATATACCTGCAATTAATCTGTATAAAATACCGAACATAAAATTTCTATAATATTTCCAGACCAATAATAACTATATTTATAAGATCATTTTTCTCAAATAAGTATTGTTCGTTTACAATTATTTTGTAGTATATTCATTTTTTTTTTTGTGTGACAAGTTGTGTGTAATTGGTCGTAATTATATGTATAAACATTTTAATTATAATCCTTTAATATGATAAAAATATACAATTATTTAAAATGTATATGTTTTTAAATTTCAAATTTTTATATTTCCCGATTAAAAGTAGTTATTGGCACCGTCCCGTTTACTTCAAACATATACTCTATAAATAATATGTGCACAGTATAAAGTATATTTGGAGTAAACGGGATAGTGGCAATAGCGCAACTGATAGCTAGCTCGGAAGTCTGAACTCGTTAAAAACGTTATTATGAAATTCAAGAATGTATATGGAAAAAAACCACATAACTATAATTTGGTTTTTGACGGTATCTACCATCAAAGATATTCAAATTTCCAATTATTTTGGTATACCAATTATATATAATTCGACTGTCGTCTAATTTTGCTGGACATTATTTTCAGTTTAGTTTATTTATACTAGAGTGTGGTCACCATTGTCCCTGCATTGCTGGACATTTTTTTTCTTAAATAAATTCTCAGATTTTTCTTTGATTTTTTTTCGCAGTTCTACTGGAGAAAATGCGGAGAAAAGCAAAGAAAAATATTGGACAGAAACGAAGAAATAACGGAAGAAAGCAGAGGAAAATTTCTCCATAGAGTATAGCTGTAATGTTGAAAACATTATAATTAATTTAATGTATGATTGATTTAAGATTTTTTTTTTTTTTTTATGTATTGTTACGAATAATTTAACAATATAATAATTTATCCTCTATAATATATAATATAATATAATATTTTATCCAATAAATCATTAACAAAATCATTATTTTGTTAATGATTTATATTAGATAAAAAAAAAATTAGTAATGCCAGCTACAACATGAGAAATTAAAGAGGTATATGTATACTTATAGTATTCTTTTCTATATAAATATATCTAAAAAATAGATATTATTTAATCGTTTTATTTATTGGACTATTTTTTTTTTATCAGGTGAATTAGGTATTTCTAAATAAAAAATAAAACATGAAAAAAAACGTTTCAACAAAATATTTTAATGATAACAACAAATGTGCTTTTAAAATTTTAAAAATATCATATTTCACAAAAAGTATATAATTATTTATTTATTTTAAGTTAATTTTAAGATGGAAAAAATCACAAAATCCAAGTCCTGAATATAGTTGACGAATTTATTCCCAGATGGACCAATCGATATGTTGTGGTAATCCATATTTGTCTGAGTGAAAAAAAAAAATAATATTAACGCAATTGATGAAAAAAAAAAATGCAATTATTGGTAATAATTTACCCACGTGAACATAAAAGCAGAGATGTAATAGTGCTCTATTAATTTTTATTCCCTCATAAATGTCAATTGGTTGATTTACTGGAACATTTTCTTGAAACCAGATAACTTTCTTGTTTTCTATTTCACCCTCAAACAGCTAAAATGACATGTTAGTAAATATATTTTGTTTATAAATTTGATACTTTTTTTTAAACTTACAATTTAAATAATATGAAAAAATATTTCTTAATAAATAAATACCTTAATGTTGACCCATTGATAAAGAATAGGTTGAATGTTGTATACGAAACGTATTTCACGCTGATCATATGATTCATGTCTTGAAAGAAAAATTTCATGACAATTCGATTGTTCGGATTCATCTATAGTCGGATAAAATGTTTTACTGTCTCTATATGCTACCTGTCTCGTGTCTGAAGCCCTGACACTTACTATGAATGCCAAAATTAATACGCAAATAAATTTCGTTGAAATCATCATCTTCAAAGAATTCTTTTGAGATATATTCAGTAATTAAAAATTATTTGATTCAAACAAATTTATATTTATACGTATATATATTTTTTTTTTATTGTGTTAATTTAATTTTGGATATTGATAAGAAATTTTTAAGAGACTGAAATAAAAATATCTTTTGTCATTTGCTTTTATAGTGAGCTGATAATTTTTAATGATGATTTGCCAAAAAGTGATTGGTGAACGTTGTGCCCTGCGATTTTATTATTTTATATTCATCTAATTATATAAATATATATGACTTCAGGCTACAAAAGTTAATCGTTTTTATTGGTATATCACGACGTTATAACATAAAAATATATTTTTACATTTAAAAAAAGATACATGTATGCATAATCTTGTCGAAAATATTTCAACTTTTGAATGAAAAATTGAATATCTTTTTTTTTTTGCAAAATTTTTTATTTAATTGAATTTTTGACATTTGTTATAACTTATAACTTATAACTTATAAGTTATGTTTTGAATTTTTAAGTTATGTTTAGTTATGAAGTTTTGAAGTTTTGAAGTTTTAAGTTATGTTAAGTTTTGAAGACATTATTATTCCATGAAAAAAATCGTAGAAGAATATAAACGTTCATGATCATTCTTTAAATTTAATTTTAAAGTTCTTGAAAATAAAAATGACTGAAAAAAATTATTATTTACACTTTAAATTAATTTTTTTATTATTTTTTTAATGATTTGGATCAATAGTTTTATATACATTAAGCATGCCAGCCGTAAGCTATGAAATATAAATTTTTGAATATATAAGATATGTACATATGGGGCATTATGGTCAAATCACGGGGTCATCACTTTGACCCCTGATTTTGATAATATGAGCTATTTTTAGTTGAAATGATTTTGACTGAAATTAAGCCTCTAATTTTTTTAGATTTTTTCATTAATTTTTCTAGACTCCATCATCTTGAATATCACTAATTTTGCAATTTCTCAAAAAGGACCATTTTTTTTTTTCTGAATTTTTTTTCACAGAATCAGGTATACAATACACGCATTTTAATGCAGCAAAAATCTGGGTCCAGAAAAATAAATATTTTTTTATTTTTGAAATTTTTATTTTCAGCAAAAAAAGTTTCTAAAAATGCCGAAACAGAAAATTTACCAAGGGAAAATCTAGTTTTATTTTATTATTTTGAAATCAAAAACTTATATATTATAAACTTATATTCATTCTGGAAAAAAAAAATTTTTTTTCTTGAAACAAAAAATTTTTTTGCTGAAAAAAAAAAATTTCAAAAATAAATAAAAATATTTATATTTCTGGACCCAGATTTTTGCTGTGCTTAAAATACGTGTATTGTATACCTGATTCTGTGAAAAAATTCAGAAAAAATGGTCCTTTTTTGAAATTGCAAAATTAGTGATATTCAGAATGATAGTCTAAAAAATTAATGAAAAAATCAAAAGATTGAGAGCAATTGTAAAATAACAAAAATAACTCATATTATCAAAAATCGTGAAGTCGATGAAACAATTTGATAATGCCCCATATATATTACATTGGGCTTTGAAGGTTAATCTTTTTTTCTTATGAATTGTGTCACCACGTTATTTGTTTGAAAAAACATATATATATATCTGTAAACTTGTTGAAAATAATTCAACTTGTTGATAAAGGAAATTCTTTTTTTTTTGCAAACTAATTAAATTTTTATCATTTTTTATGAGGTGATGTTGGTATTTTAGCAACTATGATCTTTAATATAATAAGATCTTGTTTAAAGCCAAAAATCTCAACTCTCAAATAATATGCCTGCAATCAATCTGTATAAAAATATTGAAAAATAAATTACTGAACATAAATTTTCTAATATTTCCAGACCATGGAATGATAAAAAAAAAAATTTCGCATTTATAAATGTTATTTACGATCATGGCGTTTTATTTATTATTAAATTGTTCAATGTAATTTTTTTTTTTTTTTTGGTCAATAAATTGTAAGTATTGTTCGTTTATAATTATTTTGTAAAATTTATTTTTTTTTTTTGGTGACAAGTTGTGTAAAATTGGTCGTAATCTTATAAAAATTTTAATTATAATTTGTATATCTATGATAAAAATATACAATGATTTGAGTTGTATTTTTTTAAACTTTAAATTATTATTTACCGATTGAAAGTGGCTATTGGCATCAATCATACTCTACTCTGTTAAGCAAATGTTTTTAAGGAAATAATGTTGCCGAATGAATAAATCCGCAGTGTTGATTATTTTTCCAGCTATTTGACAGAGTAAATAATTAATAAGGAATAGGTTGAATGTTGTATACGAAACGTTGTTCATGTTGACGATATGACGCGTGTCTTGGAAGCTGTGACCGTCAATGAGTTTTAAAGACGATGTCATTCCATAAAAAAATTCACAAAAGAATATGATCGTTCATCATTTTTTAAATTCAATTTTAAAGTTCTATTATTTTTTTAATGATTTGAATGATAATAATTTTTTAAATTAAGCGTACCTGCAGCCGTGAGCTATAAAATAGACAGCCTTCTAAAAATAGAATAGATATTATTTAACTGTTTCATTTATCAAACTTTTCCTTTTATCAGGTGACTTAGGTATTTCAAAAAAATGATATTTTGAGACAATATTCTTTTATATAACAACAGAATTGTTTTTAAAATTTTAACAATATCATATTTCACAAAGATATAATTATTTATTTATTATTAATTAATAATATATAATTAATAAGGAGGAAAAAATTACCATAAATTTAAGTCTTGAATAGCTGACGAGTTTAATCCTAGATAGACTACTTGATTAGTTGTGGTACTTGATATTTACCTGAATAAAAAAAGAAACAATATTAATGTAATAAACTTAGCCTCTTTGATGTAAATAAAAAGGCAGAAATGTTAAAAGTTTATTTTATGTTAATGACATCAATTATTGTTTGATTTACTGGAGCATGTTGGTACCAGATAACTTTTTTCTCGGTTGGTTTACCTTTAAACAGCTAAAGTAATTTGTAGATAAATAAGTATACAATAAATAATTTTTTTTAAACTTACAATTCAAGTATAATCCAAAAAAATAATACCCTCATGTTGACCTATTGGTGATCATATGACTCAATTTATTTAAATTTTTGTGGATATTTTCAAGAGATATTTGAGATTGAAAAAAATCATTAAACAAACAAACTTTTATAGTGAACTTATATAATTTTTAATGATTATTGATGAATGTATTGTTCCATTGATTTTTTTTTTATTATATAAATTACTAAATATATATTACTTATTGCGGGTTATAAAAGTTAATCATTCTTTCTTATAAATTATGTCACCACGTTATCAATTTGAATAAAACATATATGTATCTGTAAACTTGTTGAAAATAAGTTAACTTTTAGATGAAGAAAATACTTTTTTTTTTTGCAAATTTTATCTGATTAAATTTTCATCTTCTTTTATAAGGTGATGTTGGGATTTCAATACCTATATATGATCTTCAATAATATAGGGTCTTGTTCAAAGCCAAAAATCTCAACTCTCAAATAATACCTGCAATTAATCTGCATACAAAAAATAAATTACTGAATTTAAATTTTCTAATATTTCCAGACCATATAGGAAGTAGAAAGATAAAAAAAAATTTTTCGCATTTATAATTGTTTCATAAGATCATGGCATTTTATTTATCATTAAATTGTTCAATGGGGTTTTTATTTTTTTGTCAATAAATTTAAAGTATTGTCTGTTTATAATTATTTTTTAAAATTTATTTTTTTTTTTGGCGACAAGTTGTGTGTAATTGGTCGTAATCTTATGAAAATTTTAATTATAATTTGCATTTTTTAATATGATAAAAATATACAATGATTTGAGTTGTATTTTTTTTAATTTTAAATTATTATTTCCCGATCGAAAGTGGCTATTGGCACCACCCTGTTTACTCCAAACATACTCTAAATATGCATAGTATAAAGTATATATTTGGAGTAAACGGAATGGTGGCAATAGCAACTGATAGCAAACTCATTACTATATAAAAGAAATTACTATCGTTCTCCAAAAAAGGTTGGATACAGATACCTATATGAATATGATTTGGAAAAAAAAAAACAATAACAATAATTTTGTTTTTGACGGTATCTACCATCGAAGATATTCAAACTTCCAATTATTTTGGTACAATTCGGTCTAATTTTGCTGGACATTATTTTCATTTCAGTTTATGGATACTGGGGTGAAGTCACCCTTGCGCCCGCATTGCTCGAACTTTTTTTTTGTTAAATAATTTCTCAGAGTTTTCTTCAACTTTTTTTAATAATTCTACTCGAAGGAAATGCGGAGAAAGTCAAAGAAAAATGAAAAAAATATAGGAAAGAAACAGAGAAATTATGGAGAAAAATATTGGAAAGAAACGAAGGAATAACGAAGAAAAGCCGAGGTATTCTCCAGTGTATAGCTGTAATGTTGAAAACATTATAAATTAATTAAAATTATTATTGATTTTTTCTTTAATGTATTGTTACAAATAATTTAACAACACATTAAAAAAAAAACTGTAAATGTAAAGATTAATGATTTTTATTATTTTTAATAATTATATTTTTCATTCCAAACGGTTGAGTGTAAGTGATAACATTTAGGGGAGCGTAAAAAAGAAAAAAAAAGAAAAAATTTTTATCTATTAATTTTTTTAGTTTATTTCCCTAGTAGAAATTAAAGTCAATTTGAGGTCACTTTTTGACTTCACATGTTAATTTGATATGAGAAGTCAAAAAATTGACTTTCATTTCTACCTGGGTTATTTTGGTACTGATTTGGATAAAAAAAAATGTTTAAACTAATAATGCCAGCCACAATTAATATAAGAAATCAAATAGGTATTCTATATATAAATAAAAAATAAATATGATTTGATCGTTTTATTTATTGGACTATTTTTTTGTTATCAGGTAATTTAGGTATTTTCGAATAAAAAAAAATAAAACATGACAAAATAATATTTTAAGAGAAAATTTTTCATACACATATAAGAACAGAATTATTTTGAAAATTTTAACAATATCATATTTTTATAAAGGTATAATTATTTATTTATTTTTAATTAATTTTAAAGTGGAAAAAAATCACCATAAATCCGAGTCCTGAATAGCTGACGAATTTATTTTCAGACCAATCGATATGTTGTGGTAATCCATATTTATCTGGATGAAAAAAAAACAATATTAACGCAATCAATAAAAAAAAGAAAGAGATGCAATCAATTGATAAGAAATTTTCAAGAGACTGAAATAAAAATATTTTTTGTCATTTGCTTTTATAATGAGCTGATAATTATTTTAATGATTATTATTTTATATTCATCGAATTATACAATGTATAGAAATATATTACTTCAGGCTATAGAAGTTAATCGTTTTTAGAAAATCATCTTCAGTGAATTCATCTGTGTTGAGATATATTCGATAATTAAAAATGATAATAGAAATAATAAAATTTATTTTTATATTTTTTTCTTTTATTGTATTTATTTATTAATTATTGTTTAAATTTTTTGTGGGTATTTATAAAACATATTTAACGTTGAAAAAATCACAAATAAACTTCTATAGTGGTAGCTAATAACTTTTGATGACGATTAGTTAATGTATTGGTTGATAAACTTTTTCGATTGTATAAAATTCTAAATATATATTACATTGGCCTGTAAAAGTCAATCTTTCTTTCTTTTTATTTGTTTGAAAAAACATATATGTATCTGTAAATTTGTTGAAAATAACTCAACTTTTAAGTGAAGAAAAGTTTTTTTGCAAATTTTATCGATTGAATTTTCATCGTAATTAATGAGGTAATATATGTTGGTATTTCTGTTATAAAAGCATACACACCACTACCTTTTATTAGCAAATATAAAAATTAATTGTGAATTATTTGTTTGATAAGATCATGGCGTTTTATTGATCATTACATACATTGTTCAATGCAATTTTCATTATTTCGGCAATAAATTTTAAATATATTGTCTGTTTATAATTATTTTGTTAAATGTATGATAAAAATATAAAATGATTCGAGTTGTATGTTTTCAAATTTCAAATTATCATTTTCCGATTAAAAGTGGCTATTGGCACCATCCCGTCTACTTCAAACATATCAAACATCCCGAGTAGAAATGTGTTCAGGATAGCATGAACCCTGATCCGAATTGGATCAGGAAATCGTAAGGTTATCCTTGTTCAGGTATCTCCATCACAAACTGATCCATTCTAGATCAGGATAACCTTAACTCATCCTTAACAGGGATATGTTGATCCAATCTGGATCCAGATTGGATCAGGTACAAATTATCACATTATTTTTTTTTTTTAAATACCCCGAGTGGAAATTTAGTTAAGGTTCTGATCAGAACCGGATCAGGGAACCTGATTTCAAATCAGAACCGGATCAGAATGTAACGCTCTTTTAGGATTCTGATCAGAACCGGATCAGGAAACCTAGCCAGATTGTAGGGTTAGAGCCAGGATACCTGAACAGGAATGGATCAGGATTTCTGACTAGAATATAACCAGGAATCCTGTTCAGGAACGGATCAGAACGTAACGCTTTTTTTTAGGATTCGGATCAGGAAACCTGACCAGGATACCTGATCAGGAATGGAACAGGATTCCTGATCTGAAACGGATCAAGTAATTCTAAAAAAAAATTAATTTTTATTATTTGATGTTTTGTGAATCGGCTAACTAATTTACTATAGCAATGTTAATGATGAAACAGGTTGAATGATAAGATTTTATATAACATAACTTAAATTACCTAACCACTAGCAGGACGCGAACTCGGATCGTTCAGATTACAACTACGGGCCTTAACACGCGCGGCCATGCCGTCTATCGATGATCGGCTGTGATTTTTTGCTTTCATAAATTACATCAGCTAAAAAAAACTTAAATTAGAATTTGCGACGTAAATTTGACGTAAAAATAAAATATAACAATTTGTTAAATTGTCCCTAGTCATTTTGTTTTAGAATTAAAATTAAAATTAAATCCAAAAAATATTTTTCCTGATAATATTCTGGTCAGAATCTGTTCAGGAAACCTTATTCCCTTATTCAGGATACGTTCAGGTTTCCTGTTCCTTTCCTGAACAGGAAAACTGAATAAAAAAAATTAAATTATTTGATAAATTTTTCCTGATAATATCCTGGTCAGAATCTGTTCAGGAAACCTTATTCAGGATACGTTCAGGTTTCCTGTTCCTTTCCTGAACAGGAAAACTGAATAAAAAAAATTAATTTATTTGATAAATTTTTCCTGATAGTATTCTGGTCAGAATCTGTTCAGGAAACCTTATTCAGGATACGTCAAGGTTTCCTGTTCCTTTCCCGAACAGGATTGGATAAGGTTACCTGACTTAAAGAAATCGTAAGGTGTCCTGACCAGGTTCGGGTCAGGAATGAGTCAGGTTCCCTGAATAAGGAATCCTGATCCGTTTCTGATCAGGGTTTGAGGTGAAATAGGGCATCCTGAAAATTTTTCCTTTCGGGACAATTTGCCTGATCCGGATAGCATCAGGATAACCTTAACTGATCCTTAAAAGGGACATCTTGATCCAATCTGGATCCAGATTTGATCAAGTAAAAATTAAAACATAATTCATTTTTTTAAATACAATTTGCCTGATCCGGATAGCATCAGGATAACCTTAGCTTATCCTTAATAGGAACATCTTGATCCAATCTGGATCCAGATTTGATCAAGTAAAAATTATCACATAATTTATTTTTTTTAATACAATTCGCCTGATCCGGATAGCATCAGGATAACCTCAACTTATCCTTAACAGGGACATCTTGATCCAATCTGGAGTAATTTCTATATTTTCCGGACTGAACACGTACAAAAAATATAATTATTTTATGTTTTGATTTTTTCTTTATATTTTTAATAGTTAATTATTATTTATCTATATTTTTTGTTTAGTTATCTGCTAACTTATATTTATTTATTATTTATTAATCCATAAGAATGAAAAAATCTTCCCGAGTATCGTTTGTCAAAATCAAATGGCTCAATGGGTAGAGCGTCGCCCCCATATTTTCAATTCCGCGTTCGAGGGTTCAAGACCCAGTCACTGTAAATTAATTTATTGGGTCAGGTTTAAGAGCAGAATATTTAGGTTCCGGTTTAGGTCAGTTCCATAATGTAACGTTTATACATCCGTCATATATCAACCACTATATGTTATAAGAAAAAATATGGAAAAAAAATTTTTTTTTTTTTTTTCAAAAATGCAAATGTTCCCTGGTCCATTTCGGATCATGTACAATGATCAGGATTGAATCCAGATCCCGGATCCGTTTTGGATCATGTATCCTTACGTTATCCTGAAGACGACATCAGGTACCCTGATCCAATCTGGATACGAACCTTACCAAAAAACATTACCATCCTGATCCATTTCGGATCCATAATCTGGATCCAGAATGGATTTGAAATCAGGATATCCTGATCAGGTTCTGATCAGGACCTGACTTAAATTTCTACTCGAGCTATTATCTTATCACAATCATGATATTTTACACATTATATTATTATGTAAATCATTTACAAATGATTTGGAAATAAAACCAATAACAATATATTTTTTGTTTTTGACGGTATGTATGTACCATCACAGATATTCGAATTTCCAATCTTTTGGTACAATTTGACTGCCATCTAAGTTTTCTGGACATTGTTTTCATTTTAGTTTATTTATACTGGGGTGCAGTCAGCCTTGCACCTGTATTACTGAACATTTTTTTTACTTAAATAGTTTCTCAGATTTTTCTTTGATTTTTTTTCGCAATTTTACTCGGAAGAAATGCGGTGAAAATCAAAGTAAAACGAAAAAAATATCGGAGAGAAACAGAGGAATCATGGAGAAAATCAGAGAAAAATATTGGAGAGAAACGAAAGAATAATGGAGAAAAGCAGAGAAAAATTTTCTTTAGAGTATTTTGATGAAATATGTTTAAATTAATATTGCTAGCAAAATGGGAAATTAAATAGATACTTAATATTCTAAAAATAAAAGAATAGATAATATTTAATTGTTTTATTTATTGGACTTTTTGTTTGTCAGGTAATTTAGGTATTTCAAAATAAAAAAAAATATAACATGAAAAAATAAAATTGCAGGAAGATATTTTTATGATAACAATATGTTAACAAAATTGCTTTCCAAATTTTAACAATATTATATTTCACAAAGATATATAATTATTTATTCATTTTTAATTAATTTTAAAGTGAAAAAAATCACCATTCAGTGTAATAGAGTGATCTAGTAATAAACTCTATAAAAAGAGAGATCTAAAATCGGTGTATCAATTTTTAATCTCTCATAGATATCAATTGTTTGATTAACTGGAACATTGTCTTGATATCAGACAATTTTATTGTCGTTCATTAGACCTTCAAACAGCTAATGACATGTATAAGTAAATAGACTTTGTTTATAAATTTAATAGTTTATTTGAATTTACAATTCAAATAATATTAAAAAATATTTTTTAATTAATAAATACCTTAATGTTGACCCGTTGATAAGGAATAGGATGAACGTTGTATACAAAACGTATTTCACGCTGTATAATTGTAATAGACAATTTGATCGATCAGATTTATCCCTAGTCCCTATCAAAATTTTTTTTTTCATTAGGTGATTTAGATATTTAAAAAAAATATTATTTCGAGAGAATATTTTTTTATGTAAGAACAGAATTGTTTTTGAAATTTTAATGATATCATATTTCACAAAGATATAATTATTTATATATTATCAATTAATTATAAGGAGGAAAAAATCAGACTAGTAGATTAGCTGTGGTACTCCATATTTACCTGAATAAAAACAGAAACAATATTAATGCAATAAACTTAGCCTCTTTGACGTGAATAAAATAGCATGTTGAAGTTTTATTTTATATTATTGACATCAATTGTTTGATTTACTGGAGTTTGATTATGTTGGTACAAGATAATTTTCTTCTCAGTTAGATCACCTTTAAACAGCTAAAATAGTTCTTTTAATAAATAGACTTTTTTCCACAAATAACCATATACCTTTAATAATTTTTCCACCTTTTAGATAGAAAAAATTTTTCTTTTTTTGCAAACTTTATCCAATCAAAATTCGAATTTCCATCGTTTTTTATGAGATGATGTTGGTATTTCAACACTTATAATCTTCAATAATGGGGTCTTGTTCAAAGACAAAATTTTCAACTTTCCTATAACATACCTGCAGTTAATCTTTATGAAAATATTAAAAAATAAATTATTGAAAATAAATTTTCTATAATA